>NC_133370.1:7181519-7314473 GCF_049309525.1 Garra rufa
AGGCTTTCATGTGTCTTGCACTGAGGAGAGGCTTCCGTCGGGCCGCTCTGCCATAAAGCCCCGACTGGTGGAGGGCTGCAGTGATGGTTGACTTTCTACAACTTTCTCCCTTCTCCCGACTGCATCTTTGGAGCTCAGCCACAGTGATCTTTGGGTTCTTCTTTAACTCACTCACCAAGGCTCTTCTCCCCCGATAGCTCAGTTTGGCTGGACGGCCAGCTCTAGGAAGGGTTCTGGTCGTCCCAAACGTCTTCCATTTAAGGATTATGGAGGCCACTGTGCTCTTAGGAACCTTAAGTGCAGTAGAATTTTTTTTGTAACCTTGGCCAGATCTGTGCCTTGCCACAATTCTGTCTCTGAGCTCTTCAGGCAGTTCCTTTGACCTCATGATTCTCATTTGCTCTGACCTGCACTGTGAGCTGTAAGGTCTTATATAGACAGATGTGTGGCTTTCCTAATCAAGTCCAGTCAGTATAATCAAACACAGCTGGACTCAAATGAAGATGTAGAACCATCTCAAGGATGATCAGAAGAAATGGACAGCACCTGAGTTAAATATATGAGTGTCACAGCAAAGGCTCTGAATACTTAGGACCATGTGATATTTCAGTTTTTCTTTTTTAATAAATCTGCAAAAATGTCAACAATTCTGTGTTTTTCTGTCAATATGTGGTGCATTAATGAAGAAAAAATTAACTTAAATGATTTCAGCAAATGGCTGCATTATAACATATAAGAGTGAAACATTTATGGGGGTCTGAATACTTTCCGTACCCACTGTATATATGAAATGTTTTCAACACTGATAATATTAAGAAACTTTTTTATGTGCAGCAAATCAACATATTGCAATGATTTCTAAAGGTTCATGTGACACTTAAAGACTGGAGTAATGATGCTGAAAATTCAGCTTTGATCACAAGAATAAATTACATTTTAACATATATTTAAATAGGAAACAGTTATTTTAAATTGTAATAATATTTCACAATATTACTGTTTTTAAAGTATTTTTGATCAAATAATGCAGTCTTGGTGAGCACAAGAGACTTCTTTCAGAAACATTTAATTTTACCAGCCCCAATATAAACAGAAGTGTTTCTTGGTAAAGAAAGATTTGTTTTTTTTTTGGATAACTTTAGGGCATATACACAACCAGTCAAAAGTTTGGACACACTTTCCTATTCTCTTTGATGCATGGATATAAAGAGGCAGATAGACTTGAATGTATTCAAAGTCTAGGCTTCATCTTTGAGACACTCACCTGGCCATGTGTGTCTCCAGGCGGTTTCCCAGGCTCAAATCGGACAGCCAACCCAAAGTCTGCAATCACTGCGGTCAAATCCATCTTGAGCAGGACATTCTTACTCTTGAAATCTCTACAAAACAAACCTCAAATCACCCAATGTCTACAGACGACTTCTTGCTCATCACTGCACCGCAAGAGCATAACATTTACAAATATCTTTTAAAGATCAGGTTCCTTTTAAATATGTATTGATCTTGTAAAAGCTTTGGCTTGTGTACCTGTGTGCGATTGCGGGTTTGGGTCCCTCTGCACGATAAGGAAGGTCTTCATGAAGGTACGCCAGTCCACGAGACATACTTCCCGAAATATGGCACAACTGAGGCCAGCTCACTGGGTTCCCCTTCAGGTAATCTGTTAGTGAACCCTGCAATGTGAATAAAGATTATGGTGTTTATAAAAAAATGCATTTGAATCAAAATGAAAAAACAAAACAAACAAAACGTTTTAGTCATGTTTTCCCGACAATTTTTTTTTTTACTCTGTTTACCGCAAAGTATATTGTGGTCATCCCATTTAAAATAACATTTAAACTGGATAATTTTAGAGCTTTAAAGTGCTAGGAATAGTTATGGTAAATGCTGGAAAGTCATTAAAAAGTGCTTGAATTTCTGAATTCTAAAGTCTAAAACTTAAAAAAAAAAAAAAAAAACTATACAGACATAAAAAAAAACACTAATATAAATGACAAAGACAAAAAAAAAATACTAAAATGAACTAAAATTGAAATAAAATGGAAAACAAAAACTAATTCAAACTATTAACTTTATTTAAAAGACACTTCATCGCAAGCACTTTACCATAAAAGCAACAATATTTACAGTTAACAAATGTACTGTTTCTGTAAATTTGCAATTATATTTTTGACTAAGTGTGCAGATTATTGTTGGTTTTTCTTTATTTATTCAGAATTGATGCACCTGAATAGCAACCATTAACATTTATATGCATGCATTTAGATAGAAAAGTTTTATTTGGAGCATATTTAAAACATTATATGGTCCCACAATAAGGTTTTGTTATTTATCTAGAGACATTTTGAGAAAAATAATCCCTCACTGACCCTTTCGTGGAATTCTGTGACCAGCCACAACTCCATCTGAAGGTTTGTGCCGCGTTTTTCTGCTGAGATGTAGTGTAGAATATTCTCGTGTTTAAAACCCTCTGTGAGGTAAATGTCTCTCTCGTTTTGCCACGACTGCTTGTCCTGTTAATAAACACATTATTTCGGAATCAAACACTATAGACAAAAATGCATTTTTGAGGGAAAAAAAAAAACACAAGCAGTGCTCTTTTCAAAATGCATGAGCAGAATATTTACCTGTATGGGAAATATTTTCACAGCCACATATTCACTCAGTAACTGGGCCTTCCACACGCAGCCAAAGCGCCCTCTAGCCTTTAACTCCAGCAACTGCAGCGGCTTCAAGCCAACCAGAGGAGATGGTGGAGGAAGACCAGCATCCTAATCAAGTAAATACAAATAAAGACAGGTAAGAAACAATCTGATTAGTTAATCAAAGTAAATTTTAAAGGAAATATAGAGTGTGTGGTAAAAATGTAATATTTGGGACTAAACTGCATAAAATTGCAAAATATACATTAAAATTTTCTCAACAATCACTCATCTGAAAGAAAACTACAAGCTTAATCCAATATTAATCTTGAGGTGTAAACTCAGACAACTGCAAAGCTTTTTAAATGTTTTTGAAAAGGCTGCATTTACTTTACCATAAATACAATAAAAATGGTAATATTGTGAAAAATTATTATAATTAAAATTAACAGCTTTCTATGTGAATATATGTTCAAATTTAACTTATTCCTGTTATGCAAAGCTGAATTTTCAGTTCCATTATTCAAGTCGTCAGTGTCACATGAATCTTCAGAAATCGTTTTAATATGCTTCAAATTTTTCTGAAAACTGACACAAATATATACATAGGTGTCAGACCTGGCCAATGTCGACGTGTCTGTAGGGTGGTTTTCGTTGGTGGTACGTCCAGCAGGCGAGCACCAGGGCCAGACAGAGAATGGCGAGAGGAAGGAGAGAATAAACCAGCACACCCAACAGAGACGGCCCCGGCTGAGGAGGCTGGATCTTTACTGTAAGAAAACACACAATATAATGTCAACTTAACAGCATAATGAGAAATATTAGGTGAAAAATGAAGCGCATAAAATAAAACCACAAAACCAGAAATAAAAAAGAAAATTACTTAGACTGTTTAAATCTGAACCATTATACAGGTACACAGCTATGGCTGCAATTTTATATTAATGCATTAACTCTTACATCTGCAATATCTACAGTTAATTATAATACAGTAGTCAATATTTAAAGTGGATCAAAACCTTTCACCAAAGTTGTCCTAAAACCAAAACAATACCCATTTTTACAACTTTTTTGATCCACTTCAAATGTTGAGGACTATATTTGCAATCATTTATTTGTGACCCTGGACCACAAAACCAGTCTTAAGTCGCTGGGGTATATTTGTAGCAATAGCCAAAAATACATTGTATGGGTCAAAATTATTGATTTTTCTTTTATTTCAAAAATCATTAGTAAAGATCATGTTACATTAAGATTTTTTTTGTAAAATTCCTACTGTAAACCTATCAAAATGTAATTTTTGATTAGTAATATGCATTGTTAAGAACTTAATTTGGACAACTTTAAAGGTGATTTTCTCAGTATCTTGATTTTTTTGCACCCTTAGATTCCAGATTTTCAAATAGATGTATCTCGGCCAAATATTGTCCTATCCTAACAAACTACACATCAATAGAAAGCTTATTTATTGAGCTTTCATATGATGTATATATCTCAGTTTTGTAAAATGTAACCTTATGACTGGTTTTGTGATCCAGGGTCACATTTGTTAACAAATGTAAATATTTATCATACATTCTTAAAAATGAAGGTTCTTTATTGGCATTTGTGGTTCTATAAAAAGCTAAAATAAAATAAAAACCTTTAATTTCCACAGATCTTTTCCAAAGCATTAAAGGTTTTTTAAAGTGGATAAAGGTACTTCATTTGCTTTATCTAACCATTTTTTGTTTTCTAATTGTGGTTATTCACAACGTTTTGCAAAATTTCGCATACAGATATTTTTTGGCCAGAGGAACCTGAAGAACAGAGCCTCGTAGCTGTGAGGTGACATATGGAGGCTGGTTTACCTGCAGGAGCGATGGCTTCTGGCAGGTGTGTGAATTTCTCATTGCAATAGTTTCCTTCACAGCAGCAGAAGAACACCTGCGGATTCTCCTCTGTGGCCACACACTCCTGTCTGCTCACACAAACAGAGACAACAGTGATTAAAGAGGTGGATCTCAAAATAGACATTGTAAAATGGCACTGACTGGTAACTTCGATGTTTGCAGAAAACCAAAAAAAAACTAAAGAGTTTACATATTTCCAGTCTTCACTGATCAATGTTTAATGTGACCCACATTGGCATTTTGTCATATAAATTTGTGTCTTGGGCTGGAGAAAATGGCTGGTTTCAAAACAGCAACCATTAAAAAAATGAAACTTCTGTTATTATTTACATCAACTTTTAACCAGCAAAAAAAAGCTATTAAAGCACTTTAATTTTCCCCAACAGTTTAAAGCAACATGATATTATTTTACAAACATTATTAGCATGAATTGATAGATAGCTATTGACACAACTGACTGAAAGCACAATATGGCTTAATCCCTTCATCAAGTCATTCGTTTTGGCTGCACATTTCATAGCGAAGCGTGTACTTCGTTCAGGTGATCAGCTTGTGATCCGTTGTTTTCTGCACCCCAGAACGTCTCCATTCACAGAGAATGCAGGAAACTCATTTATTGCATGTGCTGTGAGTTTAGAGTGCGTTTGGGAACCCAACGTCCACCAGTAATGCTTTATTTTCCAGGCAGATGGTTACAGCATTTCACAAGATTTCTAGTGAGATGCATTTTTGTCAGCCTGTTTTCACTGAAGCTGGAGTTTTCAGTCTAAATAAAAGCTTAAAAGTGTAGTATGAATTGCTGAGAGCTAGTGTTTTCAATAAGTAACTGTACAGATGTTTAAATAAAAAAATTATCTCCTTCAATTGTAGAAATAAGGAAAGACATTGTAATTTCTCTACTGTAGTGTAAAGCAAAAATATTCATTTTTATTTATTTCACAGTGCAATTGCTTTACAATATATGGCTATTACTGTCATAGGAATAATAATATACAATTCTAGTTGTTGTTACCATTATTATATTCTAATTTGTCTGGCTTTCTAAAACACCAGTGTGAATGTAATTTAGACTGAGACAGTATACCACTAATAAAAAGAGGGTTGAGTCCCCTTTAAAGTCAATTCACTGACTTAAGTTTTCTTAAGAACATCTTAATTCTCAAACTCTCAAAAAGCATTACATAGAATAATTTAACTTTAAAAAGTACAAAATATGTCACCCCCCCCCCCCCCCAAAGTCTTCATTTGTAGTTTAAAAAAAAAATACATATCACAATAATATCGTATTGAGGACTTCATATCGTGATATTACCATATTGTGAGATTTTGATATCTTTACCTGTCATAGCAGTTGAAGTCGTCGAGCCAGCAGCCTTTTCTGACCAGGCGGATGGTTCCGGTTGTGTTCAACCAAGAGGCGTAACAGTGCAGCCTCTTGTCTTTTTCCCCCTCACACCTCTCAAAACCGCTCTGGTTGGTTTTCTCCGTCCGCCAGTTATCATTGTAGTAGACGCACTCTCTAGTTGCCACCTCCGCCTGACTGGCTCCTGACAGAAAAACACAGAAAGAAAGAATGAGATTCAAACATGCTTTTTCTTAACCAAACAGTTGACGGTACCCATTGACTTCCATAGCATGGGATATCTTCAAAATATCTTCTTTTGTGTTCAAGATAAAAAAAGACATTCATACAGGTTTGGAACAACATGAAGTCGAGTAAATAATTAGAAAAAGTTAATTTTTAGGTGAACTATCGCTTTAATGCACAGTATTTACATGAAAGGAGAAGTTCACTTTCAGATCAAAAATTTACAGATAATGTACTTGTCATCCAAGATGTTCATGTCTATAGATGGATTTCTATGGTGCCCTGAGATTGAGCGTCCACAATGCAGCTTAAACACAAACGATCCCAAATGCAGTTGTAAACAGAGTATGTGAGCGGAGTGGAGCGGTAACAATTTCCCCTCCGCGCTCAGTGCATTTAATAATCGCTCCTCTCCAGCTCCACTCCGGGTTCACAATTTTCCGCTCCCGCTCCACTCCTCGCTCACTGATATCAGAAACACCGCTCCGCCTTCGCTCCGCGTCAAAACATTCAGAAATAGCCTTATGACTTAAATATAACGGTCCTGTTCATAACACATATTAAAACAACAGGAGAGTTTGGAATAGTGTGCAAACTTTGTACCTACCACATACCAAGCTAATAACATTGTCAGCATGCTTTATGCAGTGCAAGGTTTGTAATGAAAATAACTACATTTTCGTCAGTTATTTTACATATGGATCGCTGCATTTCTTACAGATTTCTGATAATTCGAAATCGGATACCATTACATTTGTTTTAATGCATTATTGTCACAGCGATTGCGTGTGAATAAGTGCTGCACATGTTTAAATGAGGCTTTCACCTGAATATATTCAGTATCTAGATGGAACAAACTAAATCCTTGTGAACTATAATTTACCGCTCATGTCCATTCACATTATTTCTGATTTGAGTGATCCATCTCTATCAAGCTAAATGTTTAACATGTGAATGCCTGCTTATTATGCAGTTATACTACGGACCGTTGGCATGAATTGTACTTATGATGGAGCGATGGTGGAGCGCACTTGGAGCGAGTGAAAACCACGACGCTCCGACTTTTCAAAAATCCGCTCCTCCCTCCATTCAAAATCACACCGCTCCACTCCGCGCTCCGCTCGCACTCAGCTCCGCTCACATACCCTGGTTGTAAACGATCCCAGCCGAGCAAGAAGGGTCTTATATTTTTTTAAATTATAAGTGATATACTTTTTAACCTCAAATGCTCGTCTTGTCTTGCTCTGCCTGAACTTTGCTTTTTCCAGTTCAAGGCAGTTAGGGTATGTCGAAAAACTACTCACATCTTATTTTCTCCTTCAGCTTAAAAAAAATCTAGAGATGCACCGATTGATCAGCTATTGATCGGAATCGGACGATTTTTCGCACGATCGGCCCAGATCGGTGACCGGCCGTTCAATTTCTCCTCTTGCCGATTCCTAGCTGATTCCTTTATTGCCAGCGGCACATGCAATTACGTCACAGCCACATGTAAACATGTCTTTGGTGTGAGTGAAGATGACACAAAGATCGCAGTTTGTAACATTTATAAGGCCAAAATACAACGTGAGGGAACCACGAAACGCGCTTGTTTAGCTTGGCTGGACATGTGGTAGATCGCGCCCCCCGCTCTGCATATTTTGCATGTCTCTCTTAGTTAACACACCTAATTCAGATAACCCGCTTCTTAGAAGTAAGCTCCGTGAATGAACTGTGTTCCGATTGACATGGTGCCTGCACAGTGTTCATTGCTCTCTACTCCCTGAGCAGGGGATATCCGTTGATGTACTACACTTTCATTCATTCACATATTTGCGCTATGCCACCGCATAAAGCCTCTTCACACACTAATAGTTCGAAGCCAGCATGTTACATTTGAAGGTAATTAAAGCGTGCGCGACGTGAATTTAATTTGTATTTATTTACAGATGCATTTATGTCACACTTCTCTAGTAAGTTCTATCTGTGTGTGAAGACGCTGTATGCGGTGGCGTAGCGCAAATATGTGAATTAATGTTACGAAGTGTAGTACCGCTGGATTAACTTGTGACAAGGTAGAAATGCTTCTTTTTATCAAGAAAAAATTGCCATTAATGCTCAAGTAATAGCATTTAGTACTAGCATTGTTATTTCTACCTGTTTGAAGACACTGTGCACTTTTTGTTATTAAAGTTATTGTTGTGAGATGATCCTGTAATTGTTTAAAAAAAAATCCATATAAAATTAATTGAAGAAAAGTAGGTTTTTGTATGCCTGTTGTTACTTATATTTTATTTCTAATGTTTTCAAGGCTCAGAGCACTTTATTTTGTTAAAGTTATTTTTATATGAGAAGATGCTGTAATGTTTATACATTTCTTTTATTATAAAATAAATAAAAAAAAAACATTGAGGAAAAGATTTTTGCTAGTATAACTATACTATGTTAGTTACAGGAACTAATTTTATACCTTTTTCGAAGGCACAAAACACTTTATTTTGTTGTAAGAAGATCCTGTAATGTTTAAAAATGTATTTTATTATAAAATAAATTTAATTAAAGAAAATATTTCTGTATAGGCCTATGCTTTCATTAGTTTCGGAAACAAAAATCGGAATCGGCAGGTCACACTTACTGAAAAATCGGAATCGGCCAAGAAAATTGCAATCGGTGCATCTCTAAAAAAATAATTTCAAAACCATCCTACATCACTGCAGAAGTACCGACCTAGTGTTTGCAAAGTGAACATACAAAGAAGATCAAACCCTTAACAAAAAGACACGTTTGATTTTGAAGTTAAGGGAGAAAATGAGACTTGAGTTTTAGACATACCCTAAGTGGTCTTGAACCAGAAAAAAAAAAAACAGTTCAGGCAGGGCAAGACAAGATGAGCAACTGAGGTTAAAAAGTATATAAATTGTAATAAAAAAATAAATAACTGATTGTTTCGCTAGATAAGACCCTTCTTCCTCGGCTGGGATCGTTTGAAGCCACATTTAAACTGCATTTTGGAAGTCCAAATTTGGGGCACCATATTAGTTCACTATATTGAAAAAAATCCTGAAATGTTTTCCTTAAAAAAAAAAAAATCTTTACAAATGAAAGAACATCTTGGATGAAAAGGGGGTGAGTACATTATCTGTTCATTTTAGTTCTGGAAGTGAACTTCTTTATAAAAGAGCATTAGAAAACAAAACATACAAGTAAAAGATGTATGCAAATGACAAAAAAAATAATGTTTTCATTGTGCATCTTTAAAATATATGCTATCTGCTTGGTTATGCATGAGACATTAAAAGTGTGGCTGGTTTTGTGGTTAAATAAGAAAATGTTCAGTTGCAAAAGATTTTATAAGATCACAAGCAACATTTACCCATCACTCAAAACCTAATGAGATGTTCAAGCACTTAAAACCCCCTCATCAGAAACCCCAGTGTGTGTTCAGCTAGCCATCAAACCTCCGTACCAAAACACACAGCCACAAACCACACGCTTCATGGGTAGATGATTTAAGACCTGTGAACTGAGTTTCTGTGGTCTTTAAGAAAACCACCAAATCAAATCCAGATGTCAGATCAGCTGTCAGAAGGCACGTCTTGTCGTCTTTGCATAACCAACGCCGTAACGCTGTGCATCACCGCACACATTTGCACAAAGAACTGGGTCAAGGATTGTGAGATGATTACATAGTGTAAGATCCACACAACAGGCGAGCAGAAAGAAAAATAGCAGATGATGACAATGTTGAACCAGGAACACAAGCAAGGAGTTTCTGCTCATTGCGTACATTAAAAAAAACAAATAAAAACAATGCCTGGCCCTTTAAATTTGACGTAAACCTGGCTAGCCACACTGTAAAAAATGTGCTGTAGTTCTGCAGCTGGTTGCCAGTAACTTACTGTAGATTTTTAATTTATGTTATTTACTGGCAACAGTTTGTTCAAAGTTAAATGAACCTTAAACATTAACAAGTCTTTGTCTTTACAGAATAAAACTATAAAATAACAACCTACTGCAAAGCATTCTGGGAACCAGAAACCTTCATCAACCTTTTTCTGTTTTTTTCCTTCAGATTTTGGTTCCCAGAATGCTTTGCATGAGGCTGTTATTTTAGTTTTATTCTGTAAAGATAAAGACTTGTTAATGTTTAATGTTCAATTAACTTTGAACAAACTGTTGCCAGTAAATAGCATAAATTAAAATCTACAGTAAGTTACTGGCAACCAGCTGCCAGTAATACTGTAATTTCTACAGATTTTGTTTACAGTGCACCCTTCTCCCAGCAGCTCAACCTATTTTTAATTTTAGTAATTAATTTTTATTTGCGTTGTCTTTTTAAACAACAGAAAACAATGCTTGACAAATTAATAATAATTATAACAATAATTGAGATTTTCTGTTTTTCTGACACAATAAAAAACATGACTTTCTTTCAAATTTAAAGTCTAACCCTAATGCTTATCTAATATTATTTTAATGTATTATTATTTAAATCACTTAAATCAAAGCTTTTTAAATACAACTAAAAAAACTAAATGTGGTCTTAAGTAGCACAGGTATATTTGTGGTAATAGCCAAAAATACAAAATGAATAAAATGATTGATTTTTCTTTTATGCCTAAAATCATTAGGATATGTTAGATGTATAAACCTTAATTACAAAAAATTGACCCTTATGACTGGTTTTGATCTTTTGATCTTTTTTCCTGACACCATTATATCCAATTCTCTACTTACAATTATTTAAAAAATTTGTAGTAGTGTTTATTCTTTCAATACAATTTAAGCAGTTGCCATTTAAAGACATTTTATATTTTTTTAATTTTTAAATTATATATTTTATATTTTATTATATTATATATTTATATATGTATTTTTTTTTTTTTTTCAGGACATCATTGGCACTGAACCTGATGCTTTACTATTATTATTATTGTTTATTACTTTTTATTTGTCTTTTTGATATCAACTTACCCAAAACTCAATCTATTATTAATATCATCATTCATAATGCTAATTAAAATACATCAATGGAAAGCTTATTACTTCAGCTTTCAGATGATGTATAAATCTTAATTACCAAAAAAAATTGGCCATCATGACTGGTTTTGTGGTCCAGGGTCACAAATTATTGACACTTTTTTCTGACACCCTTATACCAAATTCTCAACATATATATATATATATATATATATATATATATATATATATATAACACTGCTGGCACTGAACCTAATGCTTTATTATTATTAATTACTTTTTTTATTTGTTTTTTTTTATATCAACTAACCCAAAACTCAATCTATTATTATTAATATCATAAACATTTTATTTGCCTTGTCATTTTAAACACAACTAAACTCATTGCTTGACAACTATTATTCATAATTTTAACTAATTTTACTAAAATCATTAGAACTAATTGCAATTCTCTTCAGTTTGTTATGAAAAATAGCAGATTATGACAACGTTCGATGAGCTACACAGGCAAGGAGGTTTGTACTCATGGCATACCTTAAAAAAACAAAACAAAACAAAAAGAACCCTGTCCCTTTAAATTTGATGTACATCCACCGGCCACCCTTCCCCCCTGCAAACGTGACCCCACCTACTCACTAAAGCACCCAGGATCAAGAGAGAAGGGGCTACAGAAGCTTTAGCACCAGGATTCATGTTATGAGCTGACGTCGATCATGCTTTTAATGCCTAAACACTCGCTGATAGATCAATGTATGGCTTCTTTGTCACTGATACTGGGTGTCACATGATAAGAGCGAATTACATCAGCAGCCCCCAACTTAAACCCACAGCACTCCGCTTTCCTCATTTACACATATACACGCAGTATAAGTGTATTTCTAAGATGCCCTGTGGTGTGCTTTCACGCCGAAGTAACCAGATTTTACCTTTCTTTACCCCATCACCACCCCGCAGCTGACACACACACACACACACACACACACACACCTAGAGAGTGTATCAAAGACCCTTTTGTTTTGGGGGGGGTTTCCTCCTCACAGGGACCCATAAGGGACTCCATTACAAATCAGCTTTTAGGATAAGAAGATTTCCTCACTGTTCCCCTAAAACAATGATTAAAATCAATACATCAACATCAATAACTGGGCAAAGCACAACACTTTGTCTGCTGGTCAAACAAACAGATTGGACTAAAAGTGAAATCGAAAGTGGGAACTTAAAAGGACAGTGACCCTGGACCATAAAACCACAGATATATTTGTAGCAGTAGCCAAAAATACCTTGTATAGGTCAAAATTATAGATTTTTCTTTTATGCTAAAAATGTTCGATGAAGATATTTTGTAAATCTTCTACAGAAAATATATCAAAACTTAATTTTTGATTAGTAATATGCATTGCTAAGAACTTAATTTGGAAAACTTTAAAGGTGATTTTCTCAGTATTTTGACTTTTTTGCACCCTCAGATTCCAGATTTTCAAATAGATGTATCCTAACAAACCACACATCAATGGAAAGCTTATTCAGCTTTTATGACTAGTTTGTGGTCCAATGTCACATGTTATGCATGGCTAGATAGATCAATAAAATAATAATGTTACTAAACATCAATTATTGTTATTAGTTTTTGTACTTATTCTCTTTTTTTTAGTTAACTAGATGCTTTTATTATACCCAAATAATATTTTAACCACCTTTTTGTCACTTAAACCAAAGTCCAACATGTTATTAACATAAACACATTTTTATTTGCCTAGTCGTTTTAATGACAACTCATTTGTGACCCTGGACCACAAAACCAGTCTTAAGTCGCTGGGGTATATTTGTAGCAATAGCCAAAAATACATTGCATGGGTCAAAATTTTTGATTTTTCTTTTATGCCAAAAATCATTAAGAAATTAAGTAAAGTTCATGTTCCATGAAGATTTTTTGTAAAATTCCTACTGTAAACATATCAAAATGTAATTTTTGATTTGTAATATGCATTGTTAAGAACCTAATTTGGACAACTTTAAAGGTGATTTTCTCAGTCTTTTTGATTTTTTTGCATCCTCAGATTTCTGATTTCAAATAGATGTATTTCAGTCAAATATTGTCCTATCCTAACAAACCATACATCAATAGAAAGCTTATTTATTGAGCTTTCATATGATGTATAAATCTCAGTTTTGTCAAATTTAACCTTATGACTGGTTTTGTGGTCCAGGGTCACATTTTAGTGCTCATCCCATTATTGTTAACAATTTTTATTTGTCTTTCTGACACATTAAACCCAATGCTTAAGATATTATAGCACTTATTTTGTTTTATTTATTTTTATATTATTTTAATTTGTCACTTAATATTTTATTTTGGTGCGTCAGTCTATATAAAAACCATGATCCTTCTTTTTAGTATTTTATTTCACAATGATCAGCACTAGGACAAAACACAAAAAGACTGGTCCTACTGCTGACCAATGTAAAAAAAAAAAATCAAGGTTTTATTATGATTTCAAAATAATTTGTATGTATTTTTTTTTAATTGACACCACTGACACTGGTGCATAAAATATTATTCTTTTTATTACAACTGATTTTGTTTAAACTGTGTTAAAGTGCACTACAGTTTTGAACAATAAATATGCAATCTGCCATGGCAGCTCATGCCAAAAAAAAAGTGCTTATAACATAAAATAAATGTACCTTTTGGCAGGTGATGTTTATCCACAAATTATCACAGATATGTGCCCCTGGACCATAAAACCAGTCATACACAGATGCTTTTCATTGATGTATGCTTTGTTAAGATAGGACAATATTTGGTTAAGATCATTAAACTATTTGAAAATCTGGAATCTGAGGGTTCGGAAAAATCTAAATATTGAAAAGGTGGTCCAAATTAAGTTCTTGGCAATGCAAATTACTAATAAAAAATAACTTTTGATATATTTATGGTAGGAACTTTAAAAAATATCTTCATGGAACATGATCTTTACCTAATATTCAATTGATTTTTGGCATAAAAGAAAAATAATTTTGACCCATACAATGTATTGTTAGCTACTGCTACAAATACATGCTGCTTTTACTTCAGACTGGTTTTGTGGTCTAGGGTCACGTATTATAAAGGACTAAATGTACCCACAATATTAAAGGCAACAAAACCAGCCACCGAAAGAAATGAGAAATGCTTAGTATTTCATATCTAACCTGCAAAGAAAATAATGAATTTGGTTAAGTAAGTGTTACAAACACGAGGCGAAACCGTAAGTTGTTTTGTGGAGATCAATTGTTTCAACAAACCACCAGCTGTTTTACTTTTGTTCTTTGTGTGCCTTTAAACAACCAGAAATATCACACAAGCAACTTCGAAAAGCAACCTACTCGAGATGAATCACACCTAAATAACGAAATATATCAAAAAGAGTTGAAAAAATTAACTAATTCGTCTTACATTGAAGCTAAACACTCAGTGGATTGGTTTGGTAACACTGGTTGTGTCTCGAAACCTACTGCGCTGCCTACATAGATAGCACTTTAGGGCATCGCGTGTGAACTACAACGCTGTCTAGATAGAAACACAGCCAACCACACTATGATTAGATACTATCGTTTTGATTGAAGATGAACCAAATCTCTGTGGACGAACGCCTTACCTGTGCACCAGACGAGCGCAAAAGTCAGCCAGGTAGCAAACATATTCCTTCCTTCGAGGATCCTGGCGATAAATGTTGTCCTTTAAGCCGTGAAAGCATTTAAGAATGAAATGAAACACATGAACGCGAAGGAGCCGCGGGCCTGCGCGCTTCTTCGCCGCTACAATAACAACAGGAGCTCCTCACAACAACACAATGTATCCCTCAGGAGCGCGCCGACCGGAAAGAAAGTCCCTGATGCCGCAAACATCCAGCATTTCATTCTGACCGAGCAGCAGCAGCGTGGACGAGCTCTCGGTGGGAGCGTGAGTTTGGACGCTTGGAGTAGAAGCGAAGCCCCCTTGTGTGTGTGTCCGGGTGCGTGTTTTTCCCCCTCTGCCGGGGCAGTTGGTGGGGGGCAGGAGGGACTGACATGCGAAAAGCTGAACGGCGTCCAAAATGGCTCCTGAGAGCCACAGCAGCGGTGCCAGCGGGAAACCCGGATGTTCACCAGGGCCACTGTGTGGACTCACTGCTGCTTCATCATCAGTCCAATGAAAGCAAGACAATCAAGAGACATAATAAAAATAAAAAAAAAACATGTACTATAAGCTTCATTAAGTTTAATTGCACTTTGTTGAATTTCTAATTAATTGCAATAAATCAATTAAACCAAAATATCCTTTAAACTTGGACAACAATAATAACTTCTGATATTTTCATTATATTTCCACCCACTGTATAAAAAAAAACATTAAAATTAAACATAGTAGCACTGATGAATATTAATATTTAAAGCGAAAAAATAAATAGATATAACAGGCTACTTTTTAAAAATACATCACATTAATTTTTGTAGCCTACATTATTTGTATAAATATCTGAAATATAACCTATACAATTAAAGTAACGTAATGTACAAATGTGTATGAAATGTTTACTAAAATGTAAAAAGTAACATAAAATATTAAATTGAATTGAAAACATTAAAATTAAACTGTGGACTTTGTAGCTCATTAATGGCACATTTAAAAGTCACAACAATAATAATAACAACAACAACAACAAAAATAATAATAATAATAATAAAACTGTCCAATATTTGAACAACAAAAAGATATACTATTTAAGCTTCATTAAGTTTAATTGCACTTTGTTGAATTTCTAATTAATTGCAATAAATCAATTAAACCAAATTATCCTTTAAACTTGGACAACAATAATAACTTCTGATATTTTCATTATATTTCCACCCACTGTATAAAAAAACCATTAAAATTAAACATATTAGCACTGATGAATATTAATATTTAAAGCGAAAAAATAAATACATATAACAGGCTACTTTTTAAAAATACATCACATTAATTTTTGTAGCCTACATTATTTGTATAAATATCTGAAATATAGCCTATACAATTAAAGTAACCTAATGTACAAATGTGCATGAAATGTTTACTAAAATGTCAAAAGTAACATAAAATATTAAATTGAATTGAAAACATTAAAATTAAACTGTGGACTTTGTAGATCATTAATGGCACATTTAAAAGTCACAACAATAATAATAATAACAACAACAAAACTAATAATAATAAAACTGTCCAATATTTGAACAACAAAAAGATATACTATTTAAGCTTCATTAAGTTTAATTGCACTTTGTTGAATTTCTAATTAATTGCAATAAATCAATTAAATCAAATTGTCCTTTAAACTTGGACAACAATAATAACTTCTGATATTTTCATTATATTTCCACCCACTGTATAAAAAAAAAACATTAAAATTAAACATAGTAGCACTGATGAATATTAATATTTAAAGCGAAAAAATAAATACATATAACAGGCTACTTTTTAAAAATACATCACATTAATTTTTGTAGCCTACATTATTTGTATAAATATCAGAAATATAGCCTATACAATTAAAGTAACGTAATGTACAAATGTGTATGAAATGTTTACTAAAATGTAAAAAGTAACATAAAATATTAAATTGAATTGAAAACATTAAAATTAAACTGTGGACTTTGTAGATCATTAATGGCACATTTAAAAGTCATAACAATAATAATAACAACAACAACAACAAAACTAATAATAATAAAACTGTCCAATATTTGAACAACAAAAAGATATACTATTTAAGCTTCATTAAGTTTAATTGCACTTTGTTGAATTTCTAATTAATTGCAATAAATCAAATTGTCCTTTAAACTTGGACAACAATAATAACTTCTGATATTTTCATTATATTTCCACCCACTGTATAAAAAAAACATTAAAATTAAACATAGTAGCACTGATGAATATTAATATTTAAAGCGAAAAAATAAATACATATAACAGGCTACTTTTTAAAAATACATCACATTAATTTTTGTAGCCTACATTATTTGTATAAATATCTGAAATATAGCCTATACAATTAAAGTAACGTAATGTACAAATGTGTATGAAATGTTTACTAAAATGTAAAAAGTAACATAAAATATTAAATTGAATTGAAAACATTAAAATTATACTGTGGACTTTGTAGATCATTAATGGCACATTTAAAAGTCACAACAATAATAATAACAACAACAACAAAAATAATAATAATAATTAAAGCTGCGAGCAGCGATGAACGGGCCCTCGCACCCGGGCTCACCGTCGACCGGTGGCTTTAGGAAAACAGCAAACGGTGGGCAGTATGCTTTTAATACAGTAAATATATGAGAAATATGTCATAAGTCATTTAAATGTGCCAAACTTCCCATTGGCAGCTGGTGGAGCTATGCCTATAAATGGCATGTAGATGTGTTCAGGCCAGCACTATTATCAAACATATGAAGTTTGGTGCAGATTGACCTTGGTATGTTTGAGTTAGTGAAAGATATGATATATCCTGGTGTCAACAGGTGGCGCTATGATAATATCTGAATATTGGCCTTTAGGTGTCTTCAGGCCAGGACTCTTACCAAACCTCTGAAGTTTGAGGCAGATCAGACATTTTATGGCTGAGTTATTACACCTATGTCCATGGCGAAACATCAAACTTTGTCAGGCCGCCACTGAAACTCAAGATCTTCACAATTTAACATCTCTAAGGCCTCTAGATCAGACTGACCAAATATAATGTTGATTTCATTAAATGTCTAGGAGAAGTTTGCTATAAACCTAATCCCCTGCAAGGACTTCAGATAATGCCAACTGTGAACAAAATGTGAACATTTTCCCTATATTCTGATGATGATGATAAGAACATGTAATTCATGATGATAACAAAATGTTATTATTGCTTGCATTACATTCACCACTTCTGCTTAAATCGTTACCTATCTGTACAATTTGTATGTGGATATTGCTTTGCTGGTGACTCCTGTTATAAGACATCACTCTTAAGCGCTACATAACCTAGAATCAATTAGGAAAACGGTGCACAGTTGGCAAATGCATTCACAGTAACCCTCTGCTTGTTTGGATTTTAAGTTTACTGAATTGAAAGGGTTACACTTGAAAATCAACACAGAGATACATACACACAATATATAAAATGTTGCCATCCAGTTTCATTTGTTAACATTAACTATATTAGTTAACATGAACAATAATTAAATAGCATTTATTAATGTTAATTAATATTAAGCTAAAAAAAAGTATTCATATATTGTTTAAAGGTAAATTAGTATCTTTTAGTTTATGTACTATGAATTAACATAAACATGAACACAGTTCATGTGGGTGTACAGCAATACACAATAAAGTGCTCTATAAACGCTTAATTCTTTCAAAATATCTTTAAAAATCAAGTTGAGTGTTTTAATGGGGCGATATATATATAACTGATCTTCAAATGATGGTTTTCGGATGTTTTGAACAGATAACAGCAAAGTTTGTTTTGTTGTCAAAGTTTGTCTTGAAAATTTTAATTATTATAATTTTATATTCAATAAATAACACTATGAAAATATTGTCTACAATGAAGATAAATCACTCATGCTTAAAAGTTGTATTTTTCTTAATCTTTTGCTATGTGACTGAATAGGACAAGTTCATGGTACAGTTCAGTAAAAATAAATAAAAAACAACAACTGCAAAATACAAACAATGAAAGATTTAATGACCCTTTATATTTTCTCAAAATATCAGACATATTTATGTCGATTACGCTACAGCAATGTGCATCTTCCTCAAAGATGGTCTTAAGCAAAACAGCATGTTCCACTGGTCTCTCTCCCTTACACCCCTCCCCCCTTCAGTCACTCTTCAGTGACTCAATGGTGACTGAACACAGACAGGCACAGGCAGAGTGACAGCAGGTTTCTAATTTCTTTTTTTAATTTTCTTTAATTCATAGAAGCTTGTATAAAATTGATATTTACACCACTTGCTCAGAATGATAAGATCTCTGTGTGAAAAAAGTTTTAAAGAGTTTGGATGCTGCACTTTAAAGATATAAAAAAAATGACGGTTATGTTTTTTACTACATCTTTAAAAAATCACCACGTCAACACCGTTCAAGATATCCAATATCCGCTCGCAATTTAACATCTTCAGAATCTTCTCTTCATGTTAAAAAAGTTTGGTGTGAATAGCTGGTTGTTCTTAGAAGAAGTGTGAATTTGTTTACAGCCTGATTTTTCCAAAAAAACACATTCAAATGGAAATATCCGGCTTCCTGTTGGTCTTAGCTAATGAGTTTAATTTAGAAAGTTGTCCAGATTGATGAGAACAATATATGTACAGAGTTTGGTGACTGTAGGAAAAACTAACCCCCCAACTTTTGTCAAAAGATGGCGCTATAGAGTGCCTGCTCCACGCCCATTTATGATCTTTTGCCAGTGTCTAACTATCATTAATATTGATGTGTGTGTTGAGTTTCATGAAATTCTTAGCATGTTATCTGCCTCGAAAAGACAGGAATCTAATTTTAAAGTTTGACACGTTGCCATGGCAACAGCATTTGATTTATCATCGACCCCTTTACATATTCTTATCGGCCGTGTTTTGACATGATTTTGATGAAGTTTAAAGAAAATCAAGTAAAATTAAGAGGCTGATTTCAAAGCATTTTGAAAATGACACGCTTACTGCTGCCAGTTGGTGGCGCTATAACTTTGACTTATAATAGTCACATTTATGGAATCGGCATCATACAACGAACAATCTGGTGAAGTTTCATCAGAATCCGGCAATGTGTGCAACAGTTATGAGACACTTCCTGTTTCTCATTTCTCGCCATAACTTTGTCGCCTTGCCACGGCCAAACCGTTCGAGATATCAAAAATCCCCTCGCAATTTAGCGTCCCCAATGTCTTGAGATCATGCTGACCGAGTTTGGTGACAATCGTATGGAAATCCTGGGAGGAGTACGTTAAATTCCAGAGCATGCGCTTTTTATACAGCCCTAAATATCTCACTTCCTGTTGCATTGAGAAAATGACATAGAGTACAAAAGTTGTTCAGCTCAATGAGTACTATATGTGTACCGAGTTTCATATGTGTACGTTCAAGTATGTGTGCTATATGGCCCTCAAAATTCCAGGGGGCGCTGTAGAGTCCCCTTGCCACGCCCCGGTACCAGCCTCTGTGACGTCCTGATGGCCGCAGATTCCGACGTGTGTGCAAAGTTTCAAGAGTTTTTGAGTATGTTAAGACCCCCTTAAGTGCCCGGAAGGTTAACAAAAAATAAAAAAAAAAAAAAAAATAAGAATCCTTAGAAGAACAATAGGGCCTTCGCCCTTTTGGGCTCGGGCCCTAATAAAACTGTCCAATATTTGAACAACAAAAAGATATACTATTTAAGCTTCATTAAGTTTAATTGCACTTTGTTGAATTTCTTATTAATTGCAATAAATCAATTAAATCAAATAGAAATTATCCTTTAAACTTGAACACCAATATCAATTTGTAATATTTTAATTATATTTTCCCCACTGTATTATTTAAAAATACATTAACATTAAACATAGTAGCACTGACGAATATTAATATCACACCCTACTTAAAGCTCAAAAATAAATAAATAAATAGATATAACAGGCTACTTTTTAAAAATACATCACATTAATTTTTTTGTAGCCTACATTATTTACATAAATATCTGAAATATAGCCTATACAATTAAAATAAAGTAACATGTAATGCACAAATGTGTACAAAATGTTTACTAAAATGTAAAAAAGTAACAAATAAAATATTAAATTGAATTAAAAACATTAAATTTACATTAAACATTTGCATTAATGGCACATTTAAAAGTTATAATAATAATAATAATAATAATAACAACAACAACAACAACAACAGCAACAGCAACAACAACAAAATAATAACAATAAAATTAATTTTATTTATTTATTTATTTTATTATGAAATTAGAGAAATGTATCTAATTTCTCAAAATTTCTCTTTTATTTAGCAAGGATGCTTTAAATTGATCAGAAGTGATAATAAAGACTTATAATGTTGCAAAAGATTTCTATTTCAGATAAATGCAGATAAACTTTTCTAGAAATTCAGCTTTGAAATCACAGAAATAACTTACATTTTAAAATATATTCAAATAGAAAACAGTTACTTTAAATAGTATACATATTTCAAAATGTGACCATGTTTGCTGTACTTTGGATCAAATAAATGCAGGCTTGGTGAGTAGAAGAGGCCTCTTTGAAAAACATGAAAAATCAACCATTAGTAGTGCATATTAAAAATCAATATGATGGACTTTTGGATACATGCTCTTTCATTACTGGCCTGTAAATCTAAAATATACCTAGTTTATAAGTCTAAGGCATTCAAATAAAATAGTACAAATAATAAGCTTAATTAATTATTTTATTTAAAATGCTTTGCAATTAAACATTGTGGCTTTTGGAAACAAATAATGGCACATCCCATTCAAATTAATAATAATAATAATAAAATTGTCCCTAAAACCTGAACTATTATACTGAACAATTATACTACATAAATTGTTAGATTTAATGGGCTTTTTATAGATTATGATCTAAATGATTAAAATTAAATAGTGATATATCATATATATATAATATATATGATATATTTTAAAACACATTAAAATGACCCCGCTTTAGCATCTAACTCAAATATCAAAATACTTAAAGCTAACTATTCTAAAGTAAGTTCAGTTGTACTGTTCATACTGTGCTATTTTAGACTCAACTGTTTTAAAACACATACAAACATGTCACCTGACACTAAACCACATTTTTTTATGACCTGGACAGATTCTGAAAGTTTCCAATCTTTAGTGAAGCAGTCAGCGCTGATCTTGGGCATGTCAAACATTGTCCTGTTCTACGCAACCAATCAATGACACAAAGAGTGAGAGAAACCCCCAGTACTGCTTGACCCCTGAGGTCACGGCTTTGTCCGTTCTGTTCCCCCCGCTAACAAAAACTTCAGAGGGTCACATTCCTCCCCCAGACCCCCGGATACTCAGCTGTCACGAACAAACCCAGGATATTCCCCCCTTGCACAGACTTTCCAATACAAAGACTCGCACTGTTGTCCAAGCGAGAAGCAAACAGGGCCGCTTGTATTACCTTGAGCTTAAGACAAATTTGCATCTGATTCCAAATCTGCAATATCTTAAAGTTTCACAACAGGTGTCAAATCTCTTTTATGAAAATTTGCTAAAAATGTACTAACACTCAGGCCATCCAAGATGTAGATGAGTTTGTTTCTTAATCAGAACACATTTGCAGAAATGTAGCATTGCATCACTTGCTCACCAATGGATCCTCTGCAGTGAATGGGTGCCGTCAGAATGAGAATCCAAACATCTGATAAAAACATGACAATAATCCACAAGTAATCCACACCACTCCAGTCCATCAATTAATGTCTTGTGAAGACAAAAGCTGCATGTTTGGAAGAAACAAATCCATCATTAAGACATTTTTAATTTAAAAAATTCACTTCCATTGAGTCCTATATGCATAATATTGTTTTCTCCAGTGACAAATTCATCTCATCTGAATCAGGAGAGAAATATGCACAAATCAAACAGTGTTTACAAGCAAAACAGGCACAAAAATGCTCAGCAAATTGAACTGTTCCTTTAAGTGGCCATGTGTTATTTTAGTATTATTTGTATACTATTACAGTATTTATTAATATTTAAAATTATATTTTATTTTTATATTTTCAGATTTAAAATATAATTTACATTTTAGTAATGTGCTTTTGTCATTTCAATTAGTTTAATTAGCAAATTTGGGCGGACTGTTCCTTTAAGTGGCCATGTGTTATTTTAGTATTATTTGTATACTATTACAGTATTTATTAATATTAAGAATTATATTTTATTTTTATATTTTCAGATTTAAAATATAATTTACATTTTAGTAATGTGCTTTTTTAATTTTAAGTAGTTTTTTATATTTATATTTAGTTTTAATTGTAAATTATATAATTTAAAATATTAGTTTTTTTTTTAAGTTTAAACATTTATCTAATAATAATATTTTATTTTAGCCCTGTTTAAATGAATGAAAATTATTTTTAATAGTTTTAGTTGTAGTTTTAGATTTTATTACCATTAATGTCTCAAGTGGTCAATGAAAATAATTTTATATGCATATGCAGTATTTTTGCAATGCATTTCTAAATTGAAGGAAGCAATATTTGAAATATCAAACATTTGTGTTCATTACTTTGTGAATGGATGTTAATTATATGTAATGATATGGTTGCCAGGTTTTCTAAGGGGCTTTTATTAAGTTGCTTTGAAGTTTTTAGGGCAGTCTTTACATGTATTCTGCCCCCTGCTGGATAATTCATGCTCTTTAGCATTAACATTTCTGAAATGTTTGCTTCTGTCAGACTCTGCAACACTCTCAGAAAAAAAAGGTACAAAAGCTGTGACTGTGGCAGTACCTTTTCAAAAGGTGCACTTTTGTACCTTTTAGATACAAATATGTACATTTTAGGTACTAATATGTACCTTTAAGGTACCGATATGGACTTTTTAGGTACAAATGTGTGCCCCAGTGACAGCTTTTGTACTGTTTTTGCTGAGAAATGTGTGTATCTAAAAATTCAAAGCAGGTATTTGAGGCATATTTGTTTATGTGTGTTTAGAGGCAATTGTTAATATGTTCTTTGAACTAAACAAAATGTTAAGTTTTATTTTGGAAATCTTACAAAAAAGAAGAGAGAGAAAGCAGCTCTTTCACAATTCATTTTTATTTCAGCTCACTGCCTCAATACAAATACAAAATAAAACATACAAGAATATTCCTCTCCTAAAGGTGCTTTAAAAGGTTCTTCACAGCGATGCCATAGAAGAACCATTTTTGGTTTCACAAAGAACCATTCAGTCAAAGGTTCTTTAAAGAACCATCTCTTTCTTACCTTTTTATAATCTGAAGAACCTTCTTTCGCCACAAAGAACCTTTTGTAAGACAGAGAGGTTCTTCAGATGTTAAAGGTTATTTATGGAACCATTTAGACAAAAAAGGTTCTTCTCCGGCATTGCGAAGCACCTTTATTTTTAAGATTGTAGTTGAATTTTCTTTTCAAATAACCGATTCATCATTGAAGTCCTATAAAGATAAAAAGCACTTATCTGTGTGATTCAGTAATATAAATCAAAGTTCAAGTTCATTTGCTTTATTTTTTGGGGTGAATATACTTTCAAACATTCATTTTCTTTTAAGAGCGAGGCTGTTTTGGGATGTAAAAATAGTTAAGCACCCTGCAGATAGTTTAGAAATAGTTAACCACCCTGCGGATAGACTGGATGTTGGGATTCTCAGCTTGCCAATCCATAAATGAGCAGTAGTTTCCTCTTTCCACAATGTACATGCGGCCACGATAGTTCGGCTCCTCGTACATGACCCAGCTAAATCGGAAGAGAGAGAGGAATTTTATTTTGTTTGCAGTCGACTTGCAGTTATGCATCATTTAAATTGCATTATTTTAGGCTGTAATTTTTCAATCAACAAATACAAAAGGATTTTTCTCAAATACATTCTAAGTTAAATGCATACTTAATATCGCAAAACCTGAGGTAAATAATTTAGCTATAAAGATGCTCTATGTAGTTTTAATTACCACATAATTAAAGGGATAGTTCACCCAAAAATGAAACTTTGATGTTTATCTGCTTACCCCCAGGGCATCCTAGATGTAGGTGACTTTTTTTCCTCAGAAAAACACAAACGAAGATTTTTAATGAAAACCGGTGCAGGCTGCCAGAACTACGTATACTACGCCAGAACACGTACACATGTAACGTGCCTGATGATGAGCTCGTGCTCATGACAGATGGACGTGCACGTGTATCAAAGGTAAAGGTAAATACTGTTCAGTTTCTCGCAAAAACCGATCGTTTCGTGTCTTAGGACATCAGTGTATCATCACGAGTCGCAGGGTGTAATTTGGATTTGTCTGTGCATGTTTTTGTTTACTTTTAAAGGTTATGTGCCCATCCACATCCATTATATGGCTGGCAGACTGCACCGGTTTTCGTTAAAAATCTTTGTTTGTGTTTTTCTGAGGAAACAAAGTCACCTACATCTTGGATGCCCTGGAGGTAAGCAGATAAACATCAAATTTTCATTTTTGGGTGAACTATCCCTTTAAGTGCTTTGAACAAATTACACTTTTGCTAAAGTTGAGGTTAAAGGAGTAGTTCACTTCCAGAACAAAAATGTACAGATAATGTACTCACCCCCTTGTCATCCAAGATGTTCATGTCTTTCTGTCTTCAGTCGTAAAGAAATTATGTTTTCGAGGAAAACATTTCAGGATTTCTCTGCATATAATGGACTTCTATGGTGCCCCCGAGTTTGAACTTCCAAAATGCAATTTAAATGCAGCTTCAAAGGGCTCTAAACGATCCCATCTGAGGAAGAAGGGAATTATCTAGTGAAACGATGTATAATTTCTATACTTTTTCACCTCAAACGCTAGCTCTGTGTGAACTCTGTTTATTCCAGTTCATGACAGTTAGGGTATGTTGAAAAACTCCCATCTCATTTTCTCCTCTAACTTCAAAATCATCCTACATTGCTATAGAAGTACCGATCCAGTGTTTACAAAGTGAACATCCAAAGAAGTTAAAATGCCCTTTACAAACAAAAGGTAAAAGCGATGTTGGATGTTTTTGAAGTTGGGAGTTTTTTTGACATGAACTAACTGTCATGAACCGGATTACACAGAGTTCATAGACAAGATGAGTGTTTGAGGTTAAAAAGTACATAAATGGTAATCGTTTCACTAGATAAGACTGTTTTTCCTTGGCTGGGATTGCTTAGAGCCCTTTAAAGCTGCATTGAAACTGCATTTTGGAAGTTCAAACTCGGGGGCACCATAGAAGTCCATTATATGGAGAGAAATCCTGAAATTTTTTCCACAAAAAACTATTTTTTTACGACTGAAGAAAAAAAGACATGAACATCTTGGATGACAATGAGTAAATTATCTGTAAATTTTTGTTTTGGAAGTGAACAACTCCTTTAAACAACATCATATTCTGAGCATTATGTTTTTTTAATTATGCAAACTTTATGGGAACTTGGAATAATAATATTTTACACCTTCAGTCTTTGATTCCCTAATAACACATGGTTTTATGTTTGGCTGTGCAGAACTTACGCTCCGTCTCCATAGACTTTAATAGAGTTGAGGCAGTTCTTGCTTAATCCGGTGCTCTGGAGGAAGGGACAGTCGTCACACAGTTCAACACACTGACCAGTGAAGTTCTGAGTCTCAAAAAGCTCCATCCGGTAGTGTTCCCCATGCTAAAAGACACAGACAATCATATTATAACAGAAGTGAGTGTCACATAAAAAAAAAAAAAAAAAAAAAAAAAATCATAGTCAAGATCTCAGAGGTGAACATGAAATGGGGCGCATTATAAAACAGCACTATACTGTTTTGCAGAATGCAGATTTTCTTTGTGCATTGAATACATGTTGACCAAACTAATCTTATCACTACATAGAGTAATTGCAGTGATTAGTATCCATCTTTCTCGTCAACACAGAAGTAAGTCTTTGGGTGAGTCATTAGCAAATTAGAAATAATGAGAAGAATAACAACTTGCAGTAAATAGTAAAACTGTTTGCACTACAAACCAGTGTGTTCATAATTAAAATAATACATTAAAATAATATAGTAAGACACACCAATTTCCAATATCAAGGAGCAAAATAATCTGTTTTGTATAGCTAAAAATAGCTGGATGCAGATGTGTATGGAAGCCAGACCCATAAAATGTACAAATGGCTGCACCCACTCTTACAGAAAAAAAGATAGATAATGTGTGTTAATTTTTTTTTTAAATCAAATGATTTTATTTTTATATAAATTCTGTTTTCTTTTTAATTTGAGTATTTTTGAGGTGTGTTGTTGTCATTTTTAACTTATTTTTTAAAATGACTATATTGTTTTTGTTTTTAAATGTATCCATTTTTAAATTTTATTTACTGTATTTTTAAATGTTTATTTCTGTTTTAGTTTGAAGTTAAACTGCAGTAAGTGAAAATGAGAAATGTTGGATGTTTTAAAGTTGTAAATACAACAAAAATGATTGGAATATCTATTAAATAGAAAGTTTACACATTATATTTCGCATTTAATTTACCTGACCATACATTTAATTATTATTATTATTATTTTTTTGCAATTATTTGTAACATTTAAAAAAGTGAAAGTTGATTTAAATTAAATCCTTCACCATTTCTTTCAGTCTAGCTGAAATAAATGTATTTTCACTCTTCAAATATTTTCTTTCGAGTAAATAAAACATTTTTTTTTTTGGTTTGCTATAAATCAGAATGAAAAAAAAAACATCAAAACTGAATATTTTTAGTCTGGACTCCACTTAATTTAAACAATTTAATTATCACGCAACAGTGCAGCATGCTACTGTTTAAAAAATATATGTTTAATTTGCAAAAACATTACACTATAAAGAAATGATTTTTCAAAGTTGTAAGTAAAATATAATGGAATATGTTTAGCAAAAAAAGACATACCAGATTTCTCTACTTAAAAATGTCACATTCAGTTCAATGCGTTACTTGCCGTTTCTGTGTAATTGTGACATTTATGATTTTCTGAGTGAAAACTGTTTCTACCCCATTTTTTTTCAGTGTAGTTAGTAGTAAACAACAGAACATCTTTTCATAAAGGGTTTTGATCCTCACCATTTTGATTGGTTTGCAGGAGCCCATATGATCATTGTGGCCATTCCAGCGTTGAAAATCAGGATACTCTCCTTTTTCCAGCATGTACTGCTGTCCCTTGAAATCAGGATGGTCGAAACACACCCAGGCTCCGCTCTCCACACGGATGGAGTTCACCCTGTTCATGAAACCATGGTCCTGGAAGTTCTCACAGTCTCCAAACACCTCCAGCCTCTGGCCTGTGAAGCACTTCCCCTCGTAGAACACTATCTGGGAGAAGACAGAGGCTCGATTTAGTTAGATCAAAAGGAAAAACGCTTGATTTATTGAGTTTTTTTGAGTCAGTGGTGGTGTAAAAGACTGTGAAACTGAAACTACATGAGTTCACAGCGAGAGATTCATTAATCAGCATCACACTGTGAACACTTTTTCAGTGTGTGAAGTTTCGTACTCCATCCTGGCATTAAACCAGCAGAGCATATGGAGCAAGTGTAAGCTTTGAGCAACTCCATTAATCATTTTAAGGTTTTGCATCAGAATAATTAGTTATGAAATGCAAATCTTAAAAAAAAGAATAACTTTTAAACACATTAGAGAAAAATAAATATATAATAAATAAGGCTAATGTCTTGCAGTTCGTCTAAATATTAGTTTTTCTAGAATGTATTCAATAATGTTTTTTTTGGTCAAATTCTGCTTTTTTTAATCTTTGACCATGCACTGTAAAAAAAAAAAAATACTGTGAATTTAACAGTCAAAGACTCTAAAAATGCAACAGTAAAAACCTGATAACGGTAAGTTCCCCTACTACTATATATGGTGAAAAACTGTATTGGATATTGCATGTAATTTTACAATAGTATACCGTTTTCTGAAGTGAAATTTTTGTTGAAATAACTATGTTTCCTGTGAATTTTCATCATAACCAGCGTTAGGTGGTTATCAGTGTATTACAAAGGTACAAAACAGATTTCAGTTCATTAATAAGTTGGTATATTAACATTATATCAGATAATGAAATTTCGATAAATTTAAGTTAAAATCGTAAAAACCTAAAACATTGCTACCATATTTTTTACAGTAAAAAATGCATTTTTTTACAGTGTGGTAAAGTTATCATAAATATTTCATAATTTTCCAGCAAAATCGTGGTTATTAATTTATAATCATCATTATAATTTCCAGTTATTAGTGCAAATTAAAAACCTAATAAATAATTTACTGTTTTTAAATTTTTTTGTAAAGAAATCAAATACATATTTCTTCATAAAAGTAGCTTTTTATTTATTTATTTATTTAATTTATTTTACACTTATTTTAATTAATTAATTAATTTACCATTATTATTTTTTAGTTGAGTCCAGTAAAAATTTTGACAGAACAGGTAAAAATGGTGTTCTGCAGTACATGTGTGCACTGAGATATTAAATGTAAATATACGCATTAGTTTAAGAGTGTGTAAATATGGGTGCATGAGTTTCATATATTGTAAGTATACAACTACAGTTGTGCAAATTTTGCAAAAAAAAAAAAAAAAGCTATATGTTTGTAGTTTACAAAAACCTATTACTTATAACAAAAGTACAGTATATTCATGAAACTGTGTGTTTAGTTGGTCAGCAAATGACATTATACCCTAAAATGTACTACTCACCTTCCCTGAATATTGTGACATCGTTCCCTGCCTGGATCCTGAGCAACTATCCAGTGGAGTAAGAGAGAAAGAGAGACAGAGAGAAAGCAACCAGAGGGAAAAATCTGGCCTGTCTGATATATGTGGCCTATACGCTCTGAGGTGTTATCGCGAGGTTTTGGCCACAAAAGCAGCACAATGGAGAGCTTAGTGGTTTTTGCATCATGGACAGTTTCTCTTACACTGCTCTGCTGATATCGGAGTTCAGGAGGGTGGGATGCACAATGGCACAATCGATTGTGTTAAAGCTCTGATTTACAGTCAGTGTTTGGGTGTGAGAACGACTGATGCTGCTGCTGCTCGCAGACAGTCAAAACACAACACAGCTGAAGAACAAACATGATCAGAACCACAGAGCACCTAAATCTAAGTTTACTGACAAAGAAATGATCAGTCTATAATTTTAATGGTAGGTTTATTTGAACAGTGAAAGACAGAATAACAACCAAAAATCCAGAAAAATGCATTTCACAAAAGTTAGAAATTAATTTGCATTTTAATGAGTGAAATAAGTATTTGATATCAATCAGGAAGATTTCTGGCTCCCAGGTGTCTTTTATACAGGTAACAGGCTGAGATTAGGAGCACTCTCTTAAAGGGACTGCTCCTAATCTCAGCTTGTTACCTGTATAAAAGACACCTGTCCACAGAAGCAATCAATCAATCAATCAATCAATCAATCAGATTCCAAACTCTCCACCATGACCAAGACCTAAGAGCTGTCCAAGGATGTCAGGGACAAGATTGTAAACCTACACAAGGCTGGAATGAGCTACAAGACCATTGCCAAGCAGCTTGTTGAGTCCAAGCAACAGTTGGTGCAATTATTCGCAAAGGGAAGAATGGATCCATCCAAGATCTCACCTCGTGGAGTTTCAATGATCATAAGAACGGTGAGGAATCAGCCCAGAACTACACAGGAGGATCTTGTTAATGTCTCAAGGCAGCTGAGAACATAGTCACCAAGAAAAAAATTGGTAACACACTACACAGTGAAAGGACCTGAATGATTCAGAGGAGAACTGGGTGAAAGTCAAATCAATCACATGATCCTTTTAGGGCAGAATCGTCTGTCCAGTGACAACATGCAAAACAATCTTCAATGAAAATAAGCTCTTTGAATATCAAAGTTGTTTGAAACCAAATCAACTCAAATGAGACCAAATCAAGCTCTTTGGCATCAACTCAACTCGCTGGTTTGGAGGACCATCCCTCTTGAGATATGTGAAAACCTGGTGGCCAACTACAAGAAATGTCTGACCTCTGTGATCTATCCATTCATCCATCCATCCATCCATCTACAGTCAAGCCTGAAATTATTTGTACCCCTGGCAAATTCTAACTTAAAGTTACTGTTATTCAACCAGCACGTTTTTTTTTTTTTTTTGACCGGAAAAGACACAGGCTTCTCCCAAAAGATAATAAAGACGATGTACAAGAGGCATCATTGTGGAAAAAAAATATTCCCTTTGCAAACTGTCACAGTCTATGGGAAAATCCAAAGTTCTATACCATTCCAAAAAGTCCAAGCTATTCTAAAGCATCCTAATTACCATTCATTGGAATTCATTGAAAGATTTGGATCTATCTATCTATCTATCTATCTATCTATCTATCTATCTATCTATCTATCTATCTATCTATCTATCTATCTATCTATCTATCTATCTATCTATCTATCTATCTACTTGACCTCAGCTGGGAAGCTGCAGGAAGGAAGTTGCATACATCTCTACATTGGGTGCGAAAAATAGGATGCTATACAATTCAGTATGGAACAGATTAGGGATGTGCCCTAGTCCAAATATGTATTCTGAAAGGAATGCATTGTGAAACAAATGCCAACTTATTGAGTTTTCATTCATTGTCAAAATATCCACATGATCCCTTTAGGGTAAGATCTTCTGTCCTGTGACAACATGCAAAACAATCTAATGAAAATTAGCTCTTTGAATATCAAAGTTGTAGGGAGCTCCTTGAGGGACATTTCCAAAAATAAAAAAATGAAGATATTTGTGTGCGCATACAGTTTCTGGCTGCACCACTTTTGCCATCTTACAAAGAAGAAAACAAGAGCATGGATCAGAATGAATTAGTCTAATTGAGCACTGACCAGATGTTTGCTGATAGAGAGCAAGTTACCAGATGAGTTATAGAACTATACAATGCAGACATCAGCTTACGTGAAGAACAGGTGCTACTGCAGGCACACAAAGAAAATGCCATATGAGTTATTCACAGGCAGGAATCCAGATGTTTCCAAAATGCAGAAATTTCCACATGTCCACATGCTTACAGTGTTTACAGTGATGCTGTTTGGACATCAGACACAAAAGACAGACGTAGTACTTCAGGATATTGTGTCGGTCTTAGTGAAGGGAGTTCTTTGATATCAGTATGCACAAACAAAAGTGTATGAGGACAACCAAGGTACCATAGCACTAGGAAGGAACCCAATATGTACACAAAGGTGCAAACACATAGACATCAAGTACCATTTCATAAGGGAAACTGTAAATGATGGCACGGTAATCTTGGAGTACCTTCCACTGAGAAAATGGTTGCCGACATTATGACAAAGCCAGCCAATAAGCAGAAGCTTAAAGAGATTTTCTTGAGATATGTTTGGTATTTAAAAGTGTATTTATGTTTGCATTATTGATTTGAGCCTTATTTGTGTTGATTATTTTTTGGGTAATACAATGAGCTACGAGCGAGTGGGGATGTTAAAGGTCCCATATTGTCAAAATCTAAATTTTCTGGCTTTCTTCATGATAACTGAGGGGCAATGTAACTACCATATAGATTTCAAAACAGTTAATCCACAGCAAACTGCACAGAGCCTGCTTAAAGTAGCTGTTCCTTTTCACGAGCCGCTGTGACTTCCGTAAAAACGTGACGTCCGATCTGCTCAGTCACCGCCTTCAGTCACTACCTCTAGCACCAACCACCGTCCCACACTTCTTTTGTCAAACCCGACAACATTGCGTCCATGCTATTGTTGAGCAACAACACGAAAACTAGTTGAGAAAACGCTGTTTAGTCGATAGATGTCATGAAACTACATCATTGCACAGGCTTCCGAATAACGTTAATATAAGAGACCAGTGGCACGTCAACTTTAGCCTCTTTCACACAGCCATTCCGGAAAATACACGGATAATGTGTCCCATGATTTGTTCCAGAATTGTTTGATTTGGTTCATTCACAAAGTGATTTTCCGGAATCTGTGCGTGCTTTACACACAACCTGTCAGGATTTGGTAAGTGAGGACCCAAACGCAGAATGAACAGTTTGACAGTTTATTGACTGGACAGGGCAAACAAGAGGAAGGGCAGACAGTCGCACACACGGGCCTGGGAACACACGACTAGGGAAGACAGGCAGGATGTGGATGGAGAGGCAGGTGCAACCCCGAAGAGAGTCCGGGCGGCCGGGAGCAGCAACCAGGGGGAACTCAGGAGGCCGAGCAGGAACAGACAAACACACAATAGACAAGACGACAAAGACAGGCACACAAAAACGCTTCAAAAACTAAGACGGGGAAGAGCTAGGTAAAACAATAAGGTAATAACGGACTGGAAAAATCAAAACAACAACAAAAGGGAAAAAATAGAATTAAAACAAAATAAAGAAATCAAAAAGACTAGAGAAAACAAATCAAAAGAATAAAAGTAAATAAATGTAAACTAGAATTTAAACAAAAGACCAGAATAGCTAGGTAAAACAAAAATAAAGATTATCAAAAAGACTAGAACGGGAAAGGCAAAAACTAGGGCTCAGAAGAAAAAAAAAAAAACTAAAACTAGACTAAAGGGGAAAAAACACTGAGAGTTATCTAGGACTGGACCGAAAAATCTCAAAGATTAGAATACACAAACTCACAAAACGAACCAGCAAAGACAAGAGGGAAGGAGCACAATATAAAGGGAGGAAAGGACATGAGGATCAGGTGAGTACAATTAGACAAACGAGGACCAGACGAGAAAAACAGGTGACAACACTCAGACCAACTAGGACTAAACAAGGGGGCGTGGCAACAGATAACAAGGAGGCAGGACGAGGGGAGCACATGGGAAACATAAACAAAGACACAGCCATGTGCTGACACACAAGACAAACATTAAACAAAGACAAGACAGACAGGGCTGTCAGGGCAGGATCATGACAGTACCCTCCCCCTGACGGACGCCTCCAGGCGTCCATAATGGGCAACGGCCAAGGGGGTATAAACTGGGAGGGTGGGTGGGGTGGCGGGTTGGGAAACCCAGAGTAGCCAGGGGAACTTGGAGGAAAAGGAGGGGGAAGGAAAAGTCCAGGGGGTTGGCTTGGGACAGAGGAGGGGGGAGGCCACCTTAAAGGCCCACTAGGTCCAGGAAACACCGGGGGTGGGATGGGAGGGCCAGGAAAACCTCTAGAAGCCCCTCTAGGTCTGTGGGTGCTCTTGATTTGAGGGAGCTTGGGACTTGGCTTGAAAGTCAAATCCGGGAAGCCCTCCAGGGCTACTGGAACTGGTTTAGGGGATGAATCCGGGGACTCGGGAACGGCGGCCATCTTGGCCGGAAACTCAGGATTGGCGGCCATCTTGGCCGAGAACTCAGGGACGGCGGCCTCTTTGGCCGGGGATACAGGATCAACGGCCATCCTGGCCAGGAACTCAGGGACGGCGGCCTCTTTGGCCGGGGGCTCAGAGTTGGCGGCCATCTTGGCCGGGGACTCGGGATCGGCGGCCCTCTTGGCCGGGGATACAGGATCAACGGCCATCCTGGCCGGGGATTCGGGATTGGCGGCCATCTTGGCCGGGGACTTGGGATCGGCGGCCCTCTTGGCCGGGGATACAGGATCAATGGCCATCCTGGCCGGGAACTCGGGAACGGCGGCCTCTTTGGCCGGGGACTTGGGATCGGTGGCCCTCTTGGGAGCCGACTCAGGACGCTCGGGTGAGATGCGACCTGACCCCGAAGGAACAGCTGTGACCTGACTGTGCTCAGGAGGAGAGGCTGCATCCTGACCTGCCTCGGGAAGCGTGGCAGTGTCCTGACTGGGCTCAGGAAGCGTGGCAGTGTCCTGACTGGGCTCAGGAAGCGCGGCAGTGTGTTTGGCCAGCTCTGGAATGACTGGAGTGGTTTTAGCTGGATCAGGATGGATAGCAATGGGCTTGACCAGTTCTGGAACGACTGGGATGGACTTGGCAGACTCCGGCATGACTTGAGCAGGCTCGGGAGACTCAGAGACTAAGGCAGTTTTCTGGGCTGCCCTCTTCCTTCTCTGCTTACACTTCGGAGCCGACACTGGAGCGGACTCAGGGGCTGGAGCCGACACTGGAGCGGACTCAGGGGCTGGAGCCGACACTGGAGCGGACTCAGGGGCTGGAGCCGACACTGGAGCGGACTCAGGGGCTGGAGCCGACACTGGAGCGGACTCAGGGGCTGGAGCCGACACTGGAGCGGACTCAGGGGCTGGAGCCGACACTGGAGCGGACTCAGGGGCTGGAGCCGACACTGGAGCGGACTCAGGGGCTGGAGCCGACACTGGAGCGGACTCAGGGGCTGGAGCCGACACTGGAGCGGACTCAGGGGCTGGAGCCGACACTGGAGCGGACTCAGGGGCTGGAGCAGACACTGGAGCGGACTCAGGGGCTGGAGCAGACACTGGAGCGGACTCAGGGGCTGGAGCAGACACTGGAGCGGACTCAGGGGCTGGAGCAGACACTGGAGCGGACTCAGGGGCTGGAGCAGACACTGGAGCGGACTCAGGGGCTGGAGCAGACACTGGAGCGGACTCACTGGCAGACGCAGCAGATCGAGCCGCCCTCTTCCTACGATCCCTCCGTATTCTTGTGGGAGTCAGAAGATGATGGTGGACTTGACTCGGAGGGGAAAGAAGGGCAGGCTGGTCATTGCGAATATCCTCTTGAGGAGTATGGTTCTGCCAGTGCTGGCGGTGGTACAGATAATTTGAGAACCCCCAGAAGTCCAGAATTTGAAGGTGCTCCATCTCCCATAGTGGTAAGGGGTCGTCTAAGGTGAGGTTGAAGGTCCCCTTCAGGGCTGCATCATCATACTCAAGACCCCTTGCCATGGACCAGAAAAACTGGGCATAAGACCGTGGATCCTGGCCCTGCTGACGAAGCGCAGACACCGCCCGCCGAAGTGCCAGCCTCTCCTCTTCAGTGGCTGGTGGCACAAACTTAACGCTCATTCTGCTGGGTCCTCGAGTGGCTGGTTCGTTCTGTCAGGATTTGGTAAGTGAGGACCCAAACGCAGAATGAACAGTTTGACAGTTTATTGACTGGACAGGGCAAACAAGAGGAAGGGCAGACAGTCGCACACACGGGCCTGGGAACACACGACTAGGGAAGACAGGCAGGATGTGGATGGAGAGGCAGGTGCAACCCCAAAGAGAGTCCGGGCGGCCGGGAGCAGCAACCAGGGGGAACTCAGGAGGCCGAGCAGGAACAGACAAACACACAATAGACAAGACGACAAAGACAGGCACACAAAAACGCTTCAAAAACTAAGACGGGGAAGAGCTAGGTAAAACAATAAGGTAATAACGGACTGGAAAAATCAAAACAACAACAAAAGGGAAAAAATAGAATTAAAACAAAATAACTAGGTAAAACAAAATAAAGAAATCAAAAAGACTAGAGAAAACAAATCAAAAGAATAAAAGTAAATAAATGTAAACTAGAATTTAAACAAGAGACCAGAAGAGCTAGGTAAAACAAAAATAAAGATATCAAAAAGACTAGAGAAATCAAATCAAAAGAATGACAAAGGAAATAATTGAAAACTAGAATTTAAACAAAAGACCAGAATAGCTAGGTAAAACAAAAATAAAGATTATCAAAAAGACTAGAACGGGAAAGGCAAAAACTAGGGCTCAGAAGAAAAAAAAAAAACTAAAACTAGACTAAAGGGGAAAAAACACTGAGAGTTATCTAGGACTGGACCGAAAAATCTCAAAGATTAGAATACACAAACTCACAAAACGAACCAGCAAAGACAAGAGGGAAGGAGCACAATATAAAGGGAGGAAAGGACATGAGGATCAGGTGAGTACAATTAGACAAACGAGGACCAGACGAGAAAAACAGGTGACAACACTCAGACCAACTAGGACTAAACAAGGGGGCGTGGCAACAGATAACAAGGAGGCAGGACGAGGGGAGCACATGGGAAACATAAACAAAGACACAGCCATGTGCTGACACACAAGACAAACAAGGAAACATTAAACAAAGACAAGACAGACAGGGCTGTCAGGGCAGGATCATGACACAACCTGTAAAGACAGGGGCTTTACTAAAGCAACAGTTACATAGCTTACTGCATTTGGTGTTTGAAAAAGAAAAAACACTAATGATCGTTCTGAAATATCCTGTTGAGTATCATCAAGTCACAGCAGGCTAGGCTCTGGGCTAGGCTACAGCATACATGACCGTAGTTACTTGTGGTTGGCGTGGCTGTGCGTCACTCAGAAAACAACAGGCCAATCAGAAGAGAGGCTCATGAATATTAATTATCCAAAATCGACCTGTTTTTGACAGAGTTCATAAAAAAGGAGCTGTAAAAGTTTATTGAGATGGATTTCGGCACTTATACCGCAAATATATATTCTTAAGGACATCAACAACTAAAATAAACCTCCAGAAATGTGTACAATATGGGACCTTTAAAGTATTTACACTCTTACTCATTGTATTATACTCTTAACTGTTTTATATTTGAAGGTAGAATACTGTAATGATGACGTCATGTTGTTTACGTGCTTTACGTCACTACGTTTTTCATGCCGAAGTGTTCCTGTCCGAGTTGCATGCTGTACAGAGAGAGCATGAAAAGAGTGAAGAATAGACACAGTTCAGATGATTCGTTTTGTCTTCACAGATGAATGAAAGTGAGCTACACACTCAAGCTCAACATGACCAATCATTTCATTACCTCCACAAAATTGTAGCTACGACATATTATCACACTCCCACAAGTTAATATGACTTTCCCATGAAATATTATCTTGTGATCACGGCGTATTATCACATACCCACAAGTTAATATGTTGTGGCCATGACAAATCTAGCCTTAGTGAACTGAACATGTCCCCTCTCGGTCACAGTAAATGCTTTGTTCGACTTTTCCCTGTGGATAACCTCTGACCTACTTTCTGTACGATCGGAATTCCTGCGTTTAGAATTTTGAATACTGAATCTGAATTTCTTCTTCATCTTGAAAACTTGAAGCTGTATTTTTTAAAAACTGGATATTTTAAGTCTAAGAATTCAGAACAAAATCAAAAAATTCAATTGTGTTAAATTACAAAAGTTCAATATTCAAGTAAAAAAAAAAAAATCAAATTCAGAACTATGTTAAATGCCACATAATATAAAATTTTGTTAAATGACATTTGTCAATAATTAAATTTTAGACAATTCAAATTCAAATAGATTTGTCATAAAATAAGCTCCATAGTGCATAGTGCATCTACTAATATTTATATAGAAATAATTCATCTTTAACCGATGCAAATATATCTTGGAAATGATGCAACTAGCTGAGTGTTCCCATTCAGTGTCAAAATATCTTCCACATGATCCTTTTAGGGCAAGATCGTCTGTGCAGTGACAACATGCAAAACAATCTTCCATGAAAATAAGCTCTTTGAATATCAAATTTGTACAAAACCCCTAAAGGGAAATTTGCAAAAATACTAAACCTAAAAGGGTCATCGGATGCCCATTTTCCACATGTTCATATGATTCTTAAGGGTCTTAATTTAAGACCTTAATTAGGGTCTTAAAGTCTATAATTTACTTTGGTTAAAAATTCTCAATAGTAGTGTAAAAAAAACAGCCTTTTATCTTGTCAAAATCAGCTCTGCAAAAACTCAACTCATTTTAAGACATGGCCCCTTTAAATACCACCGAGCTCTGCTCGCCCCGTCCCTCTCTGGGATTATGAGATGGAATGTTTACTTTAGCCGTGTTTTGCCGCATTTAGCAGCAAAACTTTCCAACAAGCACATTATTAAGAAAGGACATTCACAAAGTTGCATAAAAAACCTTTATACTCACTTCTGCTGTGGCTGAAGCTGTATCAGGAACGATTTGCATGAACATAGAGCATATGTCGATCGGTATCGGCGCTTTCCTTTTAAAAACGAAAGTAATGTTTTCCTCTGCATCTTCAGTAAATGATGACTGCTGTGTTCATTATTACATCCAACAACAGAACACCTCAATCGCTCAGTTGGAGACATTTTTGTCTGCTCCTGAGTCACACATGGTGGTCGGAGTCGGACTGTAATGTCAATCAACTATCGTGGGAGTGGCCTCTGTCAGTGTGCCGTCACACCGACAAGTAGCTGAGAATGACCTGATTTTAAAAAGGGGATATTACTTTTCAAGATTAAAAAAATACTACTGGGTGGATTTTTATCATTGTAGGGTGATTGTGTACATAAACTGCCAACAGACATGAATGTGCAAACAACATGAAAAGTTAGTTTCGCATCCGAGTTTTGCAGTTTTTAGTTTTGCAGCTCACACATTAAAATTTCTGGTTGCATCACTTTTGCCATCTTACATAGAAGAAAACAAGAGCATGGATGTGCAAGAATTAGTCTAATTGAGATCTATTGTAAACTTGGCCTTCAACACGAAAACATTGTTTCTGTTCTTGAATTCCGACACATGACAGCTTCTTTCCTCAGGCTATTTTCCATTTGAACAATACATAACATCTTAGGACTGTACATTTGTACATAAATTCTCAAATCTTTTCATCTGTAAAATAGCCCCTGCTGAAAAAAACAGCATATGCTGGTTAGGTATGTTTTGTTGCTGGGATGCTGGTTTATGCTGGCCCTTTGCTGGTTTATGCTGGTCATTGACCAGCAACATGACCAGCATAAACCAGCAAAGGACCAGCATTAACCAGCTAAGGAGGACCAGCATTAACCAGCAAATAACCAGCATAAACCAGCAAAGGGCCAGCATAAACCAGCTAAAACCAGCATCCCAGCACCAAAACATACCTAACCAGCATATGCTGTTTTTTTCAGCAGGGGCATGTTTGCACGTTCTGCACAGACTATTTTCTCTATATTTTGTACATAGCTTCTCAAAACATTTGCGCATTCATAATTCTATTTTATCTGTATTTTTATTACCCTATAGCCATTATTATTATTTTTTTACATATATTGTTTACTCTCTGTATTATTAGTGCTATCTTTCATTCTATTACCTTAAATTATATGTATGTCTGCACAAGGTCTGTATTTTCTCCACTGGAAGCTTCTGTCACCAAGATTAATTCCTTGGCAATAAAGCACACATGGCAATAAAGCTTTTTTATCTGATTCTGACATTTAAAATGCATTGTGAGGTCTAAGCGATTAGTACAGTAAAATATGCTCAATCAATACAAACCCAGTGGACTGAAATATTGCTTGTGACGATAGCTATTTTTTATATTTAGCAAGTATTGATAGTGTGTTTTACTGTACCAATTGCTTCTAGATATCAAAATGGGTTTTAAATATCTATTACTAATTTGAGGCTATGAGACTAAGATCTGGTCCACACTGAAGCGTTTTCTGTTCTGGCCATGAACCGCCCACTTCAACTGTTTAGAGGTGTGTTTATGTGAAACAGACTGGTGAGAGTGAGGAGTAATAAGGGGTGATTTATATGGTCATTAGCTTAACCAATAAGAAATGAGCTACAGGGGTGAAATCACTATTTTATGTCTCCACCACCCCAGGTAACAGTCAAAGCTGAACGTCTCAGTGTAAAAACATAGTCCTTAAAAGACAAGAAACTGTTTTTCAGGTAAGAAATTAAAATACAGTATCTAGCTGTATTTTTGATTTGTTTGTGCTAAATGAGGAATCTAAATTACCAGTTTATCTTGCTTTTTGCATAAGTGTTTGAAAAAAACTGTTTTGAAGACAAATATGCTCACTTGACAGCATTGGTTTTCACAGTACTGTAGTTTAAAGGTAGGTTGTTTTTTCATTTCATTTTATTAAGAAAGAATAAAACATGAATTCAAGAATTTGTTTGCCATTTTTACGTTTACTATTTAAAATTAAAATGTTTAGCATTAAGTGAGGTTCGTGCGGGTGTTGTTAGAAAAATGGCATAATTACGGCCACAACATAATATCACGTTCCCACGAGTTTATATGTTGTGGCCACGACAAACATAAGTAAACTGAAGGTGTCCGCTCCCGGTCACCGTATAAAACAATACATTTGTGCATGTCAGTATTTTCTTTTAGTGGAGTCATAGCAACATTATTTGATAGTGATTTACACTGAATTAATAAAAAGTGTTTTTGATTGTGCCCGGTAATTTACTACCATGAAATATAAAATTTTTGGCTACACTTATGCATAAACATTTTTGTGTGTGTGTGTAAAAAAAAAAAAAAAAGTTTAGGCATAAAGATGCATAAACATTTCTGTTTTTTTTTGTGTAAAAAAAATTATGCATAAAGATGCATAGACATTTTTGTTTTTTTATGCAAATAATGCATTAACATTTTAGTTTTTTGTGTAAAAAAAGTTTATGCATAAAGATGCATAAACATTTTAGTTTTTTGTGTAAAAAAGTTTATGCATAAAGATGCATAAACATTTTAGTTTTTTGTGTAAAAAAAAGTTTATGCATAAAGATGCATAAACATTTGTGTTTTTTGTGTAAAAAAAGTTTATGCATAAATATGCATGAACATTTTTTGTGTTTTTTTGTGAAAAAAAGTTTATGCATAAAGATGCATTAACATTTTTGTGTTTTTTTTTTGTATGTTTTACTAAAGTGAGTCCAAATACCTGAGATGAGCTTATTGTTACTGGTGTTTATGTGATACAATATGCAAATACATCTTAAGAATAAGCTATTTGCATATCAAAGGCACTCATTGTCTTGTACTCATGTAAATTAACACAAAATTTGCCTGCAGCATGTATCTTTTACTTTTGGTGAATTTAACATGTTTTTGGCTCAGACTGTAAAGTGGCGGCACGCACCACTCATTTAGATTTTCGCTGAGGAGCCGGATCGAGCCGGCGTCAGCGCGACGCCAGGGGCGTGGCAGGGGAATGTAACATCTCCGTTCCCTCCTTCAGGGAGCGAGGGTTACCTACGTAACCTACACGTTCCCCTTCAGTCGAATCACTTCGACGTTACATTGGGAACAGACCCATGGAACAGGCCACGACCCTGACGCCGCGTTACGCACAACCCCACGTGCTGACAGGCGGACGTGTCAGCAGATGGTTATTGAATACGTAACCTTCCCAATGCCCTGAGGGCCAATAAAGGGGGGCCAACGCATAGGATGAGGCAACACTCCGTGTGGAGTGGGCACGAACACCTAAGGAGCAAGGCTCTCCCTGGTATAAGTAAGACAGGGAGATGGCTTCTACCACCCAATGGGCAAACCTCTGTTTGGAGACAGCATTCCCTTTCTGCTGACCTCCGAAGCAGACAGCTGCTCGGTGCATCTGAAGTACCGAGTGCGGTCTACGTATATTCGCAAAGCACGGACTGGACACAGCAGTGCAGAAGCTGGGTCTGCCTCCTCCAGGGGCAGAGCTTGCAGGTTCACCACCTGATCGTGGAAAAGTGTGCTTTGTTCCTTGCGGCTCGTTCCTCCGAAGACAGGTCTTCCTTTACGTGTAGCCCGTTTTCTTTCAGATATTGATTTTCTCTGGCATCCCTCCACACTGTATCTTGATAAAGACGCATGGCAAACTGTATAATTATCACTCTGGGGCGTCCATTACTTCGTTTTTGTCCCAGTCTATGAACCGAATCCATGACATCTGGAAGTTTGTGTGCGATCTTTGGAGACACTTTGGAGAGGATCTTGATAGCAACATCTCATGTGTTACTCTCCTTGTCTGGACCACTTTCTTTGACGCCGTAAATCCTGAGATCCCATCTTCTTTTCTTAGTTATGTATCCCCATACACACATCCTTCAGCTGTTTATTTTCTCGCTGCAATGCAGAAACATTCTTTTCCAGTTTCAAAATGTTCTCTTTGTGAGACATGCTTTCCCGTAACAACTCACTTACGGTGGTAGAAAGAGCGGTGATAGAAGAAGCCGTATTTTCCAAGACCCTCCCCATGGACTCAACTCTCTGAAATGTACCATCACATTTCGATGTGAGTTCAGCAACAGCATTAATCAGCGAATCGATTTTCTCATCAATGTTCATCTTTGTTTTCCGGGGGGACTTTTACACGGGACAAATCCTTGGGCTGTAAATGGACCTGTAAAACGGTTTCTGGATAATTTTTACCCTTTCCTATGTCATATACCTTCTTTTTATTAGATTTATTTTTGGAGTTTTTGCCTTTATTTTGACAGGACAGAACAGAATTGATAGGAAACGAAGTGGGAGAGAGATAGGTGGTGGGAAAGGTTCTCGAGTCGGGATTCAAACACGGGACGCCCAGATCACAACAGCACTGTAAGCTGCCCACAAGGCTATCGGCACCGACACCTATGCCACATACCTTCTATGTAGATGTCAGAGAACAATTTAAAATATTGAATCAATGCATTCTATGGCAGCTTTAAGGCCAAAATCAGGCCTACTAGCCTATACTGTATATTAACCACACTCAATTTACAGAACTGTGATACACATATATGATGTGTTTGATCTTCTCTTAGAATACAACAGAGAGGATCTGTGTGAGCATCATGGATGGGAGACTGTTTGTGTTGCTTCTGCTGTCAGGTTGGTGTGATCATTTGTAATCTGTATTTGTGATGATGGGCTCACGTATAGACGGTTTAACATGTTGATTTTAACAGGGCTCTTCTGGAACAGTTCTGGTCTTACTCGTCCATACCACTATATAAATACAGCGATGTCGTGGTCAGAGGCTCAGAGTTACTGCAGAGAGAGATTCACTGATCTGGCTACTGTAGACAGCATAGATGATGTGAACAGGCTGATAAATAAGGTGGATGCTGGATACAGTGGATCAGTGTGGATTGGACTGAAGAAGGGGACACTGAAACACTGGATTTGGTCTAATGGAGACAACACAACTCAGTACTATAACTGGGGTTCAGGAAAGCCAGTTCTGGTTGGAGATTGTGTAGCTACGATGGATGGAGTTTGGGCAAATATACCTTGTAATTTTGGTCGATATTATGTGTGCTATGGTGCGTTCCCTGTTCTTTTATTTTGCCATTTACCTGAGAAAGAAAAGCTGAGAACTGATACTTTCGTTGCTTCTCTCAATAGGAAATTCTGGATACACCTTGGTAAAGAATCCTCTAACTTGGGCTGAGGCTCGGAGCTATTGCAGACAGTTTTACACAGACCTGGCTTTTATCCACAATTGGCAGGAAAATGTCCAGGTTGCGAGCCTTATATCTGGATGGTCCCTCTGGTTTGGTATGTTTGCGGACTCTTGGGAATGGTCTGATCAGTGGGATCTGAGATATAGACACTGGGCAGCAGGTCAACCATCCATGACTGCTGATACCTGTGTTGGAATGTCAACAACCAATTCTGGGAAATGGTCTCAACAGAGCTGTGATGTACTGCAGCCTTTTATCTGCTATGGAGGTGAGTTTTCCCAGTTAACAGAATTATATGATTCAAATGATTTGTAGATCTTTCTTACAACAGACTGTACAAACAACTGAAATATCCTTTAGTTTTCCTTCACTGATGTATCTTCTAAACTGAGCATGATTTTATGGTTTTCTCTAGAGGACAAGAGAAAACAGATTGTGAGACTGAAAGTGACCTGTAATGGAGAATGTATGCTGAATGACCCTACAGTACAAACAGCCATTCTGAATGAGGTTTGTGTCTGCCTTAAACAGTTTTTTTAAACACTACTTACATTATCATCATTATTATTGCTGCGTTATTTAGGGCTAAAGATGATATTAAGTCTATATTTGTGACATGCTTTGTCAGGTTTTATTTGATTCTTTCTTGACTGTCTTCCAGATAAATGAAAAGCTAAAGCACATGATGTTGGAAAGTAACAGCACAATAAGATGGAACAAGGGGGAAGATGGAGAGATGTTTCACCAGGAGAAAAGTATAGCAAGTGTAAATAATAAATGTGATCGCATACCCTAAACACAGTTAAAAAAAAAATAAAGTAATGTTACAATATTGCTTTGAAAATAGTAGTAGTACAGCATAATATTAACAATGGTAATGAATCTAGCCTACACTGTAAAAAGTTTGCTGTAAATTTTACAGTAACTTACTGGCAGCTGGATGCCAGTAAGTTACTGTAAAAATGTTTACAGTATTATTACTGTAAGTGCATTTACAGTACTAAAAGGTATTTACTGTAATTTCATTTACAGTATTTTTACTGTAATTTCATTTACAGTGTTTTTACTGTATCTTCAATTACAGTATTTTTACTGTATTTTCAATTACAGTATCAGTACTATAGAGTTTATTTTCATTTATTTTAAACATTTTTTACCTGTAAAAACAATCCAATTAACCTACAGCACTGTAATTCAAGATTTTTACCACCCCAACCCCATAAAAATCACAATAACTCATAAGCATTAGTTCTGATAATATTCTTTTTAATTGTTGAACATTTTCTTTTTAAAAGTACAGAGACTTTGTATCATGGCAAACATACACATACTGAAAAGCAAAAATAAGTAAGTACACTACCAGTCATAAGTTTTTGAACACTAAGATTTTTTTAAAGAATTCTCTTCTGCTTACCAAGCCTGCATTAATTTGATCCAAATTTAATTTATTCCTTTGATCAAAGCTGAATTTTCAGCATCATTACTCGTCTTCAGTATCACATGATCCTTCAGAAATCATTCTAGTATGCTGATAAACATTTTATTTAATTTTTAGATTTTTCAGGATTCTTTGATGAATATAAAGATATTATTTAGCAAGGATGATTTAAATTGATCAAAAGTGATAATAAAGACATTCATAATGTTACAAACTATTTCTGTTTCAGATAAATGCTGTTTATCTGAACTTTCTATTCATCAAAGAAACCTGAAAAAAAAATGTACTCCACTGTTTTTAGCATTATAATAATTTCAGCAACATCATAATAATAGTTTTTGAGCAGAAAATCAAATTATTAGAATGATTTCTGAAGGATCATGTGACTGCAGTAATGATGCTAAAAATTAAGCTTTGATCACAGCAATAAATTACATTTTAAAATATATTCAAAAAGAAAACAGTTATTTTAAATAATAAAAACGGCTCAAAAGTGTATTGTTTTTGCTGTACTTTGGATCAAATGAATGCAGGCTTAGTGAGCAGAAGAGACCTTCTTTAAAAACATTTAAAATCTTACTGTTCAAAAGCTTTGTCTGGTAGTGTAAATAAAATAAAATCATACAGTAAAAATGTGTTTGTGTTGTGTTAAATTTTAGTAGTTTTGAGTCAAAGTTGACAAGCTCTCTGATGAGAAACGGCAGAATGGGATTCAGGCTGATGCTTGCTGTTTGCACCCTCTTTCCAGAAGTCCATCTGATCTGTGACTGTCAATGCATTTGCTGCCACAAAGGTTGACTGTCTGAACGAACCTGCAAGCACAAGAAAAACAGTGTTTAAAGAATTTGCCTCAACTGTCAAACTTGGTGCTGTATGCATTTTAAAAAAAATTATATACTACATACGAACGCAGTAGTAAGAAAAAAAACTGAAGAAACTTTTTCTTGAAATTTTTTATAAAGAATTTTATGAATGGGCCAGTGAATCACTGATTCAAGGTGTTTAAAAAAGGTAAATTCATTCAGTAATGAAACACTGCTGTGTGCAGAGATGCACAACATGGCTTTGTTAAGAACCGTTTTTACTAAATGGAGCAAAAAGACAATATTTTCTTCTTGATTTAAATCACTTAATATTACATTCTTGTTTATTGAATTTTGTTGCCCTGACACTTAGGAAAGTCTGCCACAGACCATGCTAAATGCTAACCAATCTGTTCATATAAACATTCTAAACAGGTGTGTGTTTCCTAGAAAGTCTGTGCATATAATAGGCCTACTATGATTAAAAATCTATATTTGTTGCTTTACAGTAACAATAATCTAAATTGACAGACAGTAAGATTGCTATTATGAATTTAAAGGTTACAGTAAGTTAAAGATACCTGAAGCAGCTGCATTTTGCTGTTTAAATGCTGGTTTAATAGAAATAATTTTAATGTGCATGCAAACTCAATCTTGATGGTAATAAAAAACATTCCCAGGAAATAAATACCTTACAAATGTGTACTTTAAATACAATATAACTTGCTTAGGATAAAAGCATCTGAAAAATGCATGAATGTAAATGCAATGTAAAACAAAATATGTTTTGGGTTACCTTATTCTGCATGTCTGTAAAATGGACAGCTGGCTGTATGATGATTCTGCATCTGATGGTCAGCATCCAGTTAGTGCTTGGAGAAATCTCCTGTAACAGACAGTGTCACAACACCCTTTTAGTGTTACTATAGTTTATGATCAGAAAAGACAACTACTGTACAGTAATACAATTTACATTTTTAATAAAATAAGCATTTATAATATTTATTAGCAAAACTTGCTATATTAATATATTGCTAGCTCGTTACTCTCTTTAAAAAGTTAACCTGTTCTGCAAGTCAGTGGAGAACAGCAGCCTGTGGCTAATTTGGCTAATTTAGTAACGTTAACATTAACTTAGTTAAACTGATGAAAGGGGAAGCTCACCTGTTGTTTGCACCGCGACGACGGCAATCACCAGAAAAGACTCCAATACACCTCCGATGCAGACGACATGACCACGAGACCACAAACTTGAAAATAAAACACAAAAAATGCAGTTAACCGCGGTGTTCAGTTTTACCTCAGTGTTTCATGTTAGCGCGCTGTTTATGTCACGTCTGTCACTGAAGGGACCGTCTATAAAGTTACATACGACATTCATACACACATTTCTTACTTAAACATCATTTGAAGAGAATTACCTTGCTAGCTATAAAGAGGCAGCGTTTAAAAGATATTATGCTGCTCTGTGACTAACGTTAAGTTTGTCAACTTCGGCTTACTGACATTATTAGCTTACCAGTTCATGTTATCGTCGATACTATGGCAGTCATTCACAGAAGAAGATCCAAAATACACCTCCGCGCTCCGACGTTACAGACGACATCCAGACCAGAAACTTGAAAATAACAAACAAAAGAAGGGCTTGAAAATACAGTTTAAAATCTCCACAGAAACAGTGGTGTTGCTTAACGCACTTTACCTCAGTATTTCACCTCAGTTTGCTGTTAAGCTTGAGTAAGGGCTCGTCAGACGAACTAACTTGCATTAAAGGGCAGCCGAATATACAATCGTGTTTCTCAGTTTAAATAAAGTTTATTTCGACTAATATAGGTCACCTTAATTTACTCACCAGTCCATGTTTTCACCGTTATGGCGGCGCCCCGGCCGTCAGTCAGAAAAAAAAGGCTACCGACATGAAAAACACGATGAATATTGTTAGTTTGCTGTTAACAAGTGAAAACAAATTAAAATTGTTCAGTTTTTCATAAAACAGAAATAATATACTAACCTTTTTGTCGAGTTATTGATGCAACATTTCTCTTTTGTCCTTTTTACCGCCACTTCCTCTCAACAGGAGAAAAAAAAATCTCCCTTGCCATTGGTCAATTTTTCGCGGGCAAGTTCACTACTGTAAACGGATTTACAGTAGTGGAGAATTACAGTAGTGATCATATATTTTCCCATAATCCTTTGCAGTTTACAGTAAAATACTGTATATACATTTTACAGTATCTTACTGTAGATATTACAGTAAAATACTGTTCAAATTACAAAAATCGGTTACAGTGTAACCTTAGGTAAAAAAACTGCATTCTTACAAGGTTATATTGTTTCCAACAAACAACATTTATTTAAATTTCCCTTTATTCCTTAAGTTTCCTTTTCCTGTAGTTTAAATTCGCTGTGATTAATTTTAACTAATTTTGAGGAAGTGGAAAATAGTAGTAGTACAACATATTAACAACATTAATTAATCTAGCCTGGATTTAGGTTCTAGTATATGCAGAGATGATTTAGAGATATATGTTATGACCTTATTTAATATGTAAAATGCAATGATATAATTGACATAATAAAGGGACAGGAAATTAAGCTGCAATTGGGTGCATCTTTTTCCTATTTTAATCAAGCCTTGAGGTCAAAATAACTGCCTGTAGAGCTCAGAGATGGGATTGTGTCAAAGCACAGATCTGGGGATGAGTTCAGAAAAACACTTCTGCAATGAAGGTGCACAGAAGCATGTAGCCTCCATTATCCTTAATGGAAGAAGTTTGGAACAACCAGCATTCTTCCTAAAGCTGGCTTCCTGACTAAACTGTGCAATTGATTGAGAAGGGCTGAATGGTCAACAAAAAGCTGTAACACATCTAAAGGACCTTCACTTAAATTGTTAGTATTTTGCAAGGCACTATAAACATACACAAACACACACAGACACACTTACCCACATTTATCTGCTACAAATAAAATCTATAGCTTGTCCCTAACTGTGTAAGGTAGTGTCATACTAAAATACCATATTTGCCACACTGATAAGCAATGATTAATACAATGACATAAATATTATGTTTTTGAATATACCCAGAATTATTTGAGCAAAATTCGGTTTGCATTGTAATACCAGGGTTAAAGGTTCAGTCTTGAATGTTTCAAATCAACCTGTGAATTATGTACAGGAGCAGCCCTTTACTATTTACATTTAGACTTACTATCTTCTTTTTCAACAAATAAGTTACTCTGTCATGGAAATATTTGTATCCTGTGTAATTTGAAACAATATTAAAGGGGTCATCGGAGCCCATTTTCCACAAGTTCATATGATTCTTTAGGGTCTTAATGAAAAGTCTAATAATATACTTTGGTTAAAAATTCTCAATAGTAGTGTAAAAAACACCCTTTTACCTCGCCAAAATCAGCTCTGCAAAAACTCAACTCATTTTATTGCATGGTCCCTTTAAATGCAAATGAGCTTTGCTCACCCCTCCCCTCTCTGCTCTGGGATTATGAGACGTAATGTTTACTTTAGCCACATTTAGCTGCAAAACTTGCCAACAAGTAGCCTGGAAAATATTCAGACCCTAATCTATTAAGGGTCTGGCATCGAGCAATGAAAAGGGCCTAACTCGAGGGGCAGCACCAAGCATGCATTTGAAACTCTCACTGCACGCAATTGGATAATGCCACGACCAATCACAACAATACACGGTTTTCACTAATGCCGCGTTCCAGGCAACCCGTTACTCGTGTTTTTCCAACAGCAGTCAAACCCGTGACTTCCCACTCGTGAACTCGTACTACATCGATGTACTCCCAGTTACGAGTTCTGACGTGACATAGCCCGCGAAACCACAATGTCAGCACCTACGGGTGCGGTGTTTGTGCAAGTGGTACACAGTGAAAAAATAGACTTTATGACTATATAACGTTGCAAACAAATTAATAATAATGTAATAATAATACATGTGCTAAGGCAGTTTGGGGTGACTTGCCTGGAACGCTACAAAGTCATGAGTGGTGATTTGAAGTTGTGATTTATGAGCTAAAAAACCTGCCTGGAACGCAGCATAAGCCCCATACGCTTAGCTACCAGCGGAGCTAACTGATAGATTAAACTCTTGCCGTATCCAGTCGGCAAAACAGCAAAAACGTCCTTCTTGCAAAGGAACGATTCGAGCGGGGTTTTCTGTTCCTCTTTTATATGAAAAGCCAAGTCTAACCCGTTCATTGTAGCGGCCAAAGCTGTTTCAAACAACTGGTGTTCATCTGTTGCCATCTTTCAATGTTTACTAAATGATTCCGGACGTCGCAGCGCTGTCGTCATCAGCTTAGCTCGCCTCTGGCTCGCCTACATCAGATACGATTTGATTGGTTCCCAGAACTGCTAACGTAATGCAGTAACATGCATCATTGCCCGATGCCAGAGTGTCTTGCAGAGACAATTCAAAATGGTGCTCTCGCGAGACCTCTGGATTTCCAAGGTAGCCAACAAGCACAATATTAAGAAAGGCCTTTCGCAAAGATGCATAAAAAAACTTTATACTTACTTCTGCTGTGGGTGAAGCTGCATCAGGAACGATTCGCACAAACATAGAGACACGTTGATCGGGACTGGTGCTTTCCTTTTAAAAACGAAAGTAACATTTTCCTCTGCATCTTCAGTGGCTCAGATGTTGGGAGTAAATGATGACTGCTGTGTTCATTATTACATCCAACAACAAAACACCTCAATCGCTCAATCAGAGACATTCTTGTCTGCACCTGAGTCGGCACAATGGTGATCTTATTCGGACTGTTTCAGCTTGGTGAGGGAGGGTCTAAGGTAAGGTGCTCATGTCAATCAACTGTGTTTTGTCACACCGACAAGAACCTGAGACTGAACTGATTTCAAAAATATTACTTTTAAAGATAAAAAAAAATACCACTGGTTGGTTTTGCATCTTATGACCCCTTTAAAGTAATTACAGATAAAAAAATTATTCACAAATAATTTCCCTGCACATTTAATTTTTTCTTACATTTTTTTTAAGTTTTAAGTTTTTCTGTTGTTGCAAACATGGAAATTTCCAATACTTTTTTTTTGTAAAAAAATGCACATCGCTTATTTTATGTCATAGTCAAGTCATGTTTTTTTTTCTCTGCACCATGACACCATTTGTATGTGTTTAAAACCAGTCAAAGTAGAAACAGAAACCATCTACCCACATAACCCGGTTTTAAATCTAAGTAATTTATACTTCTGTCTCATCTCCTTTCTTTAGAAAAAAAAAGGGTTAAAGGCTAAATTGAGGTTTTCATTTTAGAACTTCATTTGTTTTTGAGAAACCCTGTATCTCAACTGTAAAATCAATTGCTATTTGTGGTCAACAACATGAAAGAAAGGCATTATGCGTACATGAAAAATGCAGAAACACTGGACACACCTATGGGGCACCATTGTGCAGCAGCAAGCATCACAACAAAAAAGGAACATCAAAGTTGATCTAGGTAAATGGGTGCAACTGTATAGGGCTCCATTTCTATGTTTGGCCTGGGGCACCCAAATCGCTAAATCTGATTGTTCTGCATTTATTGATATACGGGAGAAATGTGTCACAATACTGGAGGACAAGACGAGGGAGAGTTCAAACAAAGTGAATGTAGGAATGGTTAAGTTCACAGTCGTATCTGATCTGAGTTCCAAATCCTTTCCAACACAGCGAGTAGCTCCACGAGGATGAGTAAAGACAAGTAAACTCCAGCATGGGACCTTGAAACCAGCCACAGAGTGAGGGATGAGTGTGTCTTAAATGTGCTGTAGGTAAGTGGATCCAGGTGTGAGTGATTATGGATGGGAAGGAGGTGTGAAACAGGAGGGATACTGGGATTTGTAGTCAAGTCAAGTCAAGTCACCTTTATTTATATAGCGCCTTTTACAATACAGATTGTTTTAAAGCAACTGCACAGTATTTAAACAGCACAATAGTGTGTAAGTAACGCATTATTGTAACAATCAATTTTCAGTTAAAGGCAGTTCATCAATGAATTCAGTGATATCATCGTCAGTTCAGTTCAAATAGTATACGATATCGCTGGAAAGCGTCCCCAACTAAGCAAGCCAGAGGCGACAGCGGCAAGGAACCAAAACTCCACAGGTGACAGAAATGGAGAAAAAAACCTTGGGAGAAACCAGGCTCAGTCAGGGGACCAGTTCTCCTCTGGCCAGACCAAACAACAGTTTGTACCAATGTCTGATTGTAGAGAACTCATCAGGATCCTGTGGTGTAGCGCCGATGGCCGTCAAGGTTGGCGAGGTCTTTATTGATGATCCGCCTTGGAGCTCATCTGGTTGACATCCACGGCTATTGAAGTCATCTCTAGGTGGTGATCCATGATCTAAGCTGGGTAAGCTAAAGGTAGTGTACTAAAGCAGACGGTTGACTGGAAATGGGTGACAGTGGCTGGTGAGAAAGGTAACTGTGACAAAATGATAGTTGTGGTCTGAAATGTGGCCTGATATTATAATGTTGATACAAGTAAATATGCTTGACAGGTTCAACGGAGCAAAAAACACCAAGACAAGTGAATTATTTTGTCAAACAAGCTTGTTAATTTATCAAGATCTGGCAGCACTGGAACAGGTTAACTTAAGTTCCTTTGTAAAGTTACAACACAATTAATACATTTTCACAACATCTACAATGGAACAATGCACATTTGTATGATTTTGGAAAACAAGATATGTGTCAGTGAATACCCTTCAGGGTAAGATTTTCTGACCAGTGACAACATGCAAAACAATCTTCAATGAAAATGAACTCTTTAAAAATCAAAGTTGTCATGTTATTAAAACATTTTCTTTTACACATTTTACATTTATGCATTGAGAGATTGTGGGGGGAAATGAAATTCAGATGGAGTAAAATGGTGCAGAGTACATGGTAGCTGGCAGCATTCACTCATTTGCCAAATTATCTAATAAACAAATGTGCTTGGGCCAGGGGATTTGTGACACTAAATGGCTAAAGGTCAGGTTCACACTGCAGCTTATTCTGTTTTGGCAATGAACCGCCCACTTTGACTGTTTAGAGGAGTTCATGTGCAATGGACTGGAGAGAGCAGGGAGTATTACAATATGGAGTGATTTATAACATCATTAGATTAACCAATAAGAATTGAGCTCGCTCTTTTATGTGTCCACCAACCTTTTCGGGTAACAGTTGAAACTGAAAGTCTCAGTTTAAAAACATAAGTACTTACACGACAAGAAACAGTTTTTCAGGTAAGAAATTAAATCACATCTAGTCATAATTTGATTTGTGTTTATGTTGATTAAATGACATATCTGGAAGAATCTGAATCAGATGGTTTCCTTGTGTTGTGCATAAATATAGCAAAAAGCTGTTTTGAAAGCAAATGGTGGTTGCAAATAGTATTGTTCTGATTTACTTACTTCCTTGCTTGACAGCATTTGTTTTTCATATGTGCCTAATGATTTTCACAGCACAGTTAAAAGGTATGTTGTTGTTAAATATTTGTTTAAACTCCATTAAGTAAGAATGAAAAATGTTTGCCATTTGTACATGTCCACTATTTAAAATGTTTGTATTAAGTGAGGGTTGCGTGGGTGTTGTTAGCAAGATGTCATAATAATTTAAACAACAACAGCAATAATAAAACAATAAATTTGTGCATGTCAGTATTTTCTATTAGTAGAGTCATAGCAACATTATTTAATATTAATTTACATTAAATTAATATAAAAGTGTTTTTGATTGTGCCCAGTAATTGACTAACATGGAATAGAATTATAATAATAATAATAATAATAATAATAATAATAATAATTATAGCTACACTTTTTTTGTTGCATGTTTTACTGAAGTGAGTCTAAATACCTTCGAGATGAGTCTATTGTCACTGGGGTTTACATGATACATTATGCAAAGACATTGTAAAAAATAAGGTATTTGAATATCAAAGTAACTCATATCTTACATGTAAATCCACACAAAACCAGCCTGCAGGTTGTGCACTGCTTTCCCCTGCAGTACCTGTTCCTGGAAGCATTGACAGGCGAAAAGTTTAAATTCAAGTCAGTCTCTACTAATGAGCTGATGAGCAGGTGTGTTAGATGAGACACACCAAATGTGGGGACTTTCTAAAATGCTTAACATGAAAAACGCCTAACTTGGCTTTACGTACATAGAAAACGACCAGGAAACCCCAAATTTCTATCAAACCTTACTTGTAACAAACACTAACTACTGTCAAAAGAGCCCTTATTCCACAGATAAAGTGAATAATACTGCGTTAAGCATTTTCTCCTCCATAGAAGTCCATTATAACAGCTTAACGTGGTTTAACGTACCTTAACAACGACCGGGGAAAAAACAAATTTCTGTCAAATTTTACTTATAATAAACACTTGTTGCTGTCAAAAGAACAAACTCTCATTTAGCGTATAAAGTGAATAATATCACATTAAGCGTTTTCTCTCCATAGAAGTCCATTATAAGGAAACAGCTTAACATGGTTTAACGTACCTTAACAATGACCAGGGAAAACCAAACTTCTGTCAAATTGTTCTTATAAGAAACATTTGCTGCTGTCAAAAGAACAAGCTCTTATTTGGCATATGATCGTGCCCCATAGAAGTCCATTATAAGGAAACAGCTTAACGTGATATTATTCACTTTATATGCTCAATGAGATCCCATTCTTTTGACAGTGGAAAGTATTTATTGTAAGTAAAATTTGACAGAAGTTTGGTTTTCCCTGGTCGTTGTTAATACGTTAAACCACCTTATAAGCTGTTTCCTTATAATGGACTTCTATGGGGGAGAAACCACTGAGAGAACTTGTAGACAGCTTATGTCTCACTTTTTTCTTTAAATTTAATTTACCACACTTCATTTACAAAACTGTGTTTGATCACCTCTTAGAATACAACAGAGAGGATCTGTGTGAGCATCATGGATGGGAGTCTGTTTGTGCTGCTTCTGCTGTCAGGTTGGTGTGGTCATTCATAATCTGTATTTATAATCATGTGTTCACATATACAGGTATGTGCCACAAAATTTGAATATCGAGGGAAAGTCCATTTATTTCAATAATTTATTTCAAAAAGTGAAACTTGTATGTTATATTAGTTCACTACACACAAAGTGAAATATTTCAAGCCTTTATTTGTTTCAATTTTAATGATTATGGAATCGGATTAAAGACAAAAAAAAAATCCAGTATTTCACAAAATTAAAGTATTTCATGTGACCAATAAAAAAGGATCCTAAACACATGTTGGCCTTCTGAAAAGTGTGTTAATGTACTGTATTATGTCCTCAGTACTTTGTTGGGCCTCCTTTTGCACTAGTTACAGCATCAAGGCTGCGTGGCAAGGAGGCGATCAGCCTTTGACACAGTTGAGGTGTTATGGTAAGTTGCTTTGATATTGGCCTTCATCTCTTCTGCATTTCGGCATTTTGTCATCATCTTCAAAAAGCTTGTCAGCAGCAGGAAGCATGAAGTGCTCTAAAATTTTCTGGTAGACACCTGCGTTGTTTTTTTTCAAGTCCAAAGTCAATTGGCCCACCATTAATGACTTAACCATTGAAAATCTATGGGGTATTGTCAAAAGGAAGATGAGGGAAAAGAGACCCTGAAATGCAGATGAGCTGAAGGCCAATATCAAAGCAACTTGGGCTTCCATAACACCTCAACTGTGTCAAAAGCTGATCGCCTCCTTGCCATGCCGCCTTGATGCTGTAACTAGTGCAAAAGGAGGCACAACAAAGTACTGAGGACATTGTCTTAAATCCATAATCATTAAAAATGAAACAAATAAAAGCTTGAAATATTTCACTTTTTGTGTAGTGAACTATAACATACAAGTTTCACTTTTTGAAACACATTATTGAAATAAACGGACTTTCCCTCGATATTCAATTTTTTTGGCACATACCTGTAGATGGTTTAACATGTTGATTTTAACAGGGCTCTTCTGGATCAGTTCTGGTATTTCTCGTCCATACCACTATATAAATACAGCGATGTCGTGGTCAGAGGCTCAGAGTTACTGCAGAGAGAGATTCACTGATCTGGCTACTGTAGACAGCACAGATGATGTGAACAGGCTGATAAATAAGGTGGATGCTGGATACAGTGGATCAGTGTGGATTGGACTGAAGAAGGGGACACTGAAACACTGGATTTGGTCTAATGGAGACAACACAACTCAGTACTATAACTGGGGCTCAGGACAGCCAAAGGGGGATGGAGATTGTGTAACTACTTTTTCTGGAGTTTGGTATGATGCGCCATGTATCTATACTCGACATTTTGTGTGCTATGGTGAGATCCCAGTTCTTATAAATGTATTATTGTGCCACCTACCTGAGAACGAAGAGCTGAGAACTGATACTTTCTTTGCATCTCTCAATAGGAAATTCTGGATACACCTTGGTACAGAGAGCAAAAACTTGGAGTGATGCTCGGAGCTACTGTAGACAGCATCACACAGACCTGCCCACTGTCCACAACTTAGAGGAAAATAACCAGATGAAAAAAATTCTTTTATCTGGATGGCACTTCTGGTTTGGTTTGTTCCTGGACTCTTGGGAATGGTCTGATCAGTGGGATCTGAGATTCAGACACTGGGCAGCAGATCAACCATCCATGACTGCTGATGCCTGTGTTGGAATGTCAGCAACCGATTCTGGAAAATGGTCTCAAGAGAGATGTGATCGACCCAAGCCTTTTATCTGCTATGGAGGTAAGTTTCCCCAGTTAACAGAATTAAATGGCTGTTGTAGGTTACACTTACAACAGACAGTACAAAGAAATGAAATGTTTTCCTTTATTGAAATATCTTCTAAGCTGAGCATGACTGTATTTCTATAGATGACAAGAGACAACAGATTGTGAGACTGAAAGTGACCTGCAATGGAAAATGCACATTGAATGATCATTCACTACAGACGGCCATTCTGAAAGAGGTTTGTATCTGCCTTAAACTGTGTTTATTGTTAAATTCACAAAATGTGCCAAGTATGCACTTGATGCAGCTGAAGAAATATGTATTGCATTTCCTTAAACCCACCAACAAGCATCACTCATATCATCAACATTATTATTGCTGGTTTTGTTGTAATTTAGGACAAAAGATGAAATGAGATCTATATATGTGTTGTGATTTGTCAGGTTTTATTTGATATTTACTTGCTGGTCTTCCAGATAAATGAAAAGCTAAAGGACATGAGGTTGGAAAGTGACAGCACAATAAGTTGGAGAAAGGGGGAAGATGGAGAGGTGTTTCATCAGGAGAACAACCATGATGAATAAACCTAATAAATGTAATTAGGCATCTGTAACACAGTTTAAAAAAAAACTTAAAAATCTTATTTTGAGGAAGTGGAGAATAGTAGTAGTACAACATATTAACAACATTAATAAATTTAGCCTAGACATAGGTTCTAGTATATGCAAAGAGGATTTTGAGATATTTGTATATGTATATGACCTTATTTAATATGTAAAATGTGATGATATCATTAACATGAAAATGTACATAAAATGCATAAAATGTATAGGAAATTCAGCTGGAATAATAGGGTGCATATTAAAAATACTCCTGACAACAAAATAAGATGGAGAAAGGGGGAAGGTGAAGAGGTGATTCATCAGAAGGGCAACTGTACAGCCAATTATAATAGTAAATGTAAAAGACTGTAATTTTCAACGTGTTACTGTAAAGTGAACATTATTTAAAACATCAATATTATTTTTAATTATTAGCATTATTTAAACATAAATAATGGATAAATGGTCATGTATTTATACTTTCTGGTTCTCAAATCTGATTGCTTACGGTGAGATATTGTACTGGTATCGCAGGAACGCTCTTTCACAATTTTGTATCACTTGTTCTAGCCGGGTCTGTTTTTCCCTTTTTCTTCTTACAGTGTGTGTCCTGGTGGACGCCCAAATTTTGTAAATATTACTGTTTTTGTGTCACGGAATGTAGTTTTAAGAGGTTTTCAGGCAAGAATGTATACTTGTTTATAGTTCAAATAAGCAGTTTGTTAATAAAGATAACGTCTATTTGAAAATTTGCTTTGACATTCTTGGACATGAGAGCTCCATATAGTCAGGAGGCGTTGGCGTTCCTCACTCATCAATCTGCCCCAGAGCGGATATATACAGTGCCTTGCAAAAGTATTCATACCCCCTTTGTTTTGTTGCAGCATTATGTTAAACTACTTTAAATTAGTCTTCCCCACATCAATTTACACTCCATACACCATAATAATGACAAAGCGAAAAAAAGATTTGCAAATTTGACAAATTTAATAAAAATTAAACACTGAAAAAAGTACATTGCAAAAGTATTCATACCCTTAACTCAGTGCATATTTGAAGCACCTTTACAGCCTCAAGTCTTTTTGGGTATGATGTGACAAGTTTTGCACATCTGCATTTGGCAATTATCTGCCATTCTTTGCCTCACCTTTTCACCCCTCAAGCTCTGTCAGGTTGGATGGAGGCTGGCAGACATTTTCTAGAGTCCTAGTTGTTCCAATCGTCTTCCATTATGGATAATGGAGGCTACATGCTTCTGTGAACCTTCAATGCAGCAGATTTTTTTTTCTGAACTATTCCCTAGATCATTGCTTTAACACAAGTCTGTCACTGAGCTCTACAGGCAGTTATCTTGACCTCAGGACTTGGTTTTTGCTCTGATATGCATTTTCTGAGAGGTGTGTGCCTTTCTAAATCATACTCATTCAAATGAATTTGCCACAGTTTAACTCCACTCGAAGTGTAGTAACATCTAGAAGCAATATGAATGCTCCTGAGCTAAATTTCGAGTGTCCCAGAAAAGGGTATGAATACTTATGCAACGGGATCTTTTCAGTTTTTTATTTCTAATAAATTTGCACAAATGTTAAAAACCAATTTTTTGCTTTGCCATTATGGAGTAGGGAGTATAGATTGATGTGGGGGGGAAAAAAAGTAATTTAAAGTAGTTTTACATAAGGCAGCAACATAAAATGTGAAAAAATGGAGTATGAATAATTTCGCAAGGCACTGTATGTAACCCTTTTCGTTGGTGAGCTCCCCAAATGGCTCTGCATTGTGTTAATGTAAGAAGTGAATGACGAGGACACCAAGATTGTCGCTGAATCAAAGCGGAGTAGCTTTCTTTGTTTATTAGGCTCTTTCTCCACATCAGTCACTATGCAGCAAACAGCATCTTCCTTCACATCCACCACAGAACTGCAACATTCTTCTCATAAGAAAACAGAGCTGTGTCAGTTAACAAACAGCATCAAAATACATTCAATTATTGAAAGAAAATGATATAATGTGGCGGTGTCTTCTTCTGAACTATTGGCCAATTACAGGTGCGTCAGTTTCTCTACATGCAATTACAACACAGCACAACACCCTTCAAACAAATAAAGATACACATATGAAGTTAAGAAATACTGTTTCATTTTCCTGTGTTGTGACCATTGATTTAGCTGTGCTGTATATGAGCAGGCTTGGTCTGTTTGCAGAAAGACAGAGAGAGAGAGGAGCGAGGCGATAAGAAACTGTAGGATAAAGGTGAGGTTTCATATAGACATACGGTACAGAGGAAAGGTTTTACTCACTCCAACGCAGTACAGAGGTGAGTTACACTTTCCACACAGTTTTATTTAAGGGAATTATTTTTACAGAACATCAAAACATATACATTAGGGATGCATCATAAAACACAGGGTAAAACTGTGTCTGTTTATTGATCTACTCTGGTTATATTACGACCTTTGATTTGCTGCTTCAGAGTATTTACAGTATAATCCTTTGGTTTGGTTTTAATTGATTATGTGTTTTAATGCTCGTTTTCTAAGATATGTTTAAATATTGAACAGTTGCTTTTCTTCTTCGGTTTGTTTTCCAGAATGATGAAGCTCCTCGTATTGGCTGTTGTTCTGGTGCTGGTCGTGACAGGCGGTAAGTGTGATTATGGATTTTCTGTTGAAACTATGGATCGAGTGCTGAAATATACATGGGAATAAACACACTGGAATACAGTTTAAGAAAATAAGCTCAGATGTTAAGTTAAACTGTTGCATAGCATGTGGGCGGGTTTGCATTTCTGGAGGAAGAGCAAAAAAACCTGTGCAAACCACAGTCACAAAAGATTCAAAAAGACTTTTTTACATATGGTTATGTACTTATGCATTGCAATGTAAATTATGTAAAAACTATGTACAGTAAATTTGTGGAATATTTCCATACAATGCAATTAAAGATTATTGCAGGTAACCTTAATGTAGAAGCACTGAGATGAGTGAATTAAAGGCTGATAAGTATAACAACTATTAATGCATATCATCTGCAGAATAATAAAATCATCTATTAGATTAAAAAACAGTGGGGTCCAAAAGTCTGGAAAATTCTAGGATTTTGAAAAATGTAAAACAAAGAAACATTATAATCTAAAATTAAGAACACTGTACTGTATATATATATTTTTATAATATCTCAAATAAATATATAAAATATATTTACATATCCAAAATCTTTGATGTCAAAATCAGTGAGTATTGAGATCATCTATAATCCACTGAATATGCTGCATATGACGCATATACTTTGTGTGATGAAATATGTGTGAATGCAAGAAAAGAAAATGTATTTCTGGTGGAAATTACATTTCTTAAATACTGAAAATGTTTAAACAAGTACATTATAATGTAATTTTTTCTTTATATCACTATCTATCACAAATAAATATATATATATATATATATATATATATATATATATATATATATTTTTTTTTTTTCAAAACAGACAAATTCTTGTGAGCTGAATATCACAAGTCAACATCACTGAAATCAAAATTAGTGTGTGATTTATTTTTTTAAGACAAGACACTGGTTAAAAAAAAAAAAATAACTAACAGTTATTGCCTTACCCAGCTGATTGATTACATTTATAATTGCAAACATTTTTGTATTACAAGTTTTCTAAAATGTTAGGTAATATGCAATTATTTAGACATTATTTAATTAAAATATGCACTAATTTGCATAAATTTCTAGTACAAAAATCTAAACACTGGATGAAGTTAGTTTCAAAATTCTTTAGATATATATATCATAATATATATTTTTGAAAAGAGTCAAAAGTTAGAGTCAAAAGTTTTTACACAGGGAATTTTCTTCACTCAAGAAAAAACAGAACACAGAAATTATATTTTCAAAAATATATGTTGTATATAATCAATCAAATTATATATGAACAAATCCCTCTTTGAAAACCTTCAGGATACAGACAAGAATAAAAATGTAAAGTCTGGTGTGTGCAAGTGCTACTGAAGTAGAGATTTATGAAAAAAAAAAAACTCATTTCTGATGAGCAGTGAAACTGTACTTTGTGTGCTGAAACATGAGCAAAAAAAATATACCAAATAAAAAATAAAAATGTGTTGTTTGGGCAGGTTTTGCATTTGTGTTAGAGAAGCAATGTCTGAAATGTCCACATGTGAGCAGAAAAAAACTGTCCAAACCACAAACTCAAAGGCTTTTATACCTATAAGATTTATGTGTTGTAAGGTTTGTGTAAGAACGTATGTGCACAAACAGATAGTGTGTGAAATCAAATATTATCCCTTGTGTTTAAGGCTCGGCTCTGGATTGCTTCCACTGCGTCCCAGAAAAAGCAGGAGGTGCCTGTGAGATCACGGCCTTAACCTGCCCACCGGACAAAGACGCATGTGCTGCTGCCAAGTTCCGCAGAAGCCCATGTGAGTGATGAAGCCTACCTTAATCATTCAGACTGTAATTAAGATGACAATTACGGTTTGAAAAACTAATACATGTTGTGTGGTTTTGTTTGAAACAGATGGTCATTACCAGAAGTGCATGTCCATGTCAGGCTGTGAGATGGTCAAACAGAACGCTTACATCAACATCAAGTGCTGTCAGAAGGACTTCTGCAACACCTTTGACTGATCTATATATCAGCATGACTCATAAAACAGCTTACAATAACATACAGTACACGTGAATTATGTATGTGTATACATATTGTTTAGTTGAATATGTCAAAAAGACAATATTTCCACATTTAAACGTGCATTTGTGCAATGTTACTAAAGCATTTTGTTTCAAGGTGGTGGTTAAATTTAAAATAATCTAAGCATGCTAGCATTTTTGTTGATGTGATTTACTTGCTTTTTATTACAGATTTCATACAAAAAAAGACATTCTCATTTCACAGAAGATTCTTAAAAACACAATAGTATCAATAAAATGCAATAGTACTTTTTACATGTAGAAACATTAAAATGAATTAAGCAACCAAACTGAAATGTATTGCAAAATTATTTGCATATAATACCAATAATAAGAGTTTTAGAAGTTTTAGTTAAATGTAGAACAAAGAAATAACAAAAACTGAATAGTTTACTGTATATCTCAAACACATTAAATAGTAATATAAATGCAATAATTAATATAAAAGTATATACAATTTTATTGTAAGTCAAAAAAATATTTGCAGTGTGATCACAGATATCAAATGCATGAGTCAGAACAACAACAAACATCTGATTTTGACATCACATCATTTTTGACATCAAAAACCATTTTCTTTCCCTGTATTTTTTACTTCTTTTCCAATACAAATATCTAAACATTCTTAAATCAATATATATTTACTCTATATATATATATATACACACACACTACCGTTCAAAAGTTTGGGGTCAGTAAATTTTTATTCTTTCTTTTTTTTTTTTTAGAATTTAATATTTTTATTCACCAAGGTTGTGTTAAATTGCTAAAAAGTGATAGCAAAACATTTTTTGTTAGAAAATATTTGCATTTTGAAGAAAGGCTGTTATTTTTAACTAATAATTGATCAAAGAAACCAAAAAATAAAAAGTATCACAGGTTCCAAAAAAATATTTGGTAGCACAACTGTTTCTAACATTGATAATTCTAATAATAAATCAGCATATTAGAATGATTTCTGAATGATCATGTGACACTTGAAAATTCAGCTTTTCATCACAGGAATAAATTCTATTTTAAAGTATGTAAAAAAAAAAAAAAAAGATTTTATATTGTAAAAACATTTTGCAATATTACTGTTTTTATTCTGTATTTTTAATCAAATAAATGCAGCCTTGATGAGCATAAGAAACTTCTTTAAAGACTATTTCTTTAAAGACTATAAGTTTTACTGACCCCAAACTTTTGAACGGTAGTGTGTGTATATATATATATATATATATATATATATATATATAAACAAGAAAACAAGACTTATTTTCTTCTCAAGTCATTTTGCTTATTAAATAAATTTAGGCATATTTTAGATGAAACTCAAGACAAACATTGTAAGAAAAAAGAATTAACATTGGCTTTCAGTGACAGTGTTCACATTGCAGCAAAATTAAACACGGTGAAACACAGCTGCTGTGTGACCAAAATACTGACCTGATGAGCTTTACATCACATGTTTTTATGTTTCATAATGAATCACTGCTAGATCAAACAACTGTCATCTTTCATTTCATCTTATCAGCCAGTTAAATAAGCCATGAGCAGAGCTAAATTAAACAGACATTAAAGCCTTGTGCACACATGTACCTTGGACTCAAAATCAACTCGCGCTTACTGGAACATTTCATACGCAGTCAAACACATTTGAACACATTCAGGCTCTAAACAACCAGCAAAAGTGGTTAATATCTTATAAACTACTGTATACATCATCAAACCTCTTAAAAACATAATATACACTATCTTGTAGTCTCAAAGCAGATATTTATCACCTGTCCCATGGGGCTCTTGTGTTCCTCAAACTTTGTTTTACACAATACTGAACTTTCCTGCCAATCCTCATACTCAAAGAAAACATTTGTCACTTGTTCACTAACAACAGCTTCCAGTCACAGCGACGGAGCACTATTTGTCATCTTCTCATAAGACTGTTTAATTGACCTTTCTGACCTCTGCTGCAATGCAATTGTATTATAATTCAGATTTGTATCAGGTATCAATATTTTAAACTTGTTTTTATATTTTCAGTTTTCATTTTAAATTAACTTAGATTTGTTGTTGTTCTTTTGTCATATTTATTAGTTATTGTGTTAAACAAAACCCTGGAATGTTGAGAAATGTTACCTTGGCAAAAGCTAAAATAATGTGTATTTTTTTTTCTGTTTTAATGTTTGTTTTATTATAAACAGTTATATATTTAAATAGCTATGTTTTTTTGTTTAATAAATTGAACAATTGAACAAAAGGCATTGGTGCTAACAATCACATTTATATCAGGGCTGCTCGATTATGGCAAAAATCATATTCACAATTATTTTGTGATTATTGTAATCAGCATTATGAGTGGGTCCGGAACTTTATATGATTGATTAATTTAAAGATAGCAATACAATAAAAAAAGATACAAATGAAACGTTTTTTTTTTTAAATAAATATTAAGTCCCTCCGTCAAAAGCAGTGAGTGATTTTGTCTTTGTCTTTTGTTGTTTGATTAACATTAAGCAGAGAGACGGCAGAAGGAATATTACACGTAGTTTGTTTACATTAATTTGAGACCTGACAAAGGTTTACACGAATAATCTCCAAACGCCACATTTTGACATATATTTGCATGTATTTGCAAATATATGTCAAAATCAAAACTGAATTTTGATTAATTGCACAGCCGTAATTTATATAGTAAAAAAAAAAAAATAAAGAAAAGAAAAGGAAAAAAAAAGGTATAAACATAAATTCCCCATCAGTGTACAACCTTAAAAAGGTTCCAAAAGGGTGTTTTTACAGTGATGCCATAGAAGAACCATTTTTGGTTCCCCAAAGAACCTTTCAGTGAACAGTTCCTAAAAGAACTATTTTGAAGAACATTTTAAAAATCTAAAGCACCTTTTTCGACTTTAAAGAACCTTTACTGCATTTGAAAGGTTCCATGGATGTTCACGCCTCTTCATAGAACCACTGATGCCAATAAAGAACCTTTACTTTTTAGAGTGCATAAGAACTTCTTGTGGACTATGGTTTTGTATTTTATTTAAATAAAAATGTAAGTTTTACTGTCATGATCAACAAGATTTTAATGAATGATTTTGCTCCGATTAACAGCTTGATATCATCAAGAAGATTTTGAAGTTATATAAATAAAAGAACATTTTATTCCCATCAATGTACCGAAAAATGAAGAAAATATAATGGAACAATAATTTTATTCTCTAAAAGAACCAACTAAACCAGCTCACGAACCAATATAGGCAATTTTGCTTATACTGTTACAAAAGTTGTAAATTAAATGAAGTATGTTACAAGAAGAACATTACAAGAAAAAGCATTTTTAGTCTGTTACATAATTTCATGTTTTAATTGATGCATTTCTAGCTGTCTGTAATTATTTGAGAAATTCACTAGTATTTTTTTTTTTATTTACTAACACAAAATAGGGATCTTTAAAAAAACCAACACTAAACTTGCATTGTAATTGCATTGTTGAGATAGAAGAAAACACAATTATACTATACTAATTATAATCATACTACTTAAACTACACTATTTCAAACACATTATGGTTTAGTTTGATTCTCAAATGCAGATAATATAAAAAAAAAAACGTGATGGACTTACGGCATATTAAAAACAAGTGCTTTATTGTAGTAGAGGACAGAAGAGGATCTTGCTCAAGCACACAATACAATCAGTACTGATAATCTGAAGTGAATGATGTGTAAACACACACAGTTGGGCAAATGTTCTGGCCTCACTTTGGGAAATTCTTGAATTACTGGACATGACTCACTCCTGACTACATGACAATATAAGAGACACACACAAGTGCTTATGAACTTACAGTACACTCAATAAGGCCTATCACATCCCTTGGGAGGTAAGTTTTTAATATAAAACAATACACATGCTATTAGAGATTTTCTGTGCTTATACTTAGCTGTATAGATCAGTTCAACATTAAACTGCACAGATTTAAGGTCTAAAGGTCTAAAGATTTTAATCAGTACAATTTGACTTTCTGAGCATTAGAAAACAAGAATAATAACTTATTCCTTTCTGGGATTTTTTTCTAGTTTTATCATTTGCTTGATGAAATTGTGAACTTGATCACTTAGTGAAATAACAGATATATGCACTGATCAAATGTTGATAGATTAGTTTGTTTCCAAATTACGTTTCCATTCTTATTAATTCTTATTAATATTTTCAGCTCTATTCAACAGAATAATGAAGACTTTGCTGGTGGCCCTTGTTCTTGTTCTGGCGTTGAACTATGGTAAGTTTACAGATGATCATTGTTGATCATCATGGTTAAACTACCAGTCAAGTTTTTGAGTAAGATTTTTTATGTTTTTTTTTTTTTTTTAGAGAAGTCTCTTCTGCTCAACAAGCTTGAATTTATTTAATCCAAAGTACAGCAAAAAAAAAAAAAAAAAAAAACAGTAAAACTTTGAAATATTTTTACTATTTAAAATAACAGTTTTCTATTTTAATATATTATTAAAAGTAATTTATTCCTGTGATCAAAGCTGCATTTTTAGCATTACTCCAGTATTCACTGTCACATGATTCTTCTGGAATCATTCTAATATGCTGATTTGCTGCTCAAGATACTTTATTTATTATTATTACTGGTATTATTATCAATATTTAAAACTGTTTTTCAGGATTCTTTGATGAATAGAAAAATCTGGAATAAAAAAAAGCTTTTGTAACATTGTACACTACACCATTCAAAAGCTTGTTTTTTTCATGCATAAATATTAATGCATACTTTTATTTAACAAGGCTGCTTTAAATTAATCAGAAGTTAAGATAAATACATTTCTAATGTTACAAAAGATTCAAATAAATGCTGTTCTTTTGAACTTTCTATTCATCAAAGAAACCTGAAAAGATTCTACCCAGCTATTTTCAAAATGATGATAATGATGATTTCAATTTTAGGTTTTCAGGTAAAAATATTTCAATTTGTTTCTGTTTTTGCTGCACTTTGGATCAAATAAATGGAGGCTTGGAGAGCAGAAGAGAGTTCTTTAAAAACATTAAAAATCTTACTGCTTCCCATTTGCATTTTATTTATTTGTTTTGTAAATGTATTATGTGTTTTTAAATTTGTATGTCATTTAGATTTTATTTAAAAAGTTCATTTTTTTAATACATTTTTATTTCACTATAACTATAAATATAAACGTTATCTTGACAAACCTTTTTTTAATTTGAATTACTATGTATGTGATATATGATACATACTCATGCTCAAGAAGCAGTGCTGATTTGGTGATAATGCATGGACTTTGTGTTGCAGGATCTGCACTGAAATGCAACCACTGCGTTCCTAATGGTGGAACACGCTGCACACTAACTCAAGAGACCTGTGGCTTTGGAAAAGATGCCTGTATCATGGCCAGATTCAACTTCCCTCCCTGTGAGTTTACCCTTCCTGTTGGGTTCACACCAGAGGTCGCGTTAACCGAAAATTGTCCGTCATTGACGGAATTTTTTTAGAAATGACGGAAAAATCTGAAGGTCGTCCGTAACTTTGACAGATTACATTGAGGATGATCTGTTGTAATTTGTAGCTGTAATTCCCACTCCTGTCCAGTTGGTGGCGAGTGCGCTCCAGTGTGGCAGCAGAGTAGGCCTGTTCGATTCCGAAATTTTTGGAATCGATTCCGATTCCGATTCCTGGTTCTGGAATCGATTGGATTCGATTCCAGAATCGATTCCTCACTGTTGTTTACGATTCTTTTTTGATTCTTGTTTTTAAGATCGGAGAAAGCTAATGTTGCGATGAATGCAGGATGTAAAGGTCGTAGAAAGTTGCCTTATCACAATATAAACTTCATTTGTAAAAAAAAAAAAAAAAAAAAAAAAAACGATTTTTTTTGTAGATCTGATTTTAAATTGTAATTTTGTCTGCATTGCCCATGAAATTAGTCATAACCCACAGCTCAGCAGTGGACATGCATTTATTGCATGAATAAAACAAGACATGTCTAAAATGACAAAATTAGCAAACTGTACACTAAAACAAAATAAACTGAACTTTAACAACAACACTGATATAAGAGCTTGTGGCGTAGCTGTCAATGAGATGCGCTCTCTGCCATTTCTTTCATTTGCTGATAGAACGGTTAAAAACATCATTTATTTAAGATGTAAATAATATCAAGACCCTCGATCACGTCATGATCTATTCTGTCATGCAGCGCTCAAAATTGTGGACAACATGAGCCAGTTCCCCCGTAAAAAACAACAACTTCGGAATCGTTTTTTGAACTGGCTCATTTAAAAAATCTATCCGAACGATTTTTTTTCGTAGAAACAAATCAGACTTATAATAACTATTAGCAAGCAAGAGGCAAATTGCATGCATCCTTAAACTCAAACGAGTTTAGAAATGATTATTTTTCATTGGTGACCGAGATATGCAGCTTTCATGGGATGCACCCTTCCGTTTGAGGCACCTAATTATAAGTTTTGCTGAACTGAAAACGGCTCTGAATGAGGAGTCGATTCCCCTTAATGGAATCGATTCCGACTCTTCTTTTTGGAGTCGATTCCCAGCCCTACAGCAGAGCACTGAATCCAGAACAAAAACGAAACTGTCACGAATCTTTTGCTATGAGTTTGATTACATACAGGCGACTACACAGAAGCTATAACGATCTATCACGCCACATTAAAGAGCGCCAAAACGGTATTTATTGCTTGAATTTCCTAATGAAATCAACATAATTTGAAATTTGAGACTTGAGACAGGGTGTGGTGTTGAACATGAAAAGTTAAGCAGTCTCATCTGTTTATCTGTTCTCTTCAAAATAAATGCCTATATGTGACCCTGGACCACAAAACCAGTCTTAAGTCGCTGGGGTATATTTAATAGCCAAAAATACATTGTATGGGTCAAAATTATTGATTTTTCTTTTATGCCAAAAATCATTAGGAAATTGAGTAAAGATCATGTTCCATGAAGATTTTTTTGCAAAATTCCTACTAGAAATATATCAAAATGTAATTTTTGATTAGAAATATGCATTGTTAAGAACTTAATTTGGAGAACTTTAAAGGTGATTTTCTCAGTATTTAGATTTTTTTGTACCCTCAGATTCCAGATCTTCAAATAGATGTATCTCGGCCAAATATTGTCCTATCCCAACAAACCATATATCAATAGAAAGCTTATTTATTGAACTTATATGCATATGCATACATCTCAGTTTTGTAAAATTTAACCTTATGACTGGTTTTGTGGTCCAGGGTCACATATTATAAAACTATATTGTCCTGAAAATGTGAACAAACATAAATGCAATTAAATGTGGTATTAAAATTAAATTATGAAAATTAAAATGAGGGTAATAATGGATTATGACGGAATTTTTACGACCCTGTCCGTCAAAATGACAGGCAATGTTAAAGTCTAACGCAACCTCTGGTTCACACATATCAAATCAAATCAAATCAAATCAAATGAAAATTTATTTGAATGCATAATTTCATTATAAAATGTTCTAAAATATGAACAACATTTTAATTCACAGTTTATTTCAAAATTGCCACACAAAAAACAAAAAACTAATTTAAACTATTAATTAAATCTCATTGATGCTAAAATAACACATGGACACTACTAAACTGAAGCAGCTGTAATGTGATTCTTTGCATTACATTATAAGCAGATAAATGTTTTATGTGTGATTAAATAAAATCATGAAGTACATAAATGTCAATTAAGCTTGATTTCTCTGTTTCTCATAGTCATGGGCTTTCGGAGATGCAGCAGTACGACAGAGTGTCTCATTCTCCAGAGTAACACCGCCATGAAAGTGAAATGCTGCCAGTCGGATCTCTGCAATAACGGCATCATCATTTAATGACTTCTGTCAACATAACACAGCTCATTAAACTTTCATGTTTACAATAACACAGATGTTTAAAGAGGATTCAGCGTCTCTTTTATTTGCTATTGTTTTGTATAACAATAAATATGATTAATAATATGGCTAACTGGCGTTTGTGATTTATTTCAGCATTTGCCACAGATGAATGATTGAATCATTGTGGAATATGTGCACAATTTACATTTTAAATAAAACATAAATAATTTAAATGTAAGAGTTTGGTACATTTTTGAAACTCAAAAGTGAAATAAAGTTATCACATCATCTAAATGGCCGTTTCCTTATTAATAAGACTAATACAAATCAAGATGCTTTTATGCGAATACAGGTACATTTCTGGTTTCAATATTATTTGTTCTTCAGAAATTCCCTGTTAAATACATATGAGCTGTGGCAAACATTGAAAATGGATTCAACTAGCCGTGTGAAGCCACACTGAGGTCCCCATTTCTCTGGGATTTAATCATATGTGAAAAAGTGTCATCTGTAAGCAAAATGACCCCCATTTGGATCTGACCACTGAAAATGTGTACAATTTAACTATTTACTCCTAGAGTTACATTGTAAACAGTGTTCAACCATTGAAAATGGATTCAACTAGCTGTGTGAAGCAACACTGGGGTTCCTATATCTCTGGGATTGAATCACATATGACCTTGAAAATAAAGATTTCCAAAAACCAGCTTCTTAAGAACCAAAATCTGAAAGGATATTAAGATATCTTTAATACTTCTTGAGTTACAAGCACACAAACTTTGGAAAAAGGACATTTTAGCACTTAATACATTTGTTTTAATAGAGGGAAATACAACACATTTCAAGTTTAACATTATTCGTTCTTCAGCCATTCCCCTTCAAAAGAAAAAGTGTCATCTGTAAGCAAAATAACCCGCATTTGGGTTTTGACCACTGAAAATGTGTACAATTTAACAATTTACTCTTAGAGCCACATTGAAATCCTGAATATTGTAATGAGTATTTCCAGAGATATTATTTGTTCTTCAGACATTCCCTGTTAAATACATGAGCTGTATGCAAGCAGTGTTCAACCACTGAAAATGGATTCAACTAGCTGTGTTAAGCCACGCTGAGGTCCCTATAGCTCTGGGATCGAATCATAGATGACCTTGAAAATGAAGGTATCTAAAGAACAGTTTCTTAAGAACCAAAATTTGAAAGGATATTAAGATATCTTTAATACTTCTTTAGTTACAAGCACACAAACTTTGGAAAAATTACATTTTGGCACTTAGGCAGGAAAGTTCAATATATTGTTTTGAGAGGGAAATAAGACACATATTAAGTTTTAACATTATTTTTTACAATTTAACTAACAATTAACTAACAATTTAACTATTTACTCTTGATTTAACTTAACATTTTAAGGCAGCTGCTAAACTTAAGTTAAGTTGAAACTGGTGAAAACTTTTTACAGTGCAAGGATGACTGAATATTTTTGAGTTACAAGCACACAAACTTTGGAAAAAGGACATTTTGGCACTTAGACAGGAAAGTTCAATGCATTTGTTTTGAGAGGCAAATAAGACACATTTCAAGTTTCAGAATTATTTGTTCTTCAAAGAAAAAGTATAATCTGTAACCAAAATGATCCACATTTGCACATTTGGCTGAAAATGTAAATTGAACAATTTACTCTTAAAACCACAAATCCCAATATCTCTGGAAATGAACCTTATAGGGCTTGAAAAATAAGGATACCTTAATAGTTCTTGAATAAAAAGCACACAAACTTTGGAAAAAGTACATTTTGCCACTCGGGGAAGTTTAATGCATTTGTTTTAATATAGGGATTTTAATACACATTTCAAGTTTCAACATTATTTGTTCTTTATACATTCCTCTTTTAACAAAAAAAGTGTCATCTGTAAGCAAAATGATCCACATTTGGGTTTTGACCACTGAAAATGTATACAATTTAACAATTCACTCTTAGAGCCGCACTGAAATCCCAATATCTCTGAAAATGAACCTTATAGGACTTAAAAATAATATTTCTTGAGTGGAGGCATGCAAACTTTTGAAAAATGCAAAAATGTCACAATAAGCATAAAAATGCAACAGATTGCTGAAGGCAACATATTTTACTAAAAGATCTGTGTACTGTAAAAATAACACTGCTGCCATCTTTTTCTTTTTCTTTCACCCTGTAGATCGGCTCCAAATCTCAGGTTGACCCCCCTCTACAACACATTCATCCATGGCATTTCATATTTTAGCTTTCTTCATTTCTATATCAGAATCAAAATTTTGGTTGAGTTGACCCTTCATGTAGTTTGAAATTCAATGCATTTTGTGTAATGGAAAATGATTAACAGTTTAGCCCACATATAGACTGCTGTCATGCTCACTGTGTGAGAAGTTTTTAAAAGTGACCTTTTAAGAAATGTTTAGTGATTGTCAAAGAAGAAAAACTGTACAGAATATCTAAGCCTGCAGTGCCCCGTCCAGACCACCTGATGCCACTCTCTACTCAAATGTATTTAATCGTCTGACCTGTTTACTGCATCCTGTGACCATTACTGTATGTATACTGATGACAACTACTTTAAAATACATGAAAAGTACAGTTATTATTATGCAGTGTAAAGAAGCTTTAGACTGTGTAAAAACAAACATCTGCTCTTGCACAACATGTCATCCTATGAATTATTAACATTTTATCATATGTACCCAAGGGCGTACAGTAGATTTGTTTTTCACACTGGTGGGGAAATTTAAACTTTTACCATATATTCTTACTCTGTCCATACATCAAATGTATGTATGTACTCAAAACAGTGCAGTTTTCTAGCATATCAACTTTAACTTCTTCGGTAATGTCAATGGCATGACCCATTTCAAATGTGGCCAAAAACACATCCAATTAGATAAGAGTAACACGTATGTTCGTAAGATTCCTGGAAGTTTACAGGCAGTGTCACAGTATATAAGGGACAGACACAGGTGCGTATGAACTAACAACTTCTCAGTTCTGCTTCAAGTCAAGGTATGTTTAAAAACCTTTATGCGACTATTGGTTAGATTAGAATGCATCGAGCTAAGTCCAGTTTAGATTAATTAGGCAGTTTTAATATGACAGTTGTAAGTAGCCTAAATAAAATGAGTTTCAGACATTGAAATACAAATTAACAGCGTTTTTCTCTTTGACGCAAACTTTTGGGATCTAAACTCTGCAGGTTCTGCAGGTTAGTTCTTACTCAAAATCAAAGTAATTGTACATTTTGCATTGTGACAATGATGAAAAATTAACAATATTTCTTCTTTCATTCTCTGTGTTGTTAAAAATAATATAAAAATCATCATCCAAATTATACAAAATGATTGAATATTCATTGATGTTCATTTCATGATTGAAGATCATTATTATATTTGTATCTAAATTAAATCTCTATATTTTAGGCAAACTACATCTGAAGTTTACGTACACTGCAGAATCTGCAAAATGTTCATTATTTTACTAAAATAAGAGGGATCATACATGTTATTTTTTATTTAGTACTGACCTACATTTTTTTTTTAGAGGTAGTTGTTCACGAGTCCCTTGTTTGTTAAACTGCCTGCTGTTCTTCAGAAAAATTAGTTTTTTCAGCATTTTTGTGCAGTTGAACCCTTTCCAACAATGACTGTATGATTTTGAGATCCATCTTTTCACACTGAGGACAACTGAGGGACTATTACATAAGGTACAAATGCTCATCGATGCTCCAGAAGGAAAAAACATGCCTTATGAGCCAGGGGGTGAAAACATTTGGAATGTGAAGATCAGGGTAAATTTGACTTATTTTGTCTTCTAGGGAACATGTATCTTCTGTAGCTTCTGAAGGGCAGTACTAAATGAAAAAAAGAGAAGATATTTAGGCTAAATTAGAAAAATGTACACATCTTCATTCTGTTCAAAAGTTTTCACCCTCTGTTTCTTAAAGGAGAACTCCGGTGTGATATTGACCTAAAGTGTATTGAATCATGATACCGAGTGTGAACGTACCTTGCATATTTCATCTCGGTTTGTGTCCAGCTGTCCGAAATCTGGGGTCAGTTAGCCGATGCTCACAACAGGTTGTCAATGAATGTCAATCGGGCATCGAAGGAGCCATGTAAATAAATCACTGTTTTACGCCATTTACGAGCCACAAAGTAGCTCCGCACTTCATCGGTAGACTTCCGAGGGCCCTGACATTTAAAACGAGACATTGAGAACTCAGAAAAAGCACCGGTAGTTTATTTACAAGAAGATTTATACAGACATCTTCCACCAGGAACAGAGCAGTCGCCGCCATCTTAAATGTAGTCACGATAAGTCGAGTGTCGAGCACGAAGGAAACTACAGCCTTATACGTTGATAACCTGATAAATTCATTGGTGCTCGACACTCGATTTGTCGTGACTAAGTTCATGATGGCGGCTACCGGATTTTCTTTCCCAGGTACTGTCTGTATAAATCTTCTTGTAAATAAACTACCGGTGCTTTTTCTGAGTTCTCAATGTCTCGTTTTAAATGTCAGGGCCCTAGGAAGTCTACCGATGAAGTGCGGAGCTACTTTGTGCCTCGTAAATGGCGTAAAACAGTGATTTATTTACATGGCTTTTCCGATGCCCTGTTCACTCTCATAGACAGCCTGTTGTGAGCATCGGCTAACTGACCCCAGATTTCGGACAGCTGGACACAAACCGAGATGAAATATGCAAGGTACGTTCACACTCGGTATCATGATTCAATACACTTTAGGTCAATATCACACCGGAGTTCTCCTTTAATGCATCGTTATTTCTTCTGGAGCATCAGTGAGGGTTTGAACCTCCTGTGATAGTTGCATATGAGTCCCTCGGTTGTCCTCAATGTGAAAAGATGGATCTCAAAATCATACAGTCATTGTTGGAGAGGGTTCAAATACACAAAAATGCTGAAAAACCAAAGAATTTGTGGGAGCTGGAGGATTTTTCTGAAGAACAGTGGGCAGTTTAATAGTTCAGGACAAGCAAGGGACTCAGGAACAACTATCACAAAACAAAACAAAACGTCTATAAACGTATTCTACTTTTAACAGGATGATGAAGGTTCTGCTGCTGACGCTTGTTCTCGCCCTGGTGTTGGCGAATGGTAGGTTTGTATATTCAAAGCCAAACTGTTGTTTCTGAATAGTTTTAGATCAGAATCCTTATCTAAAGTGTCTGACGAAAGTCTAATATAGAGTCTAATCAGTCAAATAACTGTTGTAGGCTCAGCCCTTAAATGTTACAACTGTGTCCCCGGCAACCCTGGAGGAAGTTGTGTGACCACTCAGGAGACGTGTGGCTATAAAAAAGACACCTGTGTATCTGCCAGATACACCATCTCTCCCTGTGAGTTTCCTATCAAAAATGATCATGTTTAGAAAGACTTTCACTCAAACACATTAACAATGAAACTCATTTATTAACTTTTATATTCTGTTCCATTCCTCTAGTTTCTTACTTTCGGAGGTGCATTAGCATGGCAGACTGCATGATTCTTCAGTCCAGCCCCTATATTAATGCCAAGTGCTGTCAGACAGACCTGTGCAACTAAAGGGGACACCTTGCTACTGTATTGCTTTGTTTCAGGTCAGCAGACGTGATTTTGCGGGAGTGATAACTATGATAAATATGCTTTAAAAGCCTTATCCACCTTATTTTGTACTGCGTAAGTAAACAAATAAAAGTGATATCATTTCCATGGTACATTGTGCAATGTGACACTTTCAAATGTTGCAAAACTAAGGTTCCAAAACAGTAGCCTATGATGTAACAAACCGGTATTCACCAGAAGAACAATCAAGTTTGTCAATTCAGAACATAGAAGTGATGAAAAAAAACTTCAATGTTTAGAATAATATATATTGTTAAAGAGGCTTCACTAGCCTATCTGACTTATTTACAGAATTTGTCCAGCAATATATATCATGGTTTCCAAAATTAATTGAAGATGGTGATTATTTATGTCATTTCTTTTCTTTTTTTTTTTTTTTTTTTGAGTGTACAAAAAATAAAAATGTCAAATATATATATATATATATTTTTATCATTGCAAATTATTATTTTACTTAACATTCACACTTGATGTTCATAAATTATTATATAAATTGTTATTATTGTCTCACATTACACACATTCACATTCGAAATATAGCACCGCATGCATGGAAACTAGTGTATTCATTGCATTTCTTTCTTATTTTTTTAAAGCATGCATTTCCTTCATTTTTAAACAAAAATAACTTTAACGCACATGCTTTATCCCGGATCCGAGCCATTTAAAATTGCCGTCTGTGCAATGTAACAAACATTTCTAAGCACATTGCATGTTTAAGTGAATTGCAAATAATTAGTCTGTTTTTTCAATCTGATATTTTGAGTGCAATGTGCAAAAATATATGTTCTGGACATCTTAGTTGGAATGCTTCAGACCAGAGGAGCCCAAACTTTTTACTGCAAAGGGGCCAAAAATCAGACTTGACTGGTGGCTATGGGCCAAAAGTAAAATGTACTGTACATTTGTAAATTCACTTATATTCTTTACATTTTAATAAGGGCCCTGCTTTAGGCATCCATTGAGTATCTGCTCATGCACAGCAAAGTGATCCTACAAAACATGTAAAATATCTTCAGGATAACATTGTATCAACTGTAGCTGTATTCCAGTCAGGTTTGCGGAAGCACATCCAATAAGATAAGGGAAAACAATGTATCTTTGTTGCTAAACTGAAAAAGACCAAAACAAAAATGCAACACAGCCACATAGACTAGTAAACCAATAAAAGGCACATTTATCGTCTGAAACTTAAGTCAAGAGCACACATGAAATAAACACTTGTGATGTTGTTTTAGATTATTTGTCGTGAGTTCAACACAGAATTTCTTGACAAAGATTTCTGTAAGTTTACAGGCAACATTACAGTATATAAGAGATACACAAGTGCATGAACTCACTTCATTTAGGTCTGCTCTGCTTCACAGTCAAGGTATGTTTACACACACATATAAACTAATTTTGTTTATTAGACTGCATTAAGTTAAATTCAGCTTAGATTAATTTAACATACTTAATAGAAGAACTGTAAGAAAATGAGTTTCAGACTTTGACAAGCACAAAAATAACTAGAAGCTAAAGTTCGATGACAAACTTTAAATGTTGGCTTGGAGAAGCAAACCGGGCAGCCTTCGGGCAAAAGGGCCAGCCCAGAACACTTAGAGCTCTCTGATTGAATTGTTGCTAGTAAAAATGCTATTACGATAAGTAATGCTTAGTATATTTTAGGCTAAAACTGCTTGCCATAGAGGATTTATGTGTATTTTAGGTTAAAACGGCTTGCCATACAACAAGTGTGCAGCGCGTGCTTGAAAGCGTTGCTGTGCGGTTGAGCCTAAAAGCAGAAATAAGCAAGCATTTAAGCTGTGTAATATATTACTCTACTATTATTGTGTTTAATCGCTGGAATGTTTGTATACCTTTAAAAGACGTGCAAATGATGTCTTTGATGCAGATGAAGACTGAGCAGTGCATTCAATGTTAGTTAGTTAAGCCAGTGAAAAAAGTCATTTGCACTCAATGTAGGTCTTTAAAATATTCTTCTATATTTATTGTGTGCAATCGCTGGAGTGTTTGTATTTAAATGCCTTTAAAAGACGTGCAGTCATGTATAATTGTCAGTTGGACATCTCGGAGCTCATAACACACTGCTGAACACAGCGCTCTCTGTATGAAAAAAAAAATACTCACGAACAACTGCATTTAGCTGTTGATATTCTCTAATGGGTGGACTTAATTAAATCGCTGCAATATTGTAATTTTAAAGGCGGTCAAATTCGTGCAAATTACGTCGTTCGTCTCCATGTATCATAGTTGAAGGCAATCTGTACGCGGTGAAGGAAATGCTTCGGGTTTTCAATAAATTCGTTCAAACAGCTGAATTCAGGTCTTGATGTGTTCTAATGGGTATTTATAATTAAATGGCTGGAATATTGTAATTTTAAAGGCGTTATTTATATGCATTTTACACCGAAGTCAAAGTGAAAGTAGGTTACAGCTCGGTAACATGTTCGTTAGTGAAACCTATTAAATAGCTCATTTGCAGCTAATATAGTTCTTTAAAATATTCTTGTATATTTATTGTGTTGGATCGCTGGAGTGTTTTTATTTAAATGCTTTTAAAAGACGCGCAGTCATGTATAATTCTCAGTCGGGTAAATTAGCTCCGAGCCGTAAAGCTCATCTGTATAACACATTTGCTGAAGACAGTGCTTTAACTTTGAAATAAAACAGATCACAAAAGGTTGATTTGTTGATGTGTTCTAATGGGTATTTACAAATAAATCGCTGAAATATATAAATTTTAAAGGCACTCTAATTCGTGCAATTTATGTTGTTTATGAGCACATACAGAGAGAGTTCGTGCTGACGGCTTGTATACTCGCTGAAGGGTGCAAGCATTTCTTTTACAAGAACTGCTCACAAACCACTGAATTTAGCTGTTGATGTGTTCTAATGGGTATTTACAATTAAATCGCTGGAATATTTAATTTTAAAAGGCGGTATTTATTTGTATTTCCACCGATTTCAGAGTGACTGTAAGCAAGAGGTTTGAGTCCCGCCTCTTCAGTCGAGAGGTATTGCGCCTCTAGATGGCGCATTTTTTCTCAGCCCATTGAAATCCTATAGAAATTTTTCATGTAAAAAAATTAATATTAAATCAACTGTAAGTCTGATCATTCCAAAAAGATATAGCAACACTTTGGTGACCAGGGCCCAGGGCTCCGCCGAGTTTGGGGCTTGTAGCCTTAAAGCTCTAGGAGGAGTAGCGTATAGAATTTTAGTCTCAGAAGAATTTTAATAATAACTAGAAGCTAAAGTTCGATGACAAACTTTAAATGTTGGCTTGGAGAAGCAAACCGGGCAGCCTTCGGGCAAAAGGGCCAGCCCAGAACACTTAGAGCTCTCTGATTGAATTGTTGCTAGTAAAAATGCTATTACGATAAGTAATGCTTAGTATATTTTAGGCTAAACAGCTTGCCATAGAGGATTTATGTGTATTTTAGGTTAAAACGGCTTGCCATACAACCAGTGTGCAGCGCGTGCTTGAAAGCGTTGCTGTGCGGTTGAGCCTAAAAGCAGAAATAAGCAAGCATTTAAGCTGTGTAATATATTACTCTACTATTATTGTGTTTAATCGCTGGAGTGTTTGTATACCTTTAAAAGACGTGCAAATGATGTCTTTGATGCAGATGAAGACTGAGCAGTGCATTCAATGTTAGTTAGTTAAGCCAGTGAAAAAAGTCATTTGCACTCAATGTAGGTCTTTAAAATATTCTTCTATATTTATTGTGTGCAATCGCTGGAGTGTTTGTATTTAAATGCCTTTAAAAGACGTGCAGTCATGTATAATTGTCAGTTGGACATCTCGGAGCTCATAACACACTGCTGAACACAGCGCTCTCTGTATGAAAAAAAAAATACTCACGAACAACTGCATTTAGCTGTTGATATTCTCTAATGGGTGGACTTAATTAAATCGCTGCAATATTGTAATTTTAAAGGCGGTCAAATTCGTGCAAATTATGTCGTTCGTCTCCATGTATCATAGTTGAAGGCAATCTGTACGCGGTGAAGGAAATGCTTAGGGTTTTCAATAAATTCGTTCAAACAGCTGAATTCAGGTCTTGATGTGTTCTAATGGGTATTTATAATTAAATGGCTGGAATATTGTAATTTTAAAGACGTTATTTATATGCATTTTACACCGAAGTCAAAGTGAAAGTATAGGTTACAGCTCGGTAACATGTTCGTTAGTGAAACCTATTGAACAGCTCATTTGCAGCTAATATAGTTCTTTAAAATATTCTTGTATATTTATTGTGTTGGATCGCTGGAGTGTTTTTATTTAAATGCTTTTAAAAGACGCGCAGTCATGTATAATTCTCAGTCGGGTAAATTAGCTCCGAGCCGTAAAGCTCATCTGTATAACACATTTGCTGAAGACAGTGCTTTAACTTTGAAATAAAACAGATCACAAAAGGTTGATTTGTTGATGTGTTCTAATGGGTATTTACAAATAAATCGCTGAAATATATAAATTTTAAAGGCACTCTAATTCGTGCAATTTATGTTGTTTATGAGCACATACAGAGAGAGTTCGTGCTGACGGCTTGTATACTCGCTGAAGGGTGCAAGCATTTCTTTTACAAGAACTGCTCACAAACCACTGAATTTAGCTGTTGATGTGTTCTAATGGGTATTTACAATTAAATCGCTGGAATATTTAATTTTAAAAGGCGGTATTTATTTGTATTTACACCGATTTCAGAGTGACTGTAAGCAAGAGGTTTGAGTCCCGCCTCTTCAGTCGAGAGGTATTGCGCCTCTAGATGGCGCATTTTTTCTCAGCCCATTGAAATCCTATAGAAATTTTTCATGTAAAAAAATTAATATTAAATCAACTGTAAGTCTGATCATTCCAAAAAGATATAGCAACACTTTGGTGACCAGGGCCCAGGGCTCCGCCGAGTTTGGGGCTTGTAGCCTTAAAGCTCTAGGAGGAGTAGCGTATAGAATTTTAGTCTCAGAAGAATTTTAATAATAATAATAATAAGTTTAAATAGCATAACAATATGTTGGCTTCTCCAAGCCAACATAACTAGAAGCTAAAGTTCGATGACAAACTTTAAATGTTGGCTTGGAGAAGCAAACCGGGCAGCCTTCGGGCAAAAGGGCCAGCCCAGAACACTTAGAGCTCTCTGATTGAATTGTTGCTAGTAAAAATGCTATCACGAAAAGTAATACTTAGTATATTTTAGGCTAAAACAGCTTGCCATAGAGGATTTATGTGTATTTTAGGTTAAAACGCCTTGCCATACAACAAGTGTGCAGCGGGTGCTTGAAAGCCACGACGCGTTGCTGTGCGGTTGAGCCTAAAAGCAGAAATAAGCAAGCATTTAAGCTGTGTAATATATTACTCTACTATTATTGTGTTTAATCGCTGGAGTGTTTGTATTTAAATACATTTAAAAGACGTGCAAATGATGTCTTTGATGCAGACGAAGACTGAGCAGTGCATTCAATGTTAGTTAGTTAAGCCTGTGAAAAAAGTCATTTGCACTCAATGTAGGTCTTTAAAATATTCTTCTATATTTATTGTGTGGAATCGCTGGAGTGTTTGTATTAAAATACCTTTAAAAGACGTGCAAATGATGTCTTTGTTAACAGACACATAAATGCAGCCGTGCATCTCCTGTTAGTTCGTTAAGCCTATGAAAAAAGTCATTTGCACCCAATGCAGGTCTTTAAAATATTCTTCTATATTTATTGTGTGCAATCGCTGGAGTGTTTGTATTTACATTCCTTTAAAAGAAGTGCAGTCATAATTCTCAGACGGACATCTCGGAGCTCATGTCTACACTGCTGAACACAGCGCTCTCTGTATGAAAAAAAAAAAACTCACAAACAACTGCATTTAGCTGTTGATATTTTCTAATGGGTGGAATGAATTAAATCGCTGCAATATTGTAATTTTAAAGGCGTTCTAATTCGTGCAAATTATGTCGTTCGTCTCCATGTATACTCGTTGAAAGCAATCTGTACGCGGTGAAGGAAATGCTTAGGGTTTTGAATAAATTCGCTCAAACAGCTGAATTCAGGTCTTGATGTGTTCTAATGGGTATTTAAAATTAAATGGCTGGAATATTGTAATTTTAAAGGCGTTATTTATATGCATTTTCCACCGAAGTCAAAGTGAAAGTGTGGGTCACAGCTTGGTAACATGTTCGTTAGTGAAACCTATTGAATAGCTCATTTGCAGCTAATGTAGTTCTTTAAAATATTATTTTATATTTATTGTGTTGGATCGCTGGAGTGTTTTTATTTAAATGCTTTTAAAAGACGTGCAGTCTAATTCTCAGTCGGGTAACGTTAAAGCACTGTCTTCAGCAAATGTGTGTTATACAGACGAGCTTCACGGCTCGGAGCTAAGTTAACTTTGAAATAAAACAGATCACAAAAGGCTGATTTGTTGATGTGTTCTAATGGGTATTTACAAATAAATCGCTGAAATATATTAATTTTAAAGGCGTTCTAATTCGTGCAAATTATTTTGTTTATGAGCACATACAGAGAGAGTTCGTGCTGACGGCTTGTACACTCGCTGAAGGGTGCAAGCTTTCCTTTTACAAGAACTGCTCTCAAACCACTGAATTTAGCTGTTGATGTGTTCTAATGGGTATTTAGAGTTAAATCGCTGTAATATTTAAATTTTAAAAAGCGGTATTTATTTGTATTTCCACCGATTTCAGAGTGACTGTAAGCAAGAGGTTTGAGTCCCGCCTCTTCAGTGGAGAGGTATTGCGCCTTTAGATGGCGCATTTTTTCTCAGCCCATTGAAATCCCATAGAAATTTTTCATGTAAAAAAATTAATATTAAATCAACTGTAAGTCTGATCATTCCAAAAAGATATAGCAACACTTTCGTGACCAGGGCCCAGGGCTCCGCCGAGTTTGGGGCTTGTAGCCTTAAAGCTCTAGGAGGAGTAGCGTATAGAATTTTAGTCTCAGAAGAAGTTTAATAATAATAATAAGTTTAAATAGCATAACAATATGTTGGCTTCTCCAAGCCAACATAACTAGAAGCTAAAGTTCGATGACAAACTTTAAATGTTGGCTTGGAGAAGCAAACCGGGCAGCCTTCGGGCAAAAGGGCCAGCCCAGAACACTTAGAGCTCTCTGATTGAATTGTTGCTAGTAAAAATGCTATTACGATAAGTAATGCTTAGTATATTTTAGGCTAAACAGCTTGCCATAGAGGATTTATGTGTATTTTAGGTTAAAACGGCTTGCCATACAACAAGTGTGCAGCGCGTGCTTGAAAGCGTTGCTGTGCGGTTGAGCCTAAAAGCAGAAATAAGCAAGCATTTAAGCTGTGTAATATATTACTCTACTATTATTGTGTTTAATCGCTGGAGTGTTTGTATACCTTTAAAAGACGTGCAAATGATGTCTTTGATGCAGATGAAGACTGAGCAGTGCATTCAATGTTAGTTAGTTAAGCCAGTGAAAAAAGTCATTTGCACTCAATGTAGGTCTTTAAAATATTCTTCTATATTTATTGTGTGCAATCGCTGGAGTGTTTGTATTTAAATGCCTTTAAAAGACGTGCAGTCATGTATAATTGTCAGTTGGACATCTCGGAGCTCATAACACACTGCTGAACACAGCGCTCTCTGTATGAAAAAAAAATACTCACGAACAACTGCATTTAGCTGTTGATATTCTCTAATGGGTGGACTTAATTAAATCGCTGCAATATTGTAATTTTAAAGGCGGTCAAATTCGTGCAAATTATGTCGTTCGTCTCCATGTATCATAGTTGAAGGCAATCTGTACGCGGTGAAGGAAATGCTTCGGGTTTTCAATAAATTCGTTCAAACAGCTGAATTCAGGTCTTGATGTGTTCTAATGGGTATTTATAATTAAATGGCTGGAATATTGTAATTTTAAAGGCGTTATTTATATGCATTTTACACCGAAGTCAAAGTGAAAGTATAGGTTACAGCTCGGTAACATGTTCGTTAGTGAAACCTATTGAACAGCTCATTTGCAGCTAATATAGTTCTTTAAAATATTCTTGTATATTTTTTGTGTTGGATCGCTGGAGTGTTTTTATTTAAATGCTTTTAAAAGACGCGCAGTCATGTATAATTCTCAGTCGGGTAAATTAGCTCCGAGCCGTAAAGCTCATCTGTATAACACATTTGCTGAAGACAGTGCTTTAACTTTGAAATAAAACAGATCACAAAAGGTTGATTTGTTGATGTGTTCTAATGGGTATTTACAAATAAATCGCTGAAATATATAAATTTTAAAGGCACTCTAATTCGTGCAATTTATGTTGTTTATGAGCACATACAGAGAGAGTTCGTGCTGACGGCTTGTATACTCGCTGAAGGGTGCAAGCATTTCTTTTACAAGAACTGCTCACAAACCACTGAATTTAGCTGTTGATGTGTTCTAATGGGTATTTACAATTAAATCGCTGGAATATTTAATTTTAAAAGGCGGTATTTATTTGTATTTCCACCGATTTCAGAGTGACTGTAAGCAAGAGGTTTGAGTCCCGCCTCTTCAGTCGAGAGGTATTGCGCCTCTAGATGGCGCATTTTTTCTCAGCCCATTGAAAACCTATAGAAATTTTTCATGTAAAAAAATTAATATTAAATCAACTGTAAGTCTGATCATTCCAAAAAGATATAGCAACACTTTGGTGACCAGGGCCCAGGGCTCCGCCGAGTTTGGGGCTTGTAGCCTTAAAGCTCTAGGAGGAGTAGCGTATAGAATTTTAGTCTCAGAAGAATTTTAATAATAACTAGAAGCTAAAGTTCGATGACAAACTTTAAATGTTGGCTTGGAGAGCCAAATTGGGCAGCCTTGGGGCAAAAGGGCCAGCCCAGAACACTTAGAGCTCTCTGATTGAATTGTTGCTAGTAAAAATGGCAGTACGACAAGAAATGCTTAGTATATTTTAGGCTAAAACATAGAGGATCGTGTGTGGATTTTACGTTAAAACGGCTTGCCATACAACAAGTTTGCAGCGCGTGCTTGGAACCCACGACGCGTTGCTGTGCGGTTGAGCCTAAAAGCAGAAATAAGCAAGCATTTAAGCTGTGTATTATATTACTCTACTATTATTGTGTTTAATCGCTGGAGTGTTTGTATTTAAATACCTTTAAAAGACGTGCAAATGATGTGTTTGATGATGCAGAGGAAGACTGAGCAGTGCATCCAATGTTAGTTAGTTAAGCCTATGAAAAAAGTCATTTGCACCCAATGTAGGTCTTTAAAATATTCTTCTATATTTATTGTGTGCAATCGCTGGAGTGTTTGTATTTAAATGCCTTTAAAAGACGTGCAGTCATGTATAATTGTCAGTCGGACATCTCGGAGCTCATGTCTAACACACAGCTGAACGCAGCGCTCTCTGTATGAAAACAAAATGCTCACAAACAACTGCATTTAGCTGTTGATATTTTCTAATGGGTGGACTGAATTAAATCGCTGCAATATTGTAATTTTAAAGGCGTTCTAATTCGTGCAAATTATGTCGTTCGTCTCCATGTATACTCGTTGAAAGCAATCTGTACGCGGTGAAGGAAATGCTTAGGGGTTTCAATAAATTCACTCAAACAGCTGAATTCAGGTCTTGATGTGTTCTAATGGGTATTTACAATTAAATGGCTGGAATATTGTAATTTTAAAGGCGTTATTTATATGCATTTTCCACCGAAGTCAAAGTGAAAGTATAGGTCACAGCTCGGTAACATGATCGTTAGTGAAACCTATTGAATAGCTCATTTGCAGCTAATGTAGTTCTTTAAAATATTCTTGTATATTTATTGTGTTGGATCGCTGGAGTGTTTTTATTTAAATGCTTTTAAAAGACGTTCAGTCATGTATTATTCTCAGTCGGGTAAGTTAGCTCCGAGCCGTGAAAGCTCGTCTGTGTAACACATTTGCTGAAGACAGTGCTTTAACTTTGAAATAAAACAGATCACAAAAGGCTGATTTGTTGATGTGTTCTAATGAGTATTTACAAACAAATCGCTGAAATATATTTATTTTAAAGGCGTTCTAATTCGAGCAATTTATGTTGTTTGTGAGCACATGCACAGAGAGAGTAGCCTAGTGCTGACGGCTTGTATAAGCGCTGAAGGGTGCGAGCTTTTCTTTTACAAGAACTATAAAACCACTGAATTTAACTGTTGATATGTTCTAATGGGTATTTAGAGTTAAATCGCTGTAATAATTAAATTTTTAAGGCGATATTTATTTGTATTTCCACCGATTTCAGAGTGACTGTAAGTGAGAGGTTTGAGTCCCGCCTCTTCAGTCGAGAGGTATTACTGTTAGAGGGCGCATTTTTTCTCAGCCCATGTAATTCATTGGGAAATGTGTCATATTCAAAAATTAATAATAAATCAACTGTAAGTCTGATCAGTCTAAAAAGATATAGCAACTAACTTCAGAGCAGGACCCAGGTATCTGCCAAGTTTGGGGCTTGTGGCATTCAAGCCCTAGGAGGAGTAGCGTTTGTAAATTCGTGTACCATAAGAATAATAACATATAATAATAATAATAAGTTTAAATAGCATAACAGTATGTTGGCTCTCCAAGCCAACATAACTAGAAGCTAAAGTTCGATGACAAACTTTAAATGTTGGCTTGGAGAGCCAAATTGGGCAGCCTTCGGGCAAAAGGGCCAGCCCAGAACACTTAGAGCTCTGTAATTGAATTGTTGCTAGTAAAAATGCTATTACGATAAGTAATGCTTAGTATATTTTAGGCTAAAACAGCTTGCCATAGTTGATAAAGATGTGTATTTTAGGTTAAAACGGCTTGCCATATCTTAAGATTCGTGCAGCGCCTGCTTCAAAGCCACGACGCGTTGCTGTGCGGTTGAGGCGAAAAGCAGAAATAAGCAATCATTTAACCTTTTTATTATATGACTGTACTATTATTGTGTTTAATCGCTGGAGTGTTTGTATTAAAATACCTTTAAAAGACGTGCAAATGATGTCTTTGTTAACAGACACATAAATGCAGCCGTGCATCTCATGTTAGTTAGTTAAGCCTATGAAAAACGTAATTTGCACCCAATGCAGGTCTTTAAAATATTCTTCTATATTTATTGTGTTGGATCGCTGGAGTGTTTTTATTTAAATGCCTTTAAAAGACGTGCAGTCATGTATAATTCTCAGACGGACATCTCGGAGCTCATGTCTAACACACTGAACGCAGCGCTCTCTGTATGAAAACAAAATGCTCACAAACAACTGCATTTAGCTGTTGATATTTTCTAATGGGTGGACTAAATTAAATCGCTGCAATATTGTAATTTTAAAGGCGTTCTAATTCGTGCAAATTATGTCGTTCGTCTCCATGTATACTCGTTGAAAGCAATCTGTACGCGGTGAAGGAAATGCTTAGGGTTTTCAATAAATTCGCTCAAACAGCTGAATTCAGGTCTTGATGTGTTCTAATGGGTATTTACAATTAAATGGCTGGAATATTGTAATTTTAAAGGCATTATTTAATATGCATTTTCCACCGAGTTCAAAGTGAAAGTAAGTCACAGCTCCGTAACATGATCGTTAGTGAAACTGAAAAGCTCATTTGCAGCTAATGTAGTTCTTTAAAATATTCTTGTATATTAATTGTGTTGGATCGCTGCAGTGTTTTTATTTAAATGCTTTTAAAAGACGTGCAGTCATAATTCTCAGTCGGGTAAGTTAGCTCCGATCCGTGAAAGCTCGTCTGTATAACACATTTGCTGAAGACAGTGCTTTAACTTTGAAATAAAACAGATCACAAAAGGCTGATTTGTTGATGTGTTCTAATGGGTATGTACAAACAAATCGCTGAAATATATTTATTTTAAAGGCGTTCTAATTTGTGCAATTTATGTTGTTTGCGAGCACATGTAGAGAGAGAGTAGCCTAGTGCTGACGGCTTGTATAAGCGCTGAAGGGTGCGAGCTTTTCTTTTACAAGAACTACTCACAAACCACTGAATTTAGCTGTTGATATGTTCTAATGGGTATTTAGAGTTAAATCGCTGTAATAATGACATTTTTAAGGCGATATTTATTTGTATTTCCACGGATTTCAGAGTGACTGTAAGTAAGAGGTTGAGTCCCGCCTCTTCAGTCGAGAGGTATTACTGTTAGAGGGCGCATTTTTTCTCAGCCCATGTAATTCATTGGGAAATTTGTCATATTCAAAAATTAATAATAAATCAACTGTACATCTGATCAGTCCAAATAGATATAGCAACTCTTTCGGGACAAGGGCCCAGGTCTCTGCCAAGTTTGGGCCTTGTGGCTTCAAAGGCCTCGGAGGAGTAGCTGTCAGAAATTTCTGTAGGTCATAAGAATAATAAAATATAATAATAATAATAATAAGTTTAAATAGCATAACAGTATGTTGGCTCTCCAAGCCAACATAATAATAACTAGAAGCTAAAGTTCGATGACAAACTTTAAATGTTGGCTTGGAGAAGCAAACCGGGCAGCCTTCGGGCAAAAGGGCCAGCCCAGAACACTTAGAGCTCTCTGATTGAATTGTTGCTAGTAAAAATGCTATCACGAAAAGTAATACTTAGTATATTTTAGGCTAAAACAGCTTGCCATAGAGGATTTATGTGTATTTTAGGTTAAAACGGCTTGCCATACAACAAGTGTGCAGCGGGTGCTTGAAAGCCACGACGCGTTGCTGTGCGGTTGAGCCTAAAAGCAGAAATAAGCAAGCATTTAAGCTGTGTAATATATTACTCTACTATTATTGTGTTTAATCGCTGGAGTGTTTGTATTTAAATACATTTAAAAGACGTGCAAATGATGTCTTTGATGCAGACGAAGACTGAGCAGTGCATTCAATGTTAGTTAGTTAAGCCTGTGAAAAAAGTCATTTGCACTCAATGTAGGTCTTTAAAATATTCTTCTATATTTATTGTGTGGAATCGCTGGAGTGTTTGTATTAAAATACCTTTAAAAGACGTGCAAATGATGTCTTTGTTAACAGACACATAAATGCAGCCGTGCATCTCCTGTTAGTTAGTTAAGCCTATGAAAAAAGTCATTTGCACCCAATGTAGGTCTTTAAAATATTCTTCTATATTTATTGTGTGCAATCGCTGGAGTGTTTGTATTTACATGCCTTTAAAAGACGTGCAGTCATGTATAATTCTCAGTCGGACATCTCGGAGCTCATGTCTAACACACTGAACACAGCGCTCTCTGTATGAAAACAAAATGCTCACAAACAACTGCATTTAGCTGTTGATATTTTCTAATGGGTGGAATGAATTAAATCGCTGCAATATTGTAATTTTAAAGGCGTTCTAATTCGTGCAAATTATGTCGTTCGTCTCCATGTATACTCGTTGAAAGCAATCTGTACGCGGTGAAGGAAATGCTTAGGGTTTTGAATAAATTCGCTCAAACAGCTGAATTCAGGTCTTGATGTGTTCTAATGGGTATTTAAAATTAAATGGCTGGAATATTGTAATTTTAAAGGCGTTATTTATATGCATTTTCCACCGAAGTCAAAGTGAAAGTGTGGGTCACAGCTTGGTAACATGTTCAGTGAAACATATTGAACAGCTCATTTGCAGCTAATGTAGTTCTTTAAAATATTCTTGTATATTTATTGTGTTGGATCGCTGGAGTGTTTTTATTTAAATGCTTTTAAAAGACGTGCAGTCTAATTCTCAGTCGGGTAACGTTAAAGCACTGTCTTCAGCAAATGTGTGTTATACAGACGAGCTTCACGGCTCGGAGCTAAGTTAACTTTGAAATAAAACAGATCACAAAAGGCTGATTTGTTGACGTGTTCTAATGGGTATTTACAAATAAATAGGTGAAATATATTAATTTTAAAGGCGTTCTAATTCGTGCAAATTATTTTGTTTATGAGCACATACAGAGAGAGTTCGTGCTGACGGCTTGTATACTCGCTGAAGGGTGCAAGCTTTCCTTTTACAAGAACTGCTCTCAAACCACTGAATTTAGCTGTTGGTGTGTTCTAATGGGTATTTAGAGTTAAATCGCTGTAATATTTAAATTTTAAAAAGCGGTATTTAAACGTATTTCCACCGATTTCAGAGTGACTGTAAGCAAGAGGTTTGAGTCCCGCCTCTTCAGTGGAGAGGTATTGCGCCTCTAGATGGCACATTTTTTCTCAGCCCATTGAAATCCCATAGAAATTTTTCATGTAAAAAAATTAATATTAAATCAACTGTAAGTCTGATCATTCCAAAAAGATATAGCAACACTTTCGTGACCAGGGCCCAGGGCTCCGCCGAGTTTGGGGCTTGTAGCCTTAAAGCTCTAGGAGGAGTAGCGTATAGAATTTTAGTCTCAGAAGAAGTTTAATAATAACTAGAAGCTAAAGTTCGATGACAAACTTTAAATGTTGGCTTGGAGAGCCAAATTGGGCAGCCTTCGGGCAAAAGGGCCAGCCCAGAACACCATAGTGGATTAATAATTGTATTTTAGGTTAAAACGGCTTGCCATACTGGAATAAGTGATGAGCGCCTGCTTCAAAGCCGCGTCGCGTTGCCGTGCGGTTGAGCCGAAAAGCAGAAATAAGCAAGCATTTAAACTTTTTATTATATGACTGAACTATTATTGTGTTGGATCGCTGGAGTGTTTGTATTAAAATACCTTTAAAAGACGTGCAAATGATGTCTTTGTTAACAGACACATAAATGCAGCCGTGCATCTCATGTTAGTTAGTTAAGCCTATGAAAAACGTCATTTGCACCCAATGCAGGTCTTTAAAATATTCTTCTATATTTATTGTGTTGAATCGCTGGAGTGTTTTTATTTAAATGCCTTTAAAAGACGTGCAGTCATGTATAATTCTCAGTCGGACATCTCGGAGCTCATGTCTAACACACTGCTGAATGCAGGACTCTCTGTATGAAAAAACAAAATGCTCACAAACAACTGCATTTAGCTGTTGATATTTTCTAATGGGTGGACTGAATTAAATCGCTGCAATATTGTAATTTTAAAGGCGTTCTAATTCGTGCAAATTATGTCGTTCGTCTCCATGTATACTCGTTGAAAGCAATCTGTACGCGGTGAAGGAATTGCTTAGGGTTTTCAATAAATTCGCTCAAACAGCTGAATTCAGGTCTTGATGTGTTCTAATGGGTATTTACAATTAAATGGCTGGAATATTGTAATTTTAAAGGCATTATTTATATGCATTTTCCACCGAGTTCAAAGTGAAAGTAAGTCACAGCTCGGTAACATGGTCGTTAGTGAAACTGAACAGCTCATTTGCAGCTAATGTATTTCTTTAAAATATTCTTGTATATTGATTGTGTTGGATCGCTGGAGTGTTTTTATTTAAATGCTTTTAAAAGACGTGCAGTCATGTATAATTCTCAGATGGGTAAATTAGCTCCGAGCCTGAAAGCTCGTCTGTATAACACATTTGCTGAAGACAGTGCTTTAACTTTGAAATAAAACAGATCACAAAAGGCTGATTTGTTGATGTGTTCTAATGGGTATTTACAAATAAATCGCTGAAATATATTTATTTTAAAGGCGTTCTAATTCGTGCAATTTATGTTGTTTGTGAGCACATGTAGAGAGAGAGTAGCCTAGTGCTGACGGCTTGTATAAGCGCTGAAGGGTGCGAGCTTTTCTTTTACAAGAACTACTCACAAACCACTGAATTTAGCTGTTGATATGTTCTAATGGGTATTTAGAGTTAAATCGCTGTAATAATGACATTTTTAAGGCGATATTTATTTGTATTTCCACGGATTTCAGAGTGACTGTAAGTAAGAAGTTTGAGTCCCGCCTCTTCAGTCGAGAGGTATTACTGTTAGAGGGCGCATTTTTTCTCAGCCCATGTAATTCATTGGGAAATTTGTCATATTCAAAAATTAATAATAAATCAACTGTACATCTGATCAGTCCAAATAGATATAGCAACTCTTTCGGGACAAGGGCCCAGGTCTCTGCCAAGTTTGGGCCTTGTGGCTTCAAAGGCCTCGGAGGAGTAGCTGTCAGAAATTTCTGTAGGTCATAAGAATAATAATAATAATAAGTTTAAATAGCATAACAGTATGTTGGCTCTCCAAGCCAACATAATAATAAGTTTAAATAGCATAACAATATGTTGGCTTCTCCAAGCCAACATAATAAGTTTAAATAGCATAACAATATGTTGGCTTCTCCAAGCCAACATAACTAGAAGCTAAAGTTCGATGACAAACTTTAAATGTTGGCTTGGAGAAGCAAACCGGGCAGCCTTCGGGTAAAAGGGCCAGCCCAGAACACTATAGTGGATTAATATGTGTATTTTAGGTTAAAACGGCTTGCCATACTGGAATAAGTGATGAGCGCCTGCTTCAAAGCCGCGTCGCGTTGCCGTGCGGTTGAGCCGAAAAGCAGAAATGAGCAAGCATTTAAACTTTTTATTATATGACTGAACTATTATTGTGTTGAATCGCTGGAGTGTTTGTATTAAAATACCTTTAAAAGACGTGCAAATGATGTCTTTGTTAACAGACACATAAATGCAGCCGTGCATCTCATGTTAGTTAAGCCTATGAAAAACGTCATTTTCACCCAATGCAGGTCTTTAAAATATTCTTCTATATTTATTCTGTTGAATCGCTGGAGTGTTTTTATTTAAATGCATTTAAAAGACGTGCAGTCATTTATAATTCTCAGTCGGACATCTCGGAGCTCATGCCTAACACACTGCTGAATGCAGCGCTTTCTGTATGAAAAAAAAAAATAGTCACAAACAACTGCATTTAGCTGTTGATATTTTCTAATGGGTGGACTGAATTAAATCGCTGCAATATTATAATTTTAAAGGCGGTCAAATTTGTGCAAATTATGTCATTCCTCTCCATGTAAACTCGTTGAAAGCAATCTGTACGCGGTGAAGGAAATGCTTAGGGGTTTCAATAAATTCGCTCAAACAGCTGAATTCAGGTCTTGATGTGTTTCTAATGGGTATTTACAATTAAATGGCTGGAGTATTGTAATTTTAAAGGCGTTATTTATATGCATTTTCCACCGAAATCAAAGTGAAAGTAAGTCTCAGCTCGGTAACATGTTCGTTAGTGAAACCGATTGAACAGCTCATTTGCAGCTAATGTAGTTCTTTAAAATATTCTTGTATATTTATTGTGTTGGATCGCTGGAGTGTTTTTATTTAAATGCTTTTAAAAGACGTGCAGTCATGTATAATTCTCAGTCAGGTTAGCTCCGATCCGTGAAAGCTTGTCTGTATAACACATTTGCTGAAGACAGTGCTTTAACTTTGAAATAAAACATATCACAAAAGGCTGATTTGTTGATGTGTTCTAATGGGTATTTACAAACAAATCGCTGAAATATATTTATTTTAAAGGCGTTCTAATTCGTGCAATTTATGTTGTTTGTGAGCACATGTCGAGAGAGAGAGAGTGCTTACGGCTTGTATAAGTGCTGAAGGGTGCGATCTTTTCTTTTACAAGAACTACTCACAAACCACTGAATTTAGCTGTTGATATGTTCTAATGGGTATTTAGAGTTAAATCGCTGTAATATTTACATTTTTAAGGCGGTATTTATTTGTATTTCCACCGTTTTCAGAGTGACTGTAAGTAAGAGGTTTGAGTCCCGCCTCTTCAGTCGAGAGGTATTACTGTTAGAGGGCGCATTTTTTCTCAGCCCATGTAATTCATTGGGAAATTTGTCATATTCAATAATTAATAATAAATCAACTGTACATCTGATCAGTCCAAATAGATATAGCAACTCTTTCGGGACAAGGGCCCAGGTCTCTGCCAAGTTTGGGCCTTGTGGCTTCAAAGGCCTCGGAGGAGTAGCTGTCAGAAATTCCTTTAGGTCATAAGAATAATAAAATATAACTAGAAGCTAAAGTTCGATGACAAACTTTAAATGTTGGCTTGGAGAAGCAAACCGGGCAGCCTTCGGGCAAAAGGTCCAGCCCAGAACACTTAGAGCTCTCTGATTGAATTGTTGCTAGTAAAAATGCTATTACGATAAGTAATGTTTAGTATATTTTAGGTTAAAACAGCTTGCCATGTTGGATTTATGTGTATTTTAGGTTAAAACGGCTTGCCATACAACAAGTGTGCAGCGCGTGCTTGAAAGCGTTGCTGTGCGGTTGAGCCTAAAAGCATTAATAAGCAAGCATTTAAGCTGTGTAATATATTACTCTACTATTATTGTGTTTAATCGCTGGAGTGTTTGTATTTAAATACCTTTAAAAGACGTGCAAATGATGTATTTGATGATGCAGATGAAGACTGAGCAGTGCATCTCATGTTAGTTAGTTAAGCCTATGAAAAAAGTAATTTGCACCCCATGCAGGTCTTTAAAATATTCTTCTATATTTATTGTGTTGAATCGCTGGAATGTTTTTATTTAAATGCCTTTAAAAGACGTGCAGTCATGTATAATTCTCAGTCGGACATCTCGGAGCTCATGTCTAACACACTGAACACATCGCTCTCTGTATGAAAACAAAATGCTCACAAACAACTGCATTTAGCTGTTGATATTTTCTAATGGGTGGACTAAATTAAATCGCTGCAATATTGTAATTTTAAAGGCGTTCTAATTCGTGCAAATTATGTCGTTCGTCTCCATGTATACTCGTTGAAAGCAATCTGTACGCGGTGAAGGAAATGCTTAGGGTTTTCAATAAATTCGCTCAAACAGCTGAATTCAGGTCTTGATGTGTTCTAATGGGTATTTACAATTAAATGGCTGGAGTATTGTAATTTTAAAGGCATTATTTATATGCATTTTCCACCGAGTTCAAAGTGAAAGTAAGTCACATCTCGGTAACATGGTCGTTAGTGAAACTGAAAAGCTCATTTGCAGCTAATGTAGTTCTTTAAAATATTCTTGTATATTTATTGTGTTGGATCCTGGAGTGTTTTTATTTAAATGCTTTAAAAGACGTGCAGTCATAATTCTCAGTCGGGTAAGTTAGCTCCGAGCCTGAAAGCTCGTCTGTATAACACATTTGCTGAAGACAGTGCTTTAACTTTGAAATAAAACAGATCACAAAAGGCTGATTTGTTGATGTGTTCTAATGGGTATTTACAAATAAATCGCTGAAATATATTAATTTTAAAGGCGTTCTAATTCGAGCAAGTTATGTTGTTTATGAGCACATACAGAGAGAGTTCGTGCTGACGGCATGTATGTATCCTCGCTGAATGGTGCGAGCTTTTCTTTTACAAGAACTAACGTTACTCACAAACCACTGAATTTAGCTGTTGATATGTTCTAATGGGTTTTTAGAGTTAAATCGCTGTAATATTTACATTTTTAAGGTGATATTTATTTGTATTTCCACCGATTTCAGAGTGACTGTAAGTAAAAGGTTGGAGTCCCGCCTCTTCAGTCGAGAGGTATTACTGTTAGAGGGCGCATTTTTTCTCAGCCCATGTATTTCATTGGGAAATTTGTCATTTTCAAAAATTAATAATAAATCAACTGTACATCTGATCAGTCCAAATAGATATAGCAACTCTTTCGGGACAAGGGCCCAGGTCTCTGCCAAGTTTGGGCCTTGTGGCTTCAAAGGCCTCGGAGGAGTAGCTGTCAGAAATTTTCTTAGGTCATAAGAATAATAACATATAATAATAATAATAACTAGAAGCTAAAGTTCGATGACAAACTTTAAATGTTGGCTTGGAGAAGCAAACCGGGCAGCATTGGGGCAAAAGGGCCAGCCCAGAACACTTAGAGCTCTCTAATTTAATTGTTGATAGTAAAAATGGCAGAATGACAAGAAATGCTTAGTTTATTTTAGGCTAAAACATCTTGCCATAGAGGATCGTGTGTGGATTTTAGGTTAAAAGAGCTTGCCATACTGGAATATGCGAAGAGCGCCTGCTTCAAAGCCGCGTCGCGTTGCCGTGCGGTTGAGCCGAAAAGCAGAAATATTCAAGCATTTAACCTTTTTATTATATCACTGTACTATTATTGTGTTGAATCGCTGGAGTGTTTGTATTAAAATACCTTTAAAAGAAGTGAAAATGATGTCTTTGTTAACAGACACATAAATGCAGCCGTGCATCTCATGTTAGTTAGTTAAGCCTATGAAAAAAGTCATTTGCACTCAATGTAGGTCTTTAAAATATTCTTCTATATTTATTGTGTGCAATCGCTGGAGTGTTTGTATTTAAATGCCTTTAAAAGACGTGCAGTCATGTATAATTGTCAGTCGGACATCTCGGAGCTGTCTAACACACTGCTAAACACATCGCTCTCTGTATGAATACAAAATGCTCACAAACAACTGCATTTAGCTGTTGATATTTTCTAATGGGTGGAATGAATTAAATCGCTGCAATATATTAATTTTAAAGGCGTTCTAATTCGTGCAAATTATGTCGTTCATCTCCATGTATACTCGTTGAAAGCAATCTGTACGCGGTGAAGGAAATGCTTAGGGTTTTGAATAAATTCGCTCAAACAGCTGAATTCAGGTCTTGATGTGTTCTAATGGGTATTTACAATTAAATGGCTGGAATATTGTAATTTTAAAGGCGTTATTTATATGCATTTTCCACCGAAGTCAAAGTGAAAGTATAGGTCACAGCTCGGTAACATGGTCGTTAGTGAAACTGAATAGCTCATTTGCAGCTAATGTTGTTCTTTAAAATATTCTTCTATATTTATTGTGTTGGATCGCTAGAGTGTTTTTATTTAACTGCTTTTAAAAGACGTTCAGTCATGTATTATTCTCAGTCGGGTAAGTTAGCTCCGAGCCGTGAAAGCTCGTCTGTATAACACATTTGCTGAAGACAGTGCTTTAACTTTGAAATAAAACAGATCACAAAAGGCTGATTTGTTGATGTGTTCTAATGGGTATTTACAAACAAATCGCTGAAATATATTTATTTTAAAGGCGTTCTAATTCGTGCAATTTATGTTGTTTGTGAGCACATACAGAGAGAGTTCGTGCTGACGGCTTGTATAAGCGCTGAAGGGTGCGAGCTTTTCTTTTACAAGAACTACTCACAAACCACTGAATTTAACTGTTGATATGTTCTAATGCGTATTTAGAGTTAAATCGCTGTAATAATTAAATTTTTAAGGCGATATTTATTTGTATTTCCACCGATTTCAGAGTAAAGATCTGTAAGTGAGAGGTTTGAGTCCCGCCTCTTCAGTCGAGAGGTATTACTGTTAGAGGGCGCATTTTTTCTCAGCCCATGTAATTCATTGGGAAATGTGTCATATTCAAAAATTAATAATAAATCAACTGTAAGTCTGATCAGTCTAAAAAGATATAGCAACTAACTTCAGAGCAGGACCCAGGTATCTGCCAAGTTTGGGGCTTGTGGCATTCAAGCCCTAGGAGGAGTAGCGTTTGTAAATTCGTGTACCATAAGAATAATAACATATAATAATAATAATAATAAGTTTAAATAGCATAACAGTATGTTGGCTCTCCAAGCCAACATAATAAGTTTAAATAGCATAACAATATGTTGGCTTCTCCAAGCCAACATAACTAGAAGCTAAAGTTCGATGACAAACTTTAAATGTTGGCTTGGAGAGCCAAATTGGGCAGCCTTCGGGCAAAAGGGCCAGCCCAGAACACTTAGAGCTCTGTAATTGAATTGTTGCTAGTAAAAATGGCAGTACGACTAGAAATGCTTAGTATATTTTAGGCTAAAACAGCTTGCCATATAGGATCGTGTGTGGATTTTAGGTTAAAACGGCTTGCCATACTAGAATATGTGATGAGCGCCTGCTTCAAAGCCGCGTCGCGTTGCCGTGCGGTTGAGCCGAAAAGCAGAAATAAGCAAGCATTTAACCTTTGTAATATATTACTATACTATTATTGTGTTAAATCGCTGCAGTTTTTGTATTTAAATACCTTTAAAAGACGTGCAAATGATGTCTTTGATGATGCAGACGAAGAACTGAGCAGTGCAAACAGCTCATTTGCACTCAATGCAGCTCTTTAAAATATTCTTCTATATTTATTGTGTGCAATCGCTGGAATGTTTTTATTTGATTACCTTTAAAAGACGTGCAAATGAATTCTTTGTTGACAGACTGATAATGCAGCCTTACATCTCATGTTCGTTAAAAACCTTTGAAACAGGTCATTTGCATTCAATGCGGCTCTTTAAAATATTCTTCTATATTTATTGTGTGCAATCGCTGGAGTGTTTTTATTTAAATGCCTTTAAAAGACGTGCAAATGATGTTTGTTGACAGACTGATAATGCAGCCATACATCTGATGTTCGTTAGTGAAACGTTTGAAATAGCTCATTTACACCCAATGTAGCTCTTTAAAATATTATTCTATATTTATTGAAAAAAAATGAATAAAAGACGTGCAAATGATGTCTTTGATGATGCAGACGAAGAACTGAGCAGTGCATCCAATGTTAGTTAGTTAAATCTATGAAACAGCTCATTTGCACTCAATGCAGCTCTTTAAAATATTCTTCTATATTTATTGTGTGCAATCGCTGGAATGTTTTTATTTGATTACCTTTAAAAGACGTGCAAATGAATTATTTGTTGACACAGACTGATAATGCAGCCATACATCTCATGTTCGTTAGTAAAACGTTTGAAATAGCTCATTTACACCCAATGCAGGTCTTTAAAATATTCTTCTATATTTATTGTGTTGAATCGCTGGAGTGTTTTTATTTAAATGCCTTTAAAAGACGTGCAGTCATGTATAATTCTCAGTCGGACATCTCGGAGCTCATGTCTAACACACTGCTGAATGCAGCGCTCTCTGTATGAAAAAACAAAATGCTCACAAACAACTGCATTTAGCTGTTGATATTTTCTAATGGGTGGACTGAATTAAATCGCTGCAATATTGTAATTTTAAAGGCGTTCTAATTCGTGCAAATTATGTCGTTCGTCTCCATGTATACTCGTTGAAAGCAATCTGTACGCGGTGAAGGAATTGCTTAGGGTTTTCAATAAATTCGCTCAAACAGCTGAATTCAAGTCTTGATGTGTTCTAATGGGTATTTACAATTAAATGGCTGGAATATTGTAATTTTAAAGGCATTATTTATATGCATTTTCCACCAAATTCAAAGTGAAAGTAAGTCACAGCTCGGTAACATGTTCGTTAGTGAAACTGAAAAGCTCATTTGCAGCTAATGTAGTTCTTTAAAATATTCTTGTATATTGATTGTGTTGGATTGCTGGAGTGTTTTTATTTAAATGCTTTTAAAAGACGTGCAGTCATAATTCTCAGTCGAGTAAGTTAGCTCCGACCCGTGAAAGCTTGTCTGTATAACACATTTGCTGAAGACAGTGCTTTAACTTTGAAATAAAACAGATCACAAAAGGCTGATTTGTTGATGTGTTCTAATGGGTGTTTACAAATAAATCGCTGAAATATATTAATTTTAAAGGCGTTCTAATTCGTGCAAATTATGTTGTTTATGAGCACATACAGAGAGAGTACATGCCGACGGCTTGTATAAGCGCTGACGGGTGCGAGCTTTTCTTTTACAAGAAATACTCACAAACCACTGAATTTAGCTGTTGATGTGTTCTAATGGGTATTTAGAGTTAAATCGCTGTAATATTTACATTTTTAAGGCGGTATTTATTTCTATTTCCACCGTTTTCAGAGTGACTGTAAGTAAGAGGTTTGAATCCCGCCTCTTCAGTCGAGAGGTATTACTGTTAGAGGGCGCATTTTTTCTCAGCCCATGTAATTCATTGGGAAATTTGTCATATTCAAAAATTAATAATAAATCAACTGTACATCTGATCAGTCCAAATAGATATAGCATATCTTTCGGGACAAGGGCCCAGGTCTCTGCCAAGTTTGGGCCTTGTGGCTTCAAAGGCCTCGGAGGAGTAGCTGTCAGAAATTTTCTTAGGTCATAAGAATAATAACTATAACTAGAAGCTAAAGTTCGATGACAAACTTTAAATGTTGGCTTGGAGAGCCAAATTGGGCAGCCTTCGGGCAAAAGGGCCAGCCCAGAACACTTAGAGCTCTGTAATTGAATTGTTGCTAGTAAAAATGGCAGTACGACTAGAAATGCTTAGTATATTTTAGGCTAAAACAGCTTGCCATAGAGGATCGTGTGTGGATTTTAGGTTAAAACGGCTTGCCATACTAGAATATGTGATGAGCGCCTGCTTCAAAGCCGCGTCGCGTTGCCGCGCGGTTGAGCCGAAAAGCAGAAATAAGCAAGCATTTAACCTTTGTAATATATTACTATACTATTATTGTGTTAAATCGCTGCAGTTTTTGTATTTAAATACCTTTAAAAGACGTGCAAATGATGTCTTTGATGATGCAGACGAAGAACTGAGCAGTGCAAACAGCTCATTTGCACTCAATGCAGCTCTCTTTAAAATATTCTTCTATATTTATTGTGTGCAATCGCTGGAATGTTTTTATTTGATTACCTTTAAAAGACGTGCAAATGAATTCTTTGTTGACAGACTGATAATGCAGCCTTACATCTCATGTTCGTTAAAAACCTTTGAAACAGGTCATTTGCATTCAATGCGGCTCTTTAAAATATTCTTCTATATTTATTGTGTGCAATCGCTGGAATGTTTTTATTTGATTACCTTTAAAAGACGTGCAAATGAATTATTTGTTGACACAGACTGATAATGCAGCCATACATCTCATGTTCGTTAGTAAAACGTTTGAAATAGCTCATTTACACCCAATGCAGGTCTTTAAAATATTCTTCTATATTTATTGTGTTGAATCGCTGGAGTGTTTTTATTTAAATGCCTTTAAAAGACGTGCAGTCATGTATAATTCTCAGTCGGACATCTCGGAGCTCATGTCTAACACACTGCTGAATGCAGCGCTCTCTGTATGAAAAAACAAAATGCTCACAAACAACTGCATTTAGCTGTTGATATTTTCTAATGGGTGGACTGAATTAAATCGCTGCAATATTGTAATTTTAAAGGCGTTCTAATTCGTGCAAATTATGTCGTTCGTCTCCATGTATACTCGTTGAAAGCAATCTGTACGCGGTGAAGGAATTGCTTAGGGTTTTCAATAAATTCGCTCAAACAGCTGAATTCAAGTCTTGATGTGTTCTAATGGGTATTTACAATTAAATGGCTGGAATATTGTAATTTTAAAGGCATTATTTATATGCATTTTCCACCAAATTCAAAGTGAAAGTAAGTCACAGCTCGGTAACATGTTCGTTAGTGAAACTGAAAAGCTCATTTGCAGCTAATGTAGTTCTTTAAAATATTCTTGTATATTGATTGTGTTGGATTGCTGGAGTGTTTTTATTTAAATGCTTTTAAAAGACGTGCAGTCATGTATAATTCTCAGTCGGGTAAGTTAGCTCCGATCCGTGAAAGCTCGTCTGTATAACACATTTGCTGAAGACAGTGCTTTAACTTTGAAATAAAACAGATCACAAAAGGCTGATTTGTTGATGTGTTCTAATGGGTATTTACAAATAAATCGCTGAAATATATTAATTTTAAAGGCGTTCTAATTCGTGCAAATTATGTTGTTTATGAGCACATACAGAGAGAGTACATGCCGACGGCTTGTATAAGCGCTGACGGGTGCGAGCTTTTCTTTTACAAGAAATACTCACAAACCACTGAATTTAGCTGTTGATGTGTTCTAATGGGTATTTAGAGTTAAATCGCTGTAATATTTACATTTTTAAGGCGGTATTTATTTCTATTTCCACCGTTTTCAGAGTGACTGTAAGTAAGAGGTTTGAATCCCGCCTCTTCAGTCGAGAGGTATTACTGTTAGAGGGCGCATTTTTTCTCAGCCCATGTAATTCATTGGGAAATTTGTCATATTCAAAAATTTATAATAAATCAACTGTACATCTGATCAGTCCAAATAGATATAGCATATCTTTCGGGACAAGGGCCCAGGTCTCTGCCAAGTTTGGGCCTTGTGGCTTCAAAGGCCTCGGAGGAGTAGCTGTCAGAAATTTTCTTAGGTCATAAGAATAATAACTATAATAATAATAAGTTTAAATAGCATAACAGTATGTTGGCTCTCCAAGCCAACATAATAATAACTAGAAGCTAAAGTTCGATGACAAACTTTAAATGTTGGCTTGGAGAGCCAAATTGGGCAGCCTTCGGGCAAAAGGGCCAGCCCAGAACACTTAGAGCTCTGTAATTGAATTGTTGCTAGTAAAAATGGCAGTACGACTAGAAATGCTTAGTATATTTTAGGCTAAAACAGCTTGCCATAGAGGATCGTGTGTGGATTTTAGGTTAAAACGGCTTGCCATACTAGAATATGTGATGAGCGCCTGCTTCAAAGCCGCGTCGCGCTGCCGTGCGGTTGAGCCGAAAAGCAGAAATAAGCAAGCATTTAACCTTTGTAATATATTACTATACTATTATTGTGTTAAATCGCTGCAGTTTTTGTATTTAAATACCTTTAAAAGACGTGCAAATGATGTCTTTGATGATGCAAACGAAGAACTGAGCAGTGCAAACAGCTCATTTGCACTCAATGCAGCTCTTTAAAATATTCTTCTATATTTATTGTGTGCAATCGCTGGAATGTTTTTATTTGATTACCTTTAAAAGACGTGCAAATGAATTCTTTGTTGACAGACTGATAATGCAGCCTTACATCTCATGTTCGTTAAAAACCTTTGAAACAGGTCATTTGCATTCAATGCGGCTCTTTAAAATATTCTTCTATATTTATTGTGTGCAATCGCTGAAGTGTTTTTATTTAAATGCCTTTAAAAGACGTGCAAATGATGTTTGTTGACAGACTGATAATGCAGCCATACATCTGATGTTCGTTAGTGAAACGTTTGAAATAGCTCATTTACACCCAATGTAGCTCTTTAAAATATTATTCTATATTTATTGAAAAAAAATGAATAAAAGACGTGCAAATGATGTCTTTGATGATGCAGACGAAGAACTGAGCAGTGCATCCAATGTTAGTTAGTTAAATCTATGAAACAGCTCATTTGCATTCAATGCAGCTCTTTAAAATATTCTTCTATATTTATTGTGTGCAATCGCTGGAATGTTTTTATTTGATTACCTTTAAAAGACGTGCAAATGAATTATTTGTTGACACAGACTGATAATGCAGCCATACATCTCATGTTCGTTAGTAAAACGTTTGAAATAGCTCATTTACACCCAATGCAGGTCTTTAAAATATTCTTCTATATTTATTGTGTTGAATCGCTGGAGTGTTTTTATTTAAATGCCTTTAAAAGACGTGCAGTCATGTATAATTCTCAGTCGGACATCTCGGAGCTCATGTCTAACACACTGCTGAATGCAGCGCTCTCTGTATGAAAAAACAAAATGCTCACAAACAACTGCATTTAGCTGTTGATATTTTCTAATGGGTGGACTGAATTAAATCGCTGCAATATTGTAATTTTAAAGGCGTTCTAATTCGTGCAAATTATGTCGTTCGTCTCCATGTATACTCGTTGAAAGCAATCTGTACGCGGTGAAGGAATTGCTTAGGGTTTTCAATAAATTCGCTCAAACAGCTGAATTCAAGTCTTGATGTGTTCTAATGGGTATTTACAATTAAATGGCTGGAATATTGTAATTTTAAAGGCATTATTTATATGCATTTTCCACCAAATTCAAAGTGAAAGTAAGTCACAGCTCGGTAACATGTTCGTTAGTGAAACTGAAAAGCTCATTTGCAGCTAATGTAGTTCTTTAAAATATTCTTATTGATTGTGTTGGATTGCTGGAGTGTTTTTATTTAAATGCTTTTAAAAGACGTGCAGTCATAATTCTCAGTCGGGTAAGTTAGCTCCGATCCGTGAAAGCTCGTCTGTATAACACATTTGCTGAAGACAGTGCTTTAACTTTGAAATAAAACAGATCACAAAAGGCTGATTTGTTGATGTGTTCTAATGGGTATTTACAAATAAATCGCTGAAATATATTAATTTTAAAGGCGTTCTAATTCGTGCAAATTATGTTGTTTATGAGCACATACAGAGAGAGTACATGCCGACGGCTTGTATAAGCGCTGACGGGTGCGAGCTTTTCTTTTACAAGAAATACTCACAAACCACTGAATTTAGCTGTTGATGTGTTCTAATGGGTATTTAGAGTTAAATCGCTGTAATATTTACATTTTTAAGGCGGTATTTATTTCTATTTCCACCGTTTTCAGAGTGACTGTAAGTAAGAGGTTTGAATCCCGCCTCTTCAGTCGAGAGGTATTACTGTTAGAGGGCGCATTTTTTCTCAGCCCATGTAATTCATTGGGAAATTTGTCATATTCAAAAATTAATAATAAATCAACTGTACATCTGATCAGTCCAAATAGATATAGCATATCTTTCGGGACAAGGGCCCAGGTCTCTGCCAAGTTTGGGCCTTGTGGCTTCAAAGGCCTCGGAGGAGTAGCTGTCAGAAATTTTCTTAGGTCATAAGAATAATAACTATAACTAGAAGCTAAAGTTCGATGACAAACTTTAAATGTTGGCTTGGAGAGCCAAATTGGGCAGCCTTCGGGCAAAAGGGCCAGCCCAGAACACTTAGAGCTCTGTAATTGAATTGTTGCTAGTAAAAATGCTATAAGTAATGCTTAGTATATTTTAGGCTAAAACAGCTTGCCATAGAGGATTTATGTGTATTTTAGGCTAAAACAGCTTGCCATAGTGGATTCATGTGTATTTTAGGTTAATACGGCTTGCCATACTGGAATATGTGATGAGCGCCTGCTTCAAAGCCGCGTCGCGTTGCCGTGCGGTTGAGCCGAAAAGCAGAAATAAGCAAGCATTTAAACTTTTTATTATATGACTGTACTATTATTGTGTTGAATCGCTGGAGTGTTTGTATTAAAATACCTTTAAAAGACGTGCAAATGATGTCTTTGTTAACAGACACATAAATGCAGCCGTGCATCTCATGTTAGTTAAGCCTATGAAAAAAGTCATTTTCACCCAATGTAGGTCTTTAAAATATTCTTCTATATTTATTGTGTTGAATCGCTGGAGTGTTTTTATTTAAATGCCTTTAAAAGACGTGCAGTCATGTATAATTCTCAGTCGGACATCTCGGAGCTCATGTCTAACACAGCTGAACGCAGCGCTCTCTGTATGAAAACAAAATGCTCACAAACAACTGCATTTAGCTGTTGATATTTTCTAATGGGTGGAATGAATTAAATCGCTGCAATATTGTAATTTTAAAGGCGTTCTAATTCGTGCAAATTATGTCGTTCGTCTCCATGTGAACTCTTTGAAAGCAATCTGTACGCGGTGAAGGAAATGCTTAGGGGTTTCAATAAATTCGCTCAAACAGCTGAATTCAGGTCTTGATGTGTTCTAATGGGTATTTACAATTAAATAGCTGGAGTATTGTAATTTTAAAGGCGTTATTTATATGCATTTTCCACCAAAATCAAAGTGAAAGTAAGTCACAGCTCGGTAACATGTTCGTTAGTGAAACCTATTGAACAGCTAATTTGCAGCTAATGTAGTTCTTTAAAATATTCTTGTATATTTATTGTGTTGGATCGCTGGAGTGTTTTTATTTAAATGCTTTTAAAAGACGTGCAGTCATGTATAGCCTAATTCTCAGTCGGGTAAGTTAGCTCCGATCCGTGAAAGCTCGTCTATTTGCTGAAGACAGTGCTTTAACTTTGAAATAAAACAGATCACAAAAGGCTGATTTGTTGATGTGTTCTAATGGGTATTTACAAACAAATCGCTGAAATATATTTATTTTAAAGGCATTCTAATTCGTGCAATTTATGTTGTTTGCGAGCACATGTAGAGAGAGAGTAGCCTAGTGCTGACGGCTTGTATAAGCGCTGAAGGGTGCGAGCTTTTCTTTTACAAGAACTACTCACAAACCACTGAATTTAGCTGTTGATATGTTCTAATGGGTATTTAGAGTTAAATCGCTGTAATAATGACATTTTTAAGGCGATATTTATTTGTATTTCCACGGATTTCAGAGTGACTGTAAGTAAGAGGTTTGAGTCCCGCCTCTTCAGTCGAGAGGTATTACTGTTAGAGGGCGCATTTTTTCTCAGCCCATGTAATTCATTGGGAAATTTGTCATATTCAAAAATTAATAATAAATCAACTGTACATCTGATCAGTCCAAATAGATATAGCAACTCTTTCGGGACAAGGGCCCAGGTCTCTGCCAAGTTTGGGCCTTGTGGCTTCAAAGGCCTCGGAGGAGTAGCTGTCAGAAATTTCTGTAGGTCATAAGAATAATAAAATATAATAATAATAATAAGTTTAAATAGCATAACAGTATGTTGGCTCTCCAAGCCAACATAACTAGAAGCTAAAGTTCGATGACAAACTTTAAATGTTGGCTTGGAGAGCCAAATTGGGCAGCCTTCGGGCAAAAGGGCCAGCCCAGAACACCATAGTGGATTAATAATTGTATTTTAGGTTAAAACGGCTTGCCATACTGGAATAAGTGATGAGCGCCTGCTTCAAAGCCGCGTCGCGTTGCCGTGCGGTTGAGCCGAAAAGCAGAAATAAGCAAGCATTTAAACTTTTTATTATATGACTGAACTATTATTGTGTTGGATCGCTGGAGTGTTTGTATTAAAATACCTTTAAAAGACGTGCAAATGATGTCTTTGTTAACAGACACATAAATGCAGCCGTGCATCTCATGTTAGTTAGTTAAGCCTATGAAAAACGTCATTTGCACCCAATGCAGGTCTTTAAAATATTCTTCTATATTTATTGTGTTGAATCGCTGGAGTGTTTTTATTTAAATGCCTTTAAAAGACGTGCAGTCATGTATAATTCTCAGTCGGACATCTCGGAGCTCATGTCTAACACACTGCTGAACGTAGCGCTCTCTGTATGAAAAAACAAAATGCTCACAAACAACTGCATTTAGCTGTTGATATTTTCTAATGGGTGGACTGAATTAAATCGCTGCAATATTGTAATTTTAAAGGCGTTCTAATTCGTGCAAATTATGTCGTTCGTCTCCATGTATACTCGTTGAAAGCAATCTGTACACGGTGAAGGAATTGCTTAGGGTTTTCAATAAATTCGCTCAAACAGCTGAATTCAGGTCTTGATGTGTTCTAATGGGTATTTACAATTAAATGGCTGGAATATTGTAATTTTAAAGGCATTATTTATATGCATTTTCCACCGAGTTCAAAGTGAAAGTAAGTCACAGCTCGGTAACATGGTCGTTAGTGAAACGTATTGAAAAGCTCATTTGCAGCTAATGTTGTTCTTTAAAATATTCTTGTATATTTATTGTGTTGGATCGCTGGAGTGTTTTTATGTAAATGCTTTTAAAAGACGTGCAGTCATAATTCTCAGTCGGGTAAGTTAGCTCCGGCCCGTGAAAGCTCGTCTGTATAACACATTTGCTGAAGACAGTGCTTTAACTTTGAAATAAAACAGATCACAAAAGGCTGATTTGTTGATGTGTTCTAATGGGTATTTACAAATAAATCGCTGAAATATATTTATTTTAAAGGCGTTCTAATTCGTGCAATTTATGTTGTTTGTGAGCACATGTAGAGAGAGAGTAGCCTAGTGCTGACGGCTTGTATAAGCGCTGAAGGGTGCGAGCTTTTCTTTTACAAGAACTACTCACAAACCACTGAATTTAGCTGTTGATATGTTCTAATGGGTATTTAGAGTTAAATCGCTGTAATAATGACATTTTTAAGGCGATATTTATTTGTATTTCCACGGATTTCAGAGTGACTGTAAGTAAGAAGTTTGAGTCCCGCCTCTTCAGTCGAGAGGTATTACTGTTAGAGGGCGCATTTTTTCTCAGCCCATGTAATTCATTGGGAAATTTGTCATATTCAAAAATTAATAATAAATCAACTGTACATCTGATCAGTCCAAATAGATATAGCAACTCTTTCTGGACAAGGGCCCAGGTCTCTGCCAAGTTTGGGCCTTGTGGCTTCAAAGGCCTCGGAGGAGTAGCTGTCAGAAATTTCTGTAGGTCATAAGAATAATAATAATAATAATAAGTTTAAATAGCATAACAGTATGTTGGCTCTCCAAGCCAACATAATAATAACTAGAAGCTAAAGTTCGATGACAAACTTTAAATGTTGGCTTGGAGAGCCAAATTGGGCAGCCTTCGGGCAAAAGGGCCAGCCCAGAACACCATAGTGGATTAATATGTGTATTTTAGGTTAAAACGGCTTGCCATACTGGAATAAGTGATGAGCGCCTGCTTCAAAGCCGCGTCGCGTTGCCGTGCGGTTGAGCCGAGAAGCAGAAATAAGCAAGCATTTAAACTTTTTATTATATGACTGAACTATTATTGTGTTGAATCGCTGGAGTGTTTGTATTAAAATACCTTTAAAAGACGTGCAAATGATGTCTTTGTTAACAGACACATAAATGCAGCCGTGCATCTCATGTTAGTTAGTTAAGCCTATGAAAAACGTCATTTGCACCCAATGCAGGTCTTTAAAATATTCTTCTATATTTATTGTGTTGAATCGCTGGAGTGTTTTTATTTAAATGCCTTTAAAAGACGTGCAGTCATGTATAATTGTCAGTCGGACATGCTCATGTCTAACACACTGCTGAATGCAGCGCTCTCTGTATGAAAACAAAATGCTCACAAACAACTGCATTTAGCTGTTGATATTTTCTAATGGGTGGACTGAATTAAATCGCTGCAATATTGTAATTTTAAAGGCGTTCTAATTCGTGCAAATTATGTCGTTCGTCTCCATATACTCGTTGAAAGCAATCTGTACGCGGTGAAGGAAATGCTTAGGGTTTTGAATAAATTCGCTCAAACAGCTGAATTCAGGTATTGATGTGTTCTAATGGGTATTTACAATTAAATGGCTGGAATATTGGAATTTTAAAGGCGTTATTTATATGCATTTTACACCGAAGTCAAAGTGAAAGTATAGGTCACAGCTCGGTAACATGTTCGTTAGTGAAACCTATTGAATAGCTCATTTGCAGCTAATATAGTTCTTTAAAATATTCTTGTATACTGTGTTGGATCGCTGGAGTGTTTTTATTTAAATGCTTTTAAAAGACGTGCAGTCATGTATAATTCTCAGTCGGGTAAGTTAGCTCCCAGCCGTAAAGCTCGTCTGTATAACACATTTGCTGAAGACAGTGCTTTAACTTTGAAATAAAGCAGATCACAAAAGGTTGATTTGTTGATGTGTTCTAATGGGTATTTACAAATAAATCGCTGAAACATATAAATTTTAAAGGCACTCTAATTCGTGCAATTTATGTTGTTTGTGAGCACATGTAGAGAGAGAGTTGCCTAGTGCTGACGGCTTGTATAAGCGCTGAAGGGTGCGAGCTTTTCTTTTACAAGAACTACTCACAAACCACTGAATTTAGCTGTTGATATGTTCTAATGGGTATTTAGAGTTAAATCGCTGTAATAATAAAATTTTAAGGCGATATTTATTTGTATTTCCACCGATTTCAGAGTGACTGTAAGTAAGAGGTTTGAGTCCCGCCTCTTCAGTCGAGAGGTATTACTGTTAGAGGGCGCATTTTTTCTCAGCCCATGTAATTCATTGGGAAATTTGTCATATTCAAAAATTAATAATAAATCAACTGTACATCTGATCAGTCCAAATAGATATAGCAACTCTTTCGGGACAAGGGCCCAGGTCTCTGCCAAGTTTGGGCCTTGTGGCTTCAAAGGCCTCGGAGGAGTAGCTGTCAGAAATTTCTTTTGGTCATAAGAATAATAAAATATAACTAGAAGCTAAAGTTCGATGACAAACTTTAAATGTTGGCTTGGAGAAGCAAACCGGGCAGCCTTTGGGCAAAAGGTCCAGCCCAGAACACTTAGAGCTCTCTGATTGAATTGTTGCTAGTAAAAATGCTATTACGATCAGTAATGCTTAGTATATTTTAGGTTAAAACAGCTTGCCATAGTGGATTTATGTGGATTTTAGGTTAAAACGGCTTGCCATACAACAAGTGTGCAGCGCGTGCTTGAAAGCGTTGCTGTGCGGTTGAGCCTAAAAGCATTAATAAGCAAGCATTTAAGCTGTGTAATATATTACTCTACTATTGTGTTTAATCGCTGTAGTGTTTGTATTTAAATACCTTTAAAAGACGTGCAAATGATGTATTTGATGATGCAGATGAAGACTGAGCAGTGCATCTCACGTTAGTTAGTTAAGCCTATGAAAAAAGTAATTTGCACCCAATGCAGGTCTTTAAAATATTCTTCTATATTTATTGTGTTGAATCGCTGGAGTGTTTTTATTTAAATGCCTTTAAAAGACGTGCAGTCATGTATAATTCTCAGTCGGACATCTCGGAGCTCATGTAACACACTGCTGAACGCAGCGCTCTCTGTATGTAAACAAAATGCTCACAAACAACTGCATTTAGCTGTTGATATTTTCTAATGGGTGGACTGAATTAAATCGCTGCAATATTGTAATTTTAAAGGCGTTCTAATTCGTGCAAATTATGTCGTTCGTCTCCATGTATACTCGTTGAAAGCAATCTGTACGCGGTGAAGGAAATGCTTAGGGTTTTCAATAAATTCGCTCAAACAGCTGAATTCAGGTCTTGATGTGTTCTAATGGGTATTTACAATTAAATGGCTGGAATATTGGAATTTTAAAGGCGTTATTTATATGCATTTTACACCGAAGTCAAAGTGAAAGTATAGGTCACAGCTCGGTAACATGTTCGTTAGTGAAACGTATTGAAAAGCTCATTTGCAGCTAATGTAGTTCTTTAAAATATTCTTGTATATTTATTGTGTTGGATCGCTGGAGTGTTTTTATTTAAATGCTTTTAAAAGACGTGCAGTCATGATTCTCAGTCGGGTAAGTTAGCTCCGAGCCTGAAAGCTCGTCTGTATAACACATTTGCTGAAGACAGTGCTTTAACTTTGAAATAAAACAGATCACAAAAGGCTGATTTGTTGATGTGTTCTAATGGGTATTTACAAATAAATCGCTGAAATATATTAATTTTAAAGACGTTCTAATTCGTGCAAGTTATGTTGTTTATGAGCACATACAGAGAGAGTTCGTGCTGACGGCTTGTATACTCGCTGAAGGGTGCGAGCTTTTCTTTTACAAGAACTACTCACAAACCACTGAATTTAGCTGTTGATATGTTCTAATGGGTTTTTAGAGTTAAATCGCTGTAATATTTACATTTTTAAGGCGGTATTTATTTGTATTTCCACCGATTTCAGAGTGACTGTAAGTAAGAGGTTTGAGTCCCGCCTCTTCAGTCGAGAGGTATTACTGTTAGAGGGCGCATTTTTTCTCAGCCCATGTAATTCATTGGGAAATGTGTCATATTCAAAAATTTATAATAAATCAACTGTACATCTGATCAGTCCAAATAGATATAGCAACTCTTTCGGGACAAGGGCCCAGGTCTCTGCCAAGTTTGGGCCTTGTGGCTTCAAAGGCCTCGGAGGAGTAGCTGTCAGAAATTTCTTTAGGTCATAAGAATAATAATAATAACTAGAAGCTAAAGTTCGATGACAAACTTTAAATGTTGGCTTGGAGAGCCAAATTGGGCAGCCTTCAGGCAAAAGGGCCAGCCCAGAACACCATAGTGGATTAATATGTGTATTTTAGGTTAAAACGGCTTGCCATACTGGAATAAGTGATGAGCGCCTGCTTCAAAGCCGCGTCGCGTTGCCGTGCGGTTGAGCCGAAAAGCAGAAATAAGCAAGCATTTAAACTTTTTATTATATGACTGAACTATTATTGTGTTGAATCGCTGGAGTGTTTGTATTAAAATACCTTTAAAAGACGTGCAAATGATGTCTTTGTTAACAGACACATAAATGCAGCCTTGCATCTCATGTTAAAGTTAAGCCTATGAAAAACGTAATTTGCACCCAATGCAGGTCTTTAAAAATATTCTTCTATTGTGTTGAATCGCTGGAGTGTTTTTATTTAAATGCCTTTAAAAGACGTGCAGTCATGTATAATTCTCAGACGGACATCTCGGAGCTCATGTCTAACACACTGCTGAACGCAGCGCTCTCTGAAAACAAAATGCTCACAAACAACTGCATTTAGCTGTTGATATTTTCTAATGGGTGGACTGAATTAAATCGCTGCAATATTGTAATTTTAAAGGCGTTCTAATTCGTGCAAATTATGTCGTTCGTCTCCATGTATACTCGTTGAAAGCAATCTGTGTGCGGTGAAGGAAATGCTTAGGGTTTTCAATAAATTCGCTCAAACAGCTGAATTCAGGTCTTGATGTGTTCTAATGGGTATTTACAATTAAATGGCTGGAATATTGTAATTTTAAAGGCATTATTTATATGCATTTTCCACCAAATTCAAAGTGAAAGTAAGTCACAGCTCGGTAACATGTTCGTTAGTGAAACGTATTGAAAAGCTCATTTGCAGCTAATGTAGTTCTTTAAAATATTCTTGTATATTGATTGTGTTGGATCGCTGGAGTGTTTTTATTTAAATGCTTTTAAAAGACGTGCAGTCATGTTTAATTCTCAGTCGGGAAAGTTAGCTCCGAGCCGTGGAAGCTCATCTGTATAACACATTTGCTGAAGACAGTGCTTTAACTTTGAAATAAAACAGATCACAAAAGGCTGATTTGTTGATGTGTTCTAATGGGTATTTACAAATAAGTCGCTGAAATATATTAATTTTAAAGGCGTTCTAATTCGTGCAAGTTATGTTGTTTATGAGCACATACGGAGAGAGTTCGTGCTGACGGCTTGTATACTCGCTGAAGGGTGCGAGCTTTTCTTTTACAAGAACTACTCACAAACCACTGAACTTAGCTGTTGATATGTTCTAATGGGTTTTTAGAGTTAAATCGCTGTAATATTTACATTTTTAAGGCGGTATTTATTTGTATTTCCACCGATTTCAGAGTGACTGTAAGTAAGAGGTTTGAGTCCCGCCTCTTTAGTCGAGAGGTATTACTGTTAGAGGGCGCATTTTTTCTCAGCCCATGTAATTCATTGGGAAATTTGTCATATTCAAAAATTAATAATAAATCAACTGTACATCTGATCAGTCCAAATAGATATAGCAACTCTTTCGGGACAAGGGCCCAGGTCTCTGCCAAGTTTGGGCCTTGTGGCTTCAAAGGCCTCGGAGGAGTAGCTGTCAGAAATTTCTGTAGCTCATAAGAATAATAATAATAACTAGAAGCTAAAGTTCGATGACAAACTTTAAATGTTGGCTTGGAGAGCCAAATTGGGCAGCCTTGGGGCAAAAGGGCCAGCCCAGAACACTTAGAGCTCTGTAATTGAATTGTTGCTAGTAAAAATGCTATTACGATAAGTAATGCTTAGTATATTTTGGGCTAAAACAGCTTGCCATAGTGGATTAATATGTGTATTTTAGGTTAAAACGGCTTGCCATACGAGATTCGTGCAGCGCTTGCTTCAAAGCCACGACGCGTTGCTGTGCGGTTGAGGCGAAAAGCAGAAATAAGCAAGCATTTAACCTTTTTATTATATGACTGTACTATTATTGTGTTGAATCGCTGGAGTGTTTGTATTAAAATACCTTTAAAAGTCGTGCAAATGATGTCTTTGTTAACAGACACATAAATGCAGCCGTGCATCTCATGTTCGTTAGTGAAACGTTTGAAATAGCTCATTTACACTCAATGCAGCTCTTTAAAATATTCTTTTATATTTATTGTGTGCAATCGCTGGAATGTTTTTATTTGATTACCTTTAAAAGACGTGCAAATGAATTCTTTGTTGACACAGACGGATGCAGCCGTGCATCTCATGTTCGTTAGTAAAAACCTTTGAAACAGGTCATTTGCATTCAATGCGGCTCTTTAAAATATTGTTCTATATTTATTGTGTGCAATCGCTGGAGTGTTTTTATTTAAATGCCTTTAAAAGACGTGCAAATTATGTATTTGTTGACAGACTGATAATGCAGCCGTACATCTCATGTTCGTTAGTAAAACGTTTGAAATAGCTCATTTACACCCAATGTAGCTCTTTAAAATATTCTTCTATATTTATTGTGTACAATCGCTGGAGTGTTTTTATTTAAATGCTTTTAAAAGACGTGCAGTCATGTATAATTCTCAGTCAGGTAACGTAAGTTAGCTCCGAGCCGTGAAGCTCGTCTGTGTAATACATTTGCTGAAGACACTGCTTCAACTTTGAAATAAAACAGATCACAAACTGATTTAGCTGTTGATGTGTTGTAATGGGTATTTAGAGTTAAATCGCTGTAATATTTTAATTTTAAAGGCGTTCTAATTCGAGCAAATTAGGTCGTTTGTGAGCAGATATACAGAGAGAGTACGCGCTGAAGCTGTACACGGTGAAGGAAATGCTTAGAGTTTTGAATAAATTAGCTCAAATAGCTGAATTCAGGTCTTGGTGTGTTCTAATGGGTATTTACAATTAAATCGCTGGAATATTTTAATTTTAAAGGCGTTATTTATTTGCATTTTCCACCTAAGTCAAAGTGAAAGTAGGTCAGAGCTCAGCGATCTCCTGTTGAGTAGAGAGGATTTACTCCTTTAGAGGGCGCCTTTTTCTCAGCCCATTCAATTCTATGGGACATATTTCCATTCAGTGGAGAGGTATTGCTCCATTAGAGGGCGAAATTTTAGGAATTTTTAATATAAAAAAATTAATATAAAATCAACTGTAAGTCTGATCATTCCAAAAAGATATAGCAACACTTTCGTGACCAGGGCCCAGGGCTCCGCCGAGTTTGGGGCTTGTAGGCTTAAAGCTCTAGGAGGAGTAGCGTATAGAATTTTAGTCTCAGAAGAATTTTAATAATAATAATAAGTTTAAATAGCATAACAATATGTTGGCTCTCCAAGCCAACATAACTAGAAGCTAAAGTTCGATGACAAACTTTAAATGTTGGCTTGGAGAAGCAAACCGGGCAGCCTTCGGGCAAAAGGTCCAGCGCAGAACACTTAGAGCTCTCTGATTGAATTGTTGCTAGTAAAAATGCTATTACGATAAGTAATGCTTAGTATATTTTAGGTTAAAACAGCTTGCCATAGTGGATTTATGTGTATTTTAGGTTAAAACGGCTTGCCATACAACAAGTGTGCAGCGCGTGCTTGAAAGCGTTGCTGTGCGGTTGAGCCTAAAAGCATTAATAAGCAAGCATTTAAGCTGTGAAATATATTACTCTACAATTATTGTGTTTAATCGCTAGAGTGTTTGTATTTAAATACCTTTAAAAGACGTGCAAATGATGTCTTTGATGATGCAGATGAAGACTGAGCAGTGCATCTCATGTTAGTTAGTTAAGCCTATGAAAAACGTAATTTGCACCCAATGCAGGTCTTTAAAAATATTCTTCTATATTTATTGTGTTGGATCGCTGGAGTGTTTTTATTTAAATGCCTTTAAAAGACGTGCAGTCATGTATAATTCTCAGTCGGACATCTCGGAGCTCATGTCTCACACACTGCTGAACGCAGCGCTCTCTGTATGAAAACAAAATGCTCACAAACAACTGCATTTAGCTGTTGATATTTTCTAATGGGTGGACTAAATTAAATCGCTGCAATATTGTAATTTTAAAGGCGTTCTAATTCGTGCAAATTATGTCGTTCGTCTCCATGTATACTCGTTGAAAGCAATCTGTACGCGGTGAAGGAAATGCTTAGGGTTTTCAATAAATTCGCTCAAACAGCTGAATTCAGGTCTTGATGTGTTCTAATGGGTATTTACAATTAAATGGCTGGAATATTGTAATTTTAAAGGCATTATTTATATGCATTTTCCACCGAGTTCAAAGTGAAAGTAAGTCACAGCTCGGTAACATGGTCGTTAGTGAAACTGAAAAGCTCATTTGCAGCTAATGTAGTTCTTTAAAATATTCTTGTATATTTATTGTGTTGGATCGCTGGAGTGTTTTTATTTAAATGCTTTTAAAAGACGTGCAGTCATAATTCTCAGTCGGGTAAGTTAGCTCCGAGCCTGAAAGCTCGTCTGTATAACACATTTGCTGAAGACAGTGCTTTAACTTTGAAATAAAACAGATCACAAAAGGCTGATTTGTTGATGTGTTCTAATGGGTATTTACAAATAAATCGCTGAAATATATTAATTTTAAAGGCGTTCTAATTCGTGCAAGTTATGTTGTTTATGAGCACATACAGAAAGAGTTCGTGCTGACGGCTTGTATAAGCGCTGAAGGGTGCGAGCTTTTCTTTTACAAGAACTAACGTTACTCACAAACCACTGAATTTAGCTGTTGATATGTTCTAATGGGTTTTTAGAGTTAAATCGCTGTAATATTTACATTTTTAAGGCGGTATTTATTTGTATTTCCACCGATTTCAGAGTGACTGTAAGTAAGAGGTTTGAGTCCCGCCTCTTCAGTCGAGAGGTATTACTGTTAGAGGGCGCATTTTTTCTCAGCCCATGCATTTCATTGGGAAATTTGTCATATTCAAAAATTAATAATAAATCAACTGTACATCTGATCAGTCCAAATAGATATAGCAACTCTTTCGGGACAAGGGCCCAGGTCTCTGCCAAGTTTGGGCCTTGTGGCTTCAAAGGCCTCGGAGGAGTAGCTGTCAGAAATTTTCTTAGGTCATAAGAATAATAAAATATAACTAGAAGCTAAAGTTCGATGACAAACTTTAAATGTTGGCTTGGAGAAGCAAACCGGGCAGCCTTCGGGTAAAAGGGCCAGCCCAGAACACCATAGTGGATTAATATGTGTATTTTAGGTTAAAACGGCTTGCCATACTGGAATAAGTGATGAGCGCCTGCTTCAAAGCCGCGTCGCGTTGCCGTGCGGTTGAGCCGAAAAGCAGAAATAAGCAAGCATTTAAACTTTTTATTATATGACTGAACTATTATTGTGTTGAATCGCTGGAGTGTTTGTATTAAAATACCTTTAAAAGACGTGCAAATGATGTCTTTGTTAACAGACACATAAATGCAGCCGTGCATCTCATGTTAGTTAGTTAAGCCTATGAAAAACGTCATTTTCACCCAATGCAGGTCTTTAAAATATTCTTCTATATTTATTGTGTTGAATCGCTGGAGTGTTTTTATTTAAATGCCTTTAAAAGACGTGCAGTCATTTATAATTCTCAGTCGGACATCTCGGAGCTCATCATGTCTAACACACTGCTGAATGCAGCGCTTTCTGTATGAAAAAAAAATAGTCACAAACAACTGCATTTAGCTGTTGATATTTTGTAATGGGTGGACTGAATTAAATCGCTGCAATATTATAATTTTACAGGCGGTCAAATTTGTGCAAATTATGTCGTTCCTCTCCATGTAAACTCGTTGAAAGCAATCTGTACGCGGTGAAGGAAATGCTTAGGGGTTTCAATAAATTCGCTCAAACAGCTGAATTCAGGTCTTGATGTGTTTCTAATGGGTATTTACAATTAAATGGCTGGAGTATTGTAATTTTAAAGGCGTTATTTATATGCATTTTCCACCGAAATCAAAGTGAAAGTAAGTCTCAGCTCGGTAACATGTTCGTTAGTGAAACCTATTGAACAGCTCATTTGCAGCTAATGTAGTTCTTTAAAATATTCTTGTATATTTATTGTGTTGGATCGCTAGAGTGTTTTTATGTAAATGCTTTTAAAAGACGTGCAGTCATAATTCTCAGTCGAGTAAGTTAGCTCCGACCTGTGAAAGCTCGTCTGTATAACACATTTGCTGAAGACAGTGCTTTAACTTTAAAATAAAACAGATCACAAAAGGCTGATTTGTTGATGTGTTCTAATGGGTATTTACAAATAAATCGCTGAAATATATTTATTTTAAAGGCGTTCTAATTCGTGCAATTTATGTTGTTTGTGAGCACATGTCGAGAGAGAGAGAAGCCTAGTGCTTACGGCTTGTATAAGTGCTGAAGGGTGCGATCTTTTCTTTTACAAGAACTACTCACAAACCACTGAATTTAGCTGTTGATATGTTCTAATGGGTATTTAGAGTTAAATCGCTGTAATATTTACATTTTTAAGGCGTTATTTATTTGTATTTCCACCGTTTTCAGAGTGACTGTAAGTAAGAGGTTTGAGTCCCGCCTCTTCAGTCGAGAGGTATTACTGTTAGAGGGCGCATTTTTTCTCAGCCCATGTAATTCATTGGGAAATTTGTCATATTCAAAAATTAATAATAAATCAACTGTACATCTGATCAGTCCAAATAGATATAGCAACTCTTTCGGGACAAGGGCCCAGGTCTCTGCCAAGTTTGGGCCTTGTGGCTTCAAAGGCCTCAGAGGAGTAGCTGTCAGAAATTCCTTTAGGTCATAAGAATAATAAAATATAACTAGAAGCTAAAGTTCGATGACAAACTTTAAATGTTGGCTTGGAGAGCCAAATTGGGCAGCCTTCGGGCAAAAGGGCCAGCCCAGAACACTTAGAGCTCTGTAATTGAATTGTTGCTAGTAAAAATGCTATAAGTAATGCTTAGTATATTTTAGGCTAAAACAGCTTGCCATAGTGGATTAATGTGTATTTTAGGTTAAAACGGCTTGCCATACTGGAATATGTGATGAGCGCCTGCTTCAAAGCCGCGTCGCGTTGCCGTGCGGTTGCAATAAGCAAGCATTTAACCTTTTTATTATATGACTGTACTATTATTGTGTTGAATCGCTGGAGTGTTTGTATTAAAATACCTTTAAAAGACGTGCAAATGATGTCTTTGTTAACAGACACATAAATGCAGCCGTGCATCTCATGTTAGTTAGTTAAGCCTATGAAAAAAGTCATTTGCACCCAATGTAGGTCTTTAAAATATTCTTCTATATTTATTGTGTTGAATCGCTGGAGTGTTTTTATTTAAATGCCTTTAAAAGACGTGCAGTCATGTATAATTCTCAGACGGACATCTCGGAGCTCATGTCTAACACACTGCTGAATGCAGCGCTCTCTGTATGAAAACAAAATGCTCACAAACAACTGCATTTAGCTGTTGATATTTTCTAATGGGTGGACTGAATTAAATCGCTGCAATATTGTAATTTTAAAGGCGTTCTAATTCGTGCAAATTATGTCGTTCGTCTCCATGTATACTCGTTGAAAGTAATCTATACGCGGTGAAGGAAATGCTTAGGGTTTTCAATAAATTCGCTCAAACAGCTGAATTCAGGTCTTGATGTGTTCTAATGGGTATTTACAATTAAATGGCTGGAATATTGTAATTTTAAAGGCATTATTTATATGCATTTTCCACCAAATTCAAAGTGAAAGTAAGTCACAGCTCGGTAACATGTTCGTTAGTGAAACTGAAAAGCTCATTTGCAGCTAATGTAGTTCTTTAAAATATTCTTGTATATTGATTGTGTTGGATCGCTGGAGTGTTTGTATTTAAATACCTTTAAAAGACGTGCAAATTATGTCTTTGATGCAGATGAAGACTGAGCAGTGCATTCAATGTTAGTTAGTTAAGCCAGTGAAAAAAGTCATTTGCACTCAATGTAGGTCTTTAAAATATTCTTCTATATTTATTGTCTGCAATCGCTGGAGTGTTTGTATTTAAATGCCTTTAAAAGACGTGCAGTCATGTATAATTGTCAGTCGGACATCTCGGAGCTCATGTCTTAACACACTGCTGAACACATCGCTCTCTGTATGAAAAAAAAAAAGCTCACAAACAACTGCATTTAGCTGTTGATATTTTCTAATGGGTGGACTGAATTAAATCGCTGCAATATTGTAATTTTAAAGGCGGTCAAATTCGTGCAAATTATGTCGTTCGTCTCCATGTATACTCGTTGAAGGCAACCTGTATGCGGTGAAGGAAATGCTTAGGGGTTTCAATAAATTCGCTCAAACAGCTGAATTCAGGTCTTGATGTGTTCTAATGGGTATTTACAATTAAATGGCTGGAATATTGTAATTTTAAAGGCGTTATTTATTTGCATTTTCCACCGAAGTCAAAGTGAAAGTATAGGTCACAGCTCGGTAACATGTTCGTTAGTGAAACCTACTGAATAGCTCATTTGCAGCTAATGTTGTTCTTTAAAATATTCTTCTATATTTATTGTGTTGGATCGCTAGAGTGTTTTTATTTAAATGCTTTTAAAAGACGTGCAGTCATAATTCTCAGTCGAGTAAATTAGCTCCGACCCGTGAAAGCTCGTCTGTATAACACATTTGCTGAAGACAGTGCTTTAACTTTGAAATAAAACAGATCACAAAAGGCTGATTTGTTGATGTGTTCTAATGGGTATTTACAAATAAATCGCTGAAATATATTAATTTTAAAGGCGTTCTAATTCGTGCAAATTATGTTGTTTATGAGCACATACAGAGAGAGTACATGCCGACGGCTTGTATAAGCGCTGAAGGGTGCGAACTTTTCTTTTACAAGAACTACTCACAAACCACTGAATTTAGCTGTTGATATGTTCTAATGGGTATTTAGAGTTAAATCGCTGTAATAATTAAATTTTTAAGGCGGTATTTATTTGTATTTCCACCGTTTTCAGAGTTACTGTAAGTAAGAGGTTTGAATCCCGCCTCTTCAGTCGAGAGGTATTACTGTTAGAGGGCGCATTTTTTCTCAGCCCATGTAATTCATTGGGAAATTTGTCATATTCAAAAATTAATAATAAATCAACTGTACATCTGATCAGTCCAAATAGATATAGCAACTCTTTCGGGACAAGGGCCCAGGTCTCTGCCAAGTTTGGGCCTTGTGGCTTCAAAGGCCTCGGAGGAGTAGCTGTCAGAAATTTCTTTAGGTCATAAGAATAATAAAATATAATAATAATAATAATAACTAGAAGCTAAAGTTCGATGACAAACTTTAAATGTTGGCTTGGAGAAGCAAACCAGGCAGGCTTCGGGCAAAAGGGCCAGCCCAGAACACCATATTGGATTAATATGTGTATTTTAGGTTAAAAGGGCTTGCCATACTGGAATAAGTGATGCCTGCTTCAAAGCCGCGTTGCGTTGCCGTGCGGTTGAGCCGAAAAGCAGAAATAAGCAAGCATTTAAACTTTTTATTATATGACTGAACTATTATTGTGTTGAATCGCCGGAGTGTTTGTATTAAAATACCTTTAAAAGACGTGCAAATGATGTCTTTGTTAACAGACACATAAATGCAGCCGTGCATCTCATGTTAGTTAAGCCTATGAAAAACGTCATTTGCACCCAATGCAGGTCTTTAAAATATTCTTCTATATTTATTGTGTTGAATCGCTGGAGTGTTTTTATTTAAATGCCTTTAAAAGACGTGCAGTCATGTATAATTCTCAGTCGGACATCTCGGAGCTTATGTAGAACACACGGCTGAATGCAGCGCTTTCTGTATGAAAAAAAAATAGTCACAAACAACTGCATTTAGCTGTTGATATTTTCTAATGGGTGGACTGAATTAAATCGCTGCATTATTGTAATTTTAAAGGCGGTCAAATTTGTGCAAATTTTGTCGTTCGTATCCATGTAAACTCGTTGAAAGCAATCTGTGCGCGGTGAAGGAAATGCTTAGGGGTTTCAATAAATTCGCTCAAACAGCTGAATTCAGGTCTTGATGTGTTTCTAATGGGTATTTACTATTAAATGGCTGGAATATTGTAATTTTAAAGGCGTTATTTATATGCATTTTCCACCGAAATCAAAGTGAAAGTAAGTCTCAGCTCGGTAACATCTAGTGAAACCTATTGAACAGCTCATTTGCAGCTAATGTAGTTCTTTAAAATATTCTTGTATATTGATTGTGTTGGATCGCTGGAGTGTTTTTATTTAAATGCTTTTAAAAGACGTGCAGTCATGTATAATTCTCAGTCAGGTTAGCTCCGATCCGTGAAAGCTCGTCTGTATAACACATTTGCTGAAGACAGTGCTTTAACTTTGAAATAAAACAGATCTCAAAAGGCATGATTTGTTGATGTGTTCTAATGGGTATTTACAAACAAATCGCTGAAATATATTTACTTTAAAGGCGTTCTAATTCGTGCAATTTATGTTGTTTGTGAGCACATGTCGAGAGAGAGAAGCCTAGTGCTGACGGCTTGTATAAGCGCTGAAGGGTGCGAGCTTTTCTCTTACAAGAACTACTCACAAACCACTGAATTTAGCTGTTGATATGTTCTAATGGGTATTTAGAGTTAAATCGCTTTAATATTTGAATTTTTAAGGCGGTATTTATTTGTATTTCCACCGATTTCAGAGTGACTGTAAGTAAGAGGTTTGAATCCCGCCTCTTCAGTGGAGAGGTATTGCGCCTTTAGATGGCGCATTTTTTCTCAGCCCATTGAAATCCCATAGAAATTTTTCATGTAAAAAAATTAATATTAAATCAACTGTAAGTCTGATCATTCCAAAAAGATATAGCAACACTTTGGTGACCAGGGCCCAGGGCTCCGCCGAGTTTGGGGCTTGTAGCCTTAAAGCTCTAGGAGGAGTAGCGTATAGAATTTTAGTCTCAGAAGAATTTTAATAATAATAATAATAACTAGAAGCTAAAGTTCGATGACAAACTTTAAATGTTGGCTTGGAGAAGCAAACCGGGCAGCCTTCGGGCAAAAGGGCCAGCCCAGAACACCATAGTGGATTAATGTGTATTTTAGGTTAAAACGGCTTGCCATACTGGAATAAGTGATGAGCGCCTGCTTCAAAGCCGCGTTGCGTTGCCGTGCGGTTGAGCCGAAAAGCAGAAATAAGCAAGCATTTAAACTTTTTATTATATGACTGAACTATTATTGTGTTGAATCGCTGGAGTGTTTGTATTAAAATACCTTTTAAAGACGTGCAAATGATGTCTTTGTTAACAGACACATAAATGCAGCCGTGCATCTCATGTTAGTTAAGCCTATGAAAAACGTCATTTGCACCCAATGCAGGTCTTTAAAATATTCTTCTATATTTATTGTGTTGAATCGCTGGAGTGTTTTTATTTAAATGCCTTTAAAAGACGTGCAGTCATGTATAATTCTCAGTCGGACATCTCGGAGCTCATGTCTAACACACTGCTGAATGCAGCGCTTTCTGTATGAAAAAAAAATAGTCACAAACAACTGCATTTAGCTGTTGATATTTTCTAATGGGTGGACTGAATTAAATCGCCGCAATATTGTAATTTTAAAGGCGGTCAAATTTGTGCAAATTATGTCGTTCGTATCCATGTAAACTCGTTGAAAGCAATCTGTACGCGGTGAAGGAAATGCTTAGGGGTTTCAATAAATTCGCTCAAACAGCTGAATTCAGGTCTTGATGTGTTTGTAATGGGTATTTACAATTAAATGGCTGGAATATTGTATTTTTAAAGGCCTTATTTATATGCATTTTCCACCGAAATCAAAGTGAAAGTAAGTGTCATCTCGGTAACATGTTCGTTAGTGAAACCTATTGAACAGCTCATTTGCAGCTAATGTAGTTCTTTAAAATATTCTTGTATATTTATTGTGTTGGATCGCTGGAGTGTTTTTATTTAAATGCTTTTAAAAGACGTGCAGTCATGTATAATGCCAGTCAGGTTAGCTCCGATCCGTGAAAGCTCGTCTGTATAACACATTTGCTGAAGACAGTGCTTTAACTTTGAAATAAAACAGATCACAAAAGGCTGATTTGTTGATGTGTTCTAATGGGTATTTACAAACAAATCGCTGAAATATATTTATTTTAAAGGCGTTCTAATTCGTGCAATTTATGTTGTTTGTGAGCACATACAGAGAGAGTTCGTGCTGACGGCTTGTATACTTGCTGAAGGGTGCAAGCTTTCCTTTTACAAGAACTGCTCTCAAACCACTGAATTTAGCTGTTGATGTGTTCTAATGGGTATTTAGAGTTAAATCGCTGTAATATTTAAATTTTAAAAAGCGGTATTTATTTGTATTTCCACCGATTTCAGAGTGACTGTAAGCAAGAGGTTTGAGTCCCGCCTCTTCAGTGGAGAGGTATTGCGCCTTTAGATGGCGCATTTTTTCTCAGCCCATTGAAATCCCATAGAAATTTTTCATGTAAAAAAATTAATATTAAATCAACTGTAAGTCTGATCATTCCAAAAAGATATAGCAACACTTTGGTGACCAGGGCCCAGGGCTCCGCCGAGTTTGGGGCTTGTAGCCTTAAAGCTCTAGGAGGAGTAGCGTATAGAATTTTAGTCTCAGAAGAAGTTTAATAATAATAATAAGTTTAAATAGCATAACAATATGTTGGCTTCTCCAAGCCAACATAATAATAATAAGTTTAAATAGCATAACAATATGTTGGCTTCTCCAAGCCAACATAATAATAATAAGTTTAAATAGCATAACAATATGTTGGCTTCTCCAAGCCAACATAATAATAAGTTTAAATAGCATAACAATATGTTGGCTTCTCCAAGCCAACATAATAATAACTAGATAAAAAAGTTCGTCGAGACAAACTTTAAGTTGGCTTGAGAAAGCTTTGCCTTAAAGTTTAAAGAAGTTTTGAAAGCTTTAAAAAGTAGTAAAAGTTTAAAAAGTTTAAAAAGTTTTAAGTTTGATGGGTTTCAGTCTGAAATAGATTAAAGTTTTTAGCAGTTTTAAAGATTGAAGATAGATAGATAGATAGATAGATAGATAGATAGATAGATAGATAGATAGATAGATAGATAGATAGATAGATAGATAGATAGATAGATAGATAGATAGATAGATAGATAGATAGATTTATAGATATATAGATTAATAGATAGACAGATTTATAGATATAGATTTATAGATAGACAGATTAATAGATGGATAGATTAATAGATAGACAGATTTATAGATGGATAGATTAATAGATAGACAGATTTATAGATGGATAGATTAATAGATAGACAGATTTATAGATATAGATTTATAGATAGACAGATTTATAGATATAGATTAATAGATAGACAGATTTATAGATATAGATTTATAGATAGACAGATTAATAGATGGATAGATTAATAGATAGACAGATTTATAGATGGATATATTAATAGATAGACAGATTTATAGATGTAGATTAATAGATAGACAGATTTATAGATGGATAGATTAATAGATAGACAGATTTATAGATATAGATTTATAGATAGACAGATTTATAGATATAGATTAATAGATAGACAGATTTATAGATGGATAGATTAATAGATAGACAGATTTATAGATATAGATTAATAGATAGACAGATTTATAGATGGATAGATTAATAGATAGACAGATTTATAGATATAGATTTATAGATAGACAGATTTATAGATATAGATTTATAGATAGACAGATTTATAGATATAGATTTATAGATAGACAGATTTATAGATATAGATTTATAGATAGACAGATTTATAGATATAGATTTATAGATATACAGATTTATAGATAGACAGATTAATAGATGGATAGATTAATAGATAGACAGATAGATAGACAGATAGATAGATAGATAGATAGATAGATAGATAGATAGATAGATAGATAGATAGATAGATAGATAGATAGATAGATAGATAGATAGATAGATAGATAGATAGATAGATAGATAGATGAGTTTAAATGAGTTTGAATGGATTAGAAATAGTAGATAGAAGGGAAGCCTGATTGAGTCTCAAAGGATTCTGGCAGTTTAAATTTGAATTTTGACAGTTGGAGTTTGAAAAGTCTTGGCTCATTTGAACATTCCGTCAATGTAAATCAATGAGATTTTATCCCAGTTTTAATCGGGATTTTTAGGAAAACCGTAAGTCTGATTAGTTAGAAAAGATATAGCAACTCGAGTTAGACCAGTATGAAGATATGGGCTGAGTTTGGAGTTTGTAGAGTTAAAGCTCTAGGAGGAGTAGCAGTCAGAATTTTTTTGTCTCAGAAGAAGAATAATAACTAGATAAAAAAGTTCGTCAAGACAAACTTTGAAGTTGGCTTGAGAAAGTCTGACCAGATAGTTTAAAATAATTTTTAAAGTTTGTAAAAGTTTTAAAAGTTTGACTTTCAGTCTGAAATAGTTTGAAGTTTTCAGCAGTTTTAAAGCTTGAAGATTGAACAGATAGATAGATAGATAGATAGATAGATAGATAGATAGATAGATAGATAGATAGATAGATAGATAGATAGATAGATAAAAAAAGTTTGAAAAGTTTAATAAAGTTTAAAGAAGTAAAAAAAAGGTTTAAAGTAGTTTAAAAAGTTTAAAGAAGTTTAAAGAAGTTTAAAGTTTAAAAAGTTTAAAGAAGTTTTAAAAGTTTAAAAAGTTTAAAGAAGTTTAAAAAGTTTAAAAGTATAAAGTTTTGAAAGTTTAAAAGCAAGTCGCTAGTATGCTTCTAACATGTATCTAGCATGACTAGCATGTTTGCTAGAATGACTAACCAGTTGCTAAGGTACCCAGGGTGGTTGCTAGGGTGTTGCTATGCGGTTGCTAATGTACCCGGGGTTGTTGCTAGGGTGTTGCTATGCGGTTGCTAGGGTACCCATGGTGGTTGCTGAGGTGTTGCTATGCGGTTGCTAGGGTACCCATGGTGGTTGCTAAGGTGTTGCTATGCGGTTTCCATGGTAACTGGGGTGGTTGCTAAGGTGTTGCTATGTGGTTGCTAAGGTACCTAGGGTGGTTGCTAAGGTGTTGCTATGCGGTTGCTAGGGTACCTGGGGTGGTTGCTAAGGTGTTGCTATGCGGTTGCTAGGGTACCCGGAGTGGTTGCTAAGGTGTTGCTATGCAGTTGCTATAGTACCCGGGGTGGTTGCTAAGGTGTTGCTATGTGGTTGCTAAGGTACCTAGGGTGGTTGCTAAGGTGTTGCTATGTGGTTGCTAAGGTACCTAGGGTGGTTGCTAAGGTGTTGCTATGTGGTTACTAAGGTACCTAGGGTGGTTGCTAAGGTGTTGCTATGCGGTTGCTAAGGTACCGGGGTGGTTGCTAAGGTGTTGCTATGTGGTTGCTAGGGTACCCAGGGTGGTTGCTAAGGTGTTGCTATGCGGTTGCTAGGGTACCTGGGGTGGTTGCTAAGGTGTTGCTATGCGGTTGCTAAGGTACCTAGGGTGGTTGCTAAGGTGTTGCTATGCGGTTACTAGGGTACCCAGGGTGGTTACTAGCATGTTTCTAGCATGTTGCTGGCATGATTAGCTAGTTGCTAGCATGATTTTAGCATGACTAGCAAGTCGCTAGCATGATTTTAACATGATTAGCAAGTCGCTAGCATGATTTTAGCATGACTAGCAAGTCGCTAGCAAGATTTTAGCATGACTAGCAAGTCGCTAGCATGATTTTAGCATGACTAGCAAGTCGCTAGCAAGATTTCAGCATGACTAGCAAGTCGTTAGCATGATTTTAGCATGACTAGCAAGTTACAAGCATGATCCTAGCATGACTAGCAAGTCACTAGCATGATTCTAGCATGACTAGCATGATTTTAGCATGACTAGCATGTCACTAGCATGATTTTAACATGACTAGCAAGTCACTAGCATGATTTTAACATGACTAGCAAGTCGCTAGCATGTCACTAACATGATTTTAGCATGACTAGCAAGTCACTAGCATGATTTTAGCAAGACTAGCAAGTCACTAGCATGATTCTAGTATGACCAGCAAGTCTCTAGCATGATTTTAGCATGACTAGCAAGTCACTAGCATGATTCTAGCATGACTAGCAAGTTACTAGCATGATTTTAGGATGACTAGCTAGTCACTAACATGATTTTAGCATGATTAGCATATTGTTTGCATGACTTAGAAAGATAGATGAGTTTGAATGAGTTTGAATGGATTAGAAATATAGTACATAGAAGGGAAGCTTGATTGAGTCTCAAAGGATTCTGGCAGTTTAAATTTGAATTTTGACAGTTGGAGTTGAACATTCCATCAATGTAAGTCAATGAGATTTTTTTCCCAGGTTTAATCGGGAATTTTAGGAAAACCGTAAGTCCGATCAGTTAGAAAAGATATAGCATATCGAGTCTGACCAGTCTGAAGATCTGGGCTGAGTTTGGAGTTTGTAGAGTTAAAGCTCTAGGAGGAGTAGCAGTCAGAAATTTTATATAGGAAGAAGAAGAAGAATAATAATAATAATAAGAATAAGTTTAAATAGAATATCAGTAAGTTGGCTTTCTCAAGCCAACTTAATAATAATAAGTTTAAATAGAATATCAGTAAGTTGGCTTTCTCAAGCCAACTTAATAATAAGTTTAAATAGCATAACAGTATGTTGGCTCTCCAAGCCAACATAATAAGTTTAAATAGCATAACAATATGTTGGCTTCTCCAAGCCAACATAATAATAATAATAAGTTTAAATAGCATAACAATATGTTGGCTTCTCCAAGCCAACATAATAAGTTTAAATAGCATAACAGTATGTTGGCTCTCCAAGCCAACATAATAAGTTTAAATAGCATAACAGTATGTTGGCTCTCCAAGCCAACATAATAATAAGTTTAAATAGCATAACAATATGTTGGCTTCTCCAAGCCAACATAATAATAATAAGTTTAAATAGCATAACAATATGTTGGCTTCTCCAAGCCAACATAATTAAATGTTCTCTTTGAAAGCACAAACTTTTCACATGATCTAAAAACTCCTATTGTTCTCTAAGTAGTGCCGAATGAGGCATCAAAACATATTCAACAATACTTTTCAGAAAACTGTTGAAGATTTAGTTCACTTCGAGAACAAACATTTACAGATAATGTACTCACCCTCTTGTCACCCATGTCTTTCTTTCTTCAGTCGTAAATGTTTTTTGAATAAAAAAATTTCAGGATACCTCTCCATATAGTGGACTTCAATGGTGCCCCCAAGTTTGAATTTCCAAAATGTAGTTTAAATGCAGCTTCAATGGGCTCTAAACGATCCCAGCCGAACATAATTGCCTTCTGTGTAAATTGGAACCACGTGATTCTGAATCCTCATCATCCAAGTAAACCTGCATCAAAATGAGTCTCCCTGAGTCATGACTGAAATCTTGTAGTGAATACAACATATTACCAGCTAACTAGTCATTCCTATCCCTCCTGTACATAACTTTTTTTGCAAACAATTGTGACTTTGTATCTCTCAATCCTGACTTTTTAATAGATATAAACTTGCAATTGCAACTTTGTATCTCCTAATTCTGACTTTTTTCTCAGCATGTGAGACATAAACTTGCAATTGTGAGTTATAAAGTCCAGTTTTGATGGGGAAAAAAGACTGATACACTCTTAAAAAAATAAAGGTGCTTTAAAAGGTTCTTTGCAGCGACGCCATAGAAATAGCATTTTTGGTTCCGCAAAGAACCATTCAGTCAACGGTTCTTTAAAGAACCATCTCTTTCTTACCTTTTTATGAACTACTTTGTGAAACAGGTTCTTCATATGTTAAAGGGTCTTATGAAACCATTTAGACAAAAAGGTTCCCCTATGGCATCGTGAAACAGAATTACAAGAATTACAAGTTTATATCACACAATTCTGACTTCGTTTCTCAGAATTGCGAGTTTATATCTTACAATTCGCAGAGTGTGTGGAAAACTGGTGCAAGAGTCTCTTCAGCTGGTATAGTTGTTTGCTTGTAAAGAAAAGATCTTAAAAATTCGAATGTTAATATTCTATACATTTTAATGCAAAGGCATTGGTTTGGGCATCTTTTGCTTTAGATCATTTAAAAGTAAATGTGAGTGAGCTCAAGCACAACAAAAATTCCTACAAAATATGATAAAGTGATAAAAAAAAAAAAAAAAACATTTTATCAAACATAGCTCTATTCCAGTCAGGTTTACGCAAGCACATGAAACGAGATAACAGAATACAATGTATCTTTGTTGCTGAACAGGAAGAGACCAGAACTGAACAAAACAAAACAAAAATGTTATGCAACCCCATGGACCAGTTAACCAATAAAAGGAGCATGTATCATCTGTTAAGCAAAGCACACACACAGAACAAATAGTTGTGTTGTGGATCATGTTTCTTTGGCTGAAATTCAACATGGAATTTCCAAATTCTTAACATAGATTCCTGGAAGTTTACAGGCAGCATTACAGTATATAAGAGACACACGAATGCATGAACTCACTTCAGCTCAGCTCTGCTTCACAGTCAAGGTATGTTTATAAACATTATACAACTTTTGATTATTAGATTAGACTGCATTAAGTTTATTGATTAATTTAGCATTCAGTAGGAGAACTGTAAATAAATAAAATGAGTACAAATTAGTGTTTTCTCTTTGAAAGCACAAACTCTTAAGTTTTAAACTCCTATTGTTTACTAGTTTGTATAGAATAACAAAGCACTGAAAGATAATTTTTCAATAATTCAGAGAAACCTGTTAAGGTGCAGGTCATTTCTCACCATCAAAATCAAAATAATTGTCCATTTTGCATTGTGACATTTTTAGAGAACAAATGAACTGTATTAATCCTCACATTCTCAGTATTATAATACAAATGTAAAACATGCAGTTATGAGAATCATCCTTTAAAATTAACCAATTATGCTCAACAAGTACTGCTATGTCAATAATTTCTTTAATAAATTATAATTAAATGTTTAAAATGTCGAAGAAAAATGAAACAAAAGCACGCACATCAGTCTCAAATGGGTGCTCGACTAAAATGCATGCGAAAAAAAAATGTTTTATAAATAAATATTTTTGATATTTTTTTGGAGCTTTGGAGTTTCCGACTTTAATGTTTAAATTGTCGCAATATAAAAAAAGTCACAATGACGCAAAATATATTTGACTGAATATATATATATATATATATATATATATATATATATATATATATATATATATGTATGTGTGTGTGTGTGTGTGTGTGTGTGTGTGTGTGTGTGTGTGTGTACCTGGTATTCATCACGTTGTGGGGACCAAATGTCCCCACAAGGATAGGAATACCAGTAGATTTTGACCTTGTGGGGACATTTCTCAGGTCCCCATGAGGAAACAGGCTTATAAATCATGCACAATGAGTTTTTTTGATGAAGTAAAAGTGTGCACAATCTCCTGTGAGGGCTAGGTTTAGGTGTAGGGTAGGTGTAGGGCAATAGAAAGTACGGTTTGTACAGTATAAAAATCATTACGCCTATGGAATGTCCCCATAAAACACGTGTCTGTGTGTGTGTGTGTATATATATATATATATATATATATATATATATATATATATATATATATATATATTTATTTATTGTTGGGGACTGCCCCAATAATGCCGGTTTTTTAAGGGTATTAACCACTTCAGTACTCTGATCAGGGAGTCGGAGTCATCAAATTTCTTTCCACCATTTATTTATGTGCAGGGTTTCACCATATACACACTGATGCATTGGAGGTAGTTTCTGCAATAAACAATAAATCAGAAATAAATAACTAAATTTTAAACATAAATATAAGTGTGACACATAAATCTGCGTCACATTCTGATAGCTCTGCATGCGTAACCAATAGCGCAACACTTACGCCGAACACGTATCATAATAAAAGTTGCATCTTGCATATTTACATAATACAAGCTCTTACCAAATATAAAAGTATAAGAGACATTAAAAGTAAAGAATTCACAACATATATACTGAAAATATATACTCAAAAAATAAAGGGAGCACATTTTTTTGAGCAGTATATATACACTACCAGTGTATTCATGTTATTATGTTGAAAACAGCAACATTTTTTCAGGTTTCTTTGATGAATAGAAAGTTCGAAAGAACACCATTTATCTGAAATAGAAATCTTTTGTAACATTATTAATGTCTTTATCATCACTTTTGATTGCCACCCAAAGAAACTTCATATTTCAGATAAATGCTGATTTTTGGATCTTTCTGTTCATCAAAGAATCATGAAAAAGTACTGTTTTAAATATTTGATAATAATAAAAATAATAATAATAATAGTGATAATAATAATGATTCTTGAACAGCAAATCAACATATTAAAATGATTTCTGAAGAACCGTTATGACACAGAAGACTGAAGTAATGATGCTGAAAAATTAGCTCTGATCACGGGAATAAATTACATTTTAAAATATGTTCAAATAGAAAACAGTTATTTTAAAATATTTCAAAATGTTACTGTTTTTGCTGGACTGTGGATCAAATAAATGTAGGCTTGGTGAGCAGAAGAAACTTCTTTACAAAACATTAAAAATTTTAATGTTAAAAAAATTTGACTAATGAAACACGTTTAAAAATATGATCCAGACTTGTTTTGAAATGTTTTAAAAATAGCTTTTTATGCTCTGTTTTTGAGTACAATATTGTATTTTATAAAATAATGTATTTTATTTTTTTAATTTAATTAATAATTAATAAACATGTTATCTCAAATTTGTGACCTTCTGGATTTACTGTATTTATTGCACCATTACTATATCTAATGCTAAATTTAATCTAAACTTTAAATTCAGGCAAATTATACACCGTACAATACATATTGTTGCTATCCACAATACATTTTGTTTTTGCATTGCAATATATTTGACACAATTTTTTTCAAGTTAACTGATTCATTTCCAATTATTTCAACAGGATGATGAAGGTTCTGCTGCTGGCTTTCATTCTCGCCCTAGTGTTGGCAAATGGTAAGTTTATAGTTTCTTATCTAAAGAGTCTGATTGCGCAAAACAATAATCTGTCATTTAAAGTGTCATAAACAGCACATTTCTCATAATCAGATTAACTATGTTGTAGGCTCTGCCCTGAAATGTCACAAATGTGTGCCGTCCACACCTGGCGGACGTTGTGTGACCACTCAGGAGACGTGTGGCTATAAAAAAGACGCCTGTGTATCTGCCAGATTCACCATCTCTCCCTGTGAGTTTCACAAGTGCAATGGATTTTTACAAAAATATATATTGTATATAAAGTATTCTACAGAGAAAAACATGTCTAGATGAACAAACATGCTAATTTATTTTCATATTCTTATCTACTTCTCTAGTTTCTTACTTCCGGAGGTGCATTAGCATGGCAGACTGCATGATTCTTCAATCCAGCCCCTATATTAATACCAAATGCTGTCAGACGGACCTGTGCAACACCCCGGTCATTTAAACCCACACAACTTAATACATATCAGGCCATAAAGGGAAAAATGACCCAACCTAATGGCATTTAATTAGTGCATATCACACATACATACATTATTAATTACTAATGCAAGACTAATTATAGGCTAATGTTGACTTGTAGGATATTACACAACATGTAAATTGTTATTAGGGTGATTCTGTAACTATGTGTTTTCTTCATATTCATTCATAAACTGTATTTTGCTACAGCTGTTTAAATTCACCTTTGTCTTCAAGTCTGAGTGTTTTTTTTGTCCTGCAACACTTCTGGATCATATTGTAGGTTGTTCTATGCAAACTTAAAATTCACATCATGTAGACATTATGCTTACTATATACTGCAGATAAGTAAAAGTAGCATGTATTGGATTACTAGTACTGAACCCAAAACAGTCCTTTAAGAGCTACAGAGAGACA
>NC_133370.1:7314973-7435246 GCF_049309525.1 Garra rufa
TACGTCATCCGGTATAATTGAAACGATTGGCTATGAGCTACGCACAGCGCATTTGATAGACATTCGTATCGCCCAATAAACGGCTCTGGGCATTCGTAAACCACGCCTCAAATACGAGAAAATGAACATGTGGTTCCCAGACCACGAATCATGACGAAGTCATAACGTGGTCTGGTGATAGCCAGGCTAACGAAATAATAAAATTATACAATTATAAATTTCTAAAAAATATACAATTTCTTAAAATAAGAAAAGTAGGAAAGATTACTATTGTAATATATATATATATATATATATATATATATATATATATATATATATATATATATATATATATATATATATATATATATTTATATACAGTACAGACCAAAAGTTTGGACACACCTTCTCATTCAAATGAATGAGAAGGTGTGTTCAAACTTTTGGTCTGTACTGTATATTTTTCTGTTTATTAAAGTTTTTACTCTACATTTGTGCAGTTTTCAGTGGGTTAGTGATATTTTTGAAATATATATACATTAATAAATAAATATTTTTTAAATGGGTTTTAAAAGAAAAACTGCTTTTTTATGTAAAATTCACTTCATAAAAGACCCACATTTCTAACTTTAATTCATGGGGATAACATGGATAATTTCACATGGTTTAGTGTAAGATTTTTGCCCATCTTTTGGAAAATCCAGTTTAAAAAGTAAAAAAAACATCAACTACAAATAACTTTTACCAGTAGTGGCTGCAGAGCTCCACTATTTGCTATTTGCTATTTGACCACCTTAAAGATAATTTTTCACAAGTTTTTTCAGTTGAATTCATATCTACAGTACAGACCAAAAGTTTTGACACACCTGAATGAGAAGGTGTGTCCAAACTTTTGGTCTGTACTGTATGTGTAATAAAATAAATAATCACAACTGGAAAATAAAAGTATTTAGACTAGAGTATTTAGAAAAAGTAAAATAAAACAATATTTGGTTGAGATACAACTATTTGAAAATCAGAGATCTGAGGGTGCAAAATAAAAAAAATCCAAATATTGAGAAAATCACCTTTAATGTTGTCCAAATGAAGTTCTTAGCAATGCATATTGCTAATTAAAAATTAAGTTTTAATATATTTATGGTGGGAAACTTTACTTAATCTTTACTTAATATCCTAATGATTTTTGGCATAAAAGAAAAAATGATAATTTTGACCCATACTTTTTGGCTATTGCTACAAATAAACCTATGGTCTTATGGGCCCGGGTCACATGTGACAATGCTATTATGTATGGCTATCTTAGTTTCATAATTTCTTAACGCTTTTATTTTGATTTTGATCTATTGTAAAAGTCATGAGGAGGCTCATGTCATCAGAAGCGAAAGTCATATTTCAGTCTACAAGAAACAATTAAGGCATTAAAGAGCTCTCATTAGTGATTTCTCATTCATAGATTGACTCAGTTTGTGCCTGCAGGCCCGTAGAGGTTGTGACCTCATGAGTCTTGTGTTTAGGAAATTGGGCGGCTCATTGGTCAAACAAGAAAATTGCTTGAATACCGTTTTTGACGGAGCTTTGCTCATATGAGAATCTTTAAATTGAAGGCGACTCATCAAGCCTTGTTGAAGTTCCCATGACATCAATCTTACCTCATCATGAATCCCTATTTCATAATTGAATAAAACATGTCAAAACTTATGTTATTTGCATTCACATTTGCCCTCTGGTCTGGTCTGTCCTGTAACTGTAGTATTCATGTAGTATTCACAATCTGCAGGCTTTAGTTACTAAGTCATCCAGAGCTGCATAGTACACATTCTTGGTCTAAACACGTTTACATATACAGATGTAAACTTATGAGTAGATCTGTGTGTGTTTGACTGTTATACTGGTAAACCATTAGACATTTTTTAACTAAAATGTAAATACAGACTAGCATGTTTAAAAGTGGTCTAATTCAGTGGCTAGATTGGATGGAAGTCAGCAAAATGACTGAAATTGCTTACAACACATTTAAATAAATAATTCGGGAGCACAGGCAAAATTTCAGGAGCACCTATTAGACTCAGTTTCTACCTCTGTAATGGCATTTTTGGCAACTTGTCATCTTTTATGTATGTATGTAATTTTTTTTTTAGAAATTATATTTTTTAACCTTTTTAAAATTTCTAATTACAACAACAGAATTAGAACAAGTAGAATAAGAATAAGTTACCAATCAAATTAAATTATTATTAACACAATTTATTTGTACCACAGAGGTGGCACAGAAGAACACAAAAGTGGCTTGTAGGTGTATTTTCATGTTTAATGAGGCTCAGAGGTGGCATGAGTGCAATCAAATGAATAAATTCATGTTGAGATTAATGTTTTAAATATAAAATTTAGAATACAGAAATATTAAATGATTTAAATAACTGAAAAGATACTTTAAAATTAAATTAAAACTGCCAGCAGTTTAAAAATGCAGGTTAGTTCATAAGCGAAACAGTAGGTGGTGGCAAGTCACTGATTCACTGAATCATATCATTCATTTGATTCGTTCGAACAGCTGATTCATTTAGGAATAAAGCAAGTGACAGTCTTTATGAATGGGAAATTGAATCATTGACTCACTAGATTTGTTTAAAAATGCAGGTTAGTTCATAAATGAAACCCAGCTGTGTTTGAATGGAGATGCGCAGCGGCTGAGTTGTTTCAGACCATTTTTGACAATGAAATAGAGCAAAATCCGGCAATAGTGATTTAGTCAGACAATGTAAGTCACTTAATATTAACTTCTTGTTTATTTAACTGTTGAATTAAATCAATATCTCATTTACAAACAATAAAGCTGTCACTCATCTTAGTTCATTGCGATCTCACAAAGTTCCATTATAATCAATGAAGCTCTCAACACTGCAATCAATCTCTATTTACACTCTCTCTACAGTTTGCTTTATGTAAGGATTTGTTAGATGTGTCTGTTATACATTAATTAATGTTGCAAAAACACGTAGAAACCTTTGAAGCTCCCCTCAGCACAAACACAAATATGCTGAACGGATCAGTTGCACATCGGTCTAAATCAAAAAAGAAGAGTCAATATTTGTCGTACAGCAAGAGAGCTATGAAATGAATGCCAGATCATTTGGTCTGTTTGAGTTCGTGTTAAAACCTGTGAATTTAGATCGCAAATCTGAGAACTGTTTGAGATTTTACTTGTCTTTAGAGGTTTTAAAATGAGTGATTGTTGGGATCAAAAATCTCATGAGAACAATACTTGCATCTCGATTCGCTGTCCGTTTAATCTCCTTTCTGTTGAGGAGAAACAGTACTGCTTTATGAGAAGGTAGTCCGTGTCTGCTTTATGTTAGAATGAAAGGAACAAGTCTTAGAAATGTGGGCAGCTGGTTGTTGAGAGTTTGGAATTTGGAGATTGTGAGAGAAAAGTCTTGAGAAAACAGAAGAAAACATGTTGAGGGGATTGAGCACAAGGCCATTTGGAAGAAACACATGGTTCTCATTTTCAGTGTTTATTCAACGTCACTTGGACTGAATCCACATGCAGGGTCCGCATTCCTATTGGTCTTGATTGAATTTTTTCTGTGGCAAAGTACTAGTGATCACTGATCATTTGATATTATATATTTTAATGGCACATCTGTCAATGGAAGCAATGCTGGGAAATTCCTGTATCTTTAAACAGCATGCTTAAGTTTACGGCCCATGACCAAATAGGCAACTTTAACAACACCGTAGAGAAACACAGAAGTATGGGGATTTTTCTTTCCATGGTGGCTTTCACATGCTGCTGAACTTTTGGATTATGTAACATGGGAGAAAGCGTGTTTGGAATGGAATGCAAAAATAATTATTATTATATGTGACCCTGGACCACAAAACCAGTCTAAAGTAGAAATATTTGTAGCAAAAGCCAAAAATACTTTGTATAGGTCAAAATGATCATTAGGATATTAATGTTTCATGAAGTTTCATGAAGTAAATGCCCTAACGTAAATATATCAAAAGTTAATTTTTGATTAGTAATATGCATTGCTAAGAATTTCATTTGATCAACTTTGATCAATTTGTTCAACTTTTCTCAATATTTAGATATTTTTGCACCCCCTGATTCCAGATTTTCAAATAGTTGTGTCTCGGCCAAGTATCGTCCTATTCTTACAAACCATACATATTTATATTAAAAAAAAAAATACTTATAACTGGTTTTGTGGTCCAGAGTCAAATAAATATACACAGTACACACACATATGTGACCCTGGACCACAAATTAAGTCGCTGGGGTATATTTGTAGCAATAGCCAAAAATACATTGCATGGGTCAAAATTTTTGATTTTCCTTTTATGCCAAAAATCATTAAGAAATTAAGTAAAGTTCATGTTCCATGAAGATTTTTTGTAAAATTCCTACTGTAAACATATCAAAATGTAATTTTTGATTTGTAATATGCATTGTTAAGAACCTAATTTGTAACTTTAAAGGTGATTTTCTCAGTCTTTTTGATTTTTTTGCATCCTCAGATTTCTGATTTCAAATAGATGTATCAATAGAAAGCTTATTTATTGAGCTTTCATATGATGTATAAATCTCAGTTTTGTCAAATTTAACCTTATGACTGGTTTTGTGGTCCAGGGTCACATATAGTATACAAACATTAAAAAAATTAGCAGTTCTAATACTGACTAATTTAATTTCCATTACCATTTGTATCAAGTTTGATTGCAATTATTGCATTATGCTTTTATCTAGTGTGTGATTCATACTAAATGCATGTGTATGATTCTTATTTTGATCTTAATGAAGTGCTAATTAGTCACACCCACATTGCTCGGGAAAAGAAATAAGGCAAAGGGCCTTAACCAATGAAAAATCTCATACCTTAGTAACCTTACTATTCTTTAAGCCACACCTATATCTATATGCAACATTGTAGTTGCTTAATTATAGGAGTTGCATCCAGTTACTATCATAAATCCTTTATTTTGCATTTTGTTAAATCAATTTTCAGTAAAAAGTTTTTATTTTGTGCAAAATTTTTATTATGGCATGCATTTAATGAGTTGTTCTTTTTAAGTTTGTTTGCAATTATTGCAATATGCTTTTATCTAGTGTGTGATTCATGCTAAATGCATGTGTATGATTCTTATTTTGTGCAATCTGAAAAGTCTGTTTGACCTTAATAAAGTGCTAATTAGTCACACCCACGTTGCTCAGAACAGAAACAAAGCAAAGGGCATTGAGTTAACTGCAATAACGCAAAATGTCACACCTTACTTTTCTTTAAGCCATGCCTATATCTATATGCAACATTGTTGTTGCTATGTTTCATGAGTTGCATCCAGTTACCATCACAAATCCTTTATTTTGAATTTTATTAAACCAGTTTTGAGTAAAAAAATCTTATTTTGTGCAAATGATCATCTCTTGATGAATGAGAACATGTTAATTATGGCATGCATTTAATGAGTTCTTCTTTAATAAAATAAATATGCTGACTAATTAAGGGGAGACACTGCAGGTGAATAGGGTAAAAAAAATTAACTAATAGTTACCTACCCAGTTGATTGATTACATTGATAATTGCAAACATTTTTTGTATTACAAGTTTTCTAAAATGTTAGGTTTGAATATGCAAATGAGGCATTATTTAATGAGATATGCGCTAATTTGCATACATTTCTAGTACAAAAATCTAAACACTGGATGAAGTCATTTTCAAAATTCTTGTTTAATTTTTTTGACATATTAGAGTCAAAAGTTTTTACAGAGGGAATTTTGGGTATCTTATTTTGTCATGCCATAATTCAGAAAAAAAAAAACAGAACAGACAGGAAACATTTTTTTACCATTTTTTTTAGGAAATAAAATGTATAAAATCAAGCAAATCATATATGAACAAATCCCTCTGAAGAAACCTTCAGTTTGGTGTGTGTAAGTGCTACTGAAGTGGAGATTTATGACCCTGTGCAGAAGAAAAAACTAATTTTGAGAAAACAGCCTTTAAAAATATGTATTGTAATTGAAATCTATTGACACAAATAGATAAAGTCCTACAAAAGAAACACTTAACAGTGTTTTTTGGATGTTTTCTTTCCGCTAGTCTGAAAAAACACTTTATGAAAAACCAAAAAGCCCAAAATCTCAAACTTGATGGGTGCATGAATAAACAGCATTTTTTCCCTGCAGTGTCTCCCCTTAATTTCCAATATTTGTATTTCTGTGTGATTCATAATGAATGCATGTGTATGATTTTTATTTTTTTCAAACTGAAAAGTCTGTTTGACCTTAATGTAGCGCTAACTAGTCACATGCACGTTGCTCGAGAACAGAATTAAGGCAAAGGGCCTTGGTTAAAAGCAAGAGCAAAAAATGTCACACCTTACTTTCTTTAAGCCACGCCTATATCTATATATAACTTGTTTTGTTTCATTTCAAGGCTACGAATGTCACTCTTGACTCTTGAGAATCCCATGTTCATTCATTCTCTTTAAATTCACTTTGCAATTAACCATTATCAACAAATGCATTGCTAAACATATGTTGTCTGCTGATTCCAACGTTGTACAGCATTTTCCATCTCTTTATTTTGTATGATGTCTTTCAGGATGCCAGGTGAAAGATTGTCAATCCGAGATAACTCCTCTGTCGGCCGTTTCCACGGTGTTTCTGCCAGCAATGGTGAGGCCGTCCCAGAGAGACACACTGAGTCCACAAAGAAGAAAGAGGGCGGATGCCGACGTTGGTTTCGAAAAGCTTGTCCATGTTGCATTCGGCGACAGAACAGCTCTTATGATGTGACCAATGGCACGGATGGTGTGGTTGTTGGAGATGGAAATAATGAAGGACCGACGACTCCTCTGACTGTCACTGGAGATACAGAGCTGGACGGTCAGGAGTTCAATATTAGACAGACTGATATTGACATGATATTAGAAGTTCCACAAACTCAATCTTTTTCTTTTTCTCTCCATCTTTTCTCATCAGAGTTGACTCTAGCGGTGCATTCTGTGAATCTGCTCAGCGGGAAATCCGATCGGAACAAGAAGGAGCATCACACGGATGAATACTGCAGCGACGAGCTCATCATCCGCAGAGGCCAGACTTTCCAAATGGAGCTTGACTTCTCACGACCTTTCAACCCAAACACAGATAAACTTCACCTGGAACTGAAGACAGGTGAGCCTGAAGTTTATCTCAGTTAATATATGGTCAAATTACACAAATATGTGCTTTTGTCAGATTTTTTTTATTTGTAGCAATAGCCAAAAATACATTGTATTAGGTCAAAATGTTCAATTTTTCTTTTATTCCAAAAATCATTAGGATATTAAGCAAAGATCATGTTTCTTGAAGATATTTAGTAAATTTCCTACTGTAAATATATTAAAACTAATTTTTTTATCAGTAATATACATAGCTAAGAACTTCATTTGGACAACTTTAAAGGCGATTTTCTTTTTTGTTTTAATCATAAATAAATATATAAATAGATATAAATATAATTTAAAAAATATATATATTTTATTCATTTAATTATTATATTATAAATATTATATGTAATTCTCCAAAAATACATCGTATTAGGTCAATATGTTCAACTTTTCTTTTATGCCAAAAAGTATTAGGATATTAAGCAAAGATCATGTTTCATGAATATATTTGGTAAATTTCTTACTGTAAATATATAAAAAAAATTTTATTAGTAATATGCATAGCTAAGAACTTCATTTGGACAACTTTAAAGGCGATTTTCTTTTTTGCTTTTAATCATAAATAAATATATAAATATAAATAAATATAATTTAAATAAAAAAAATTATATTCATTTAAATATAAAATTATAAATATTATATGTAATACTATTATATGTAATACTTTTACTGTTTAAATGTTGCTGAAATGCCAACTTAACAACTTGACTAACATTAAAAATTCATACTTCAAATTAAGATAATATTTGTCCAAATAAGTGTAAGTGCCCCACTTTGTGTGAACCAGTGTTCAGTGAACCTGGGTGATACTGGTGAAAACACAGATTTCACTTCATGTTTAAAACAACATACACAAATAATTGTGCTACTTATGACTGTTTTTTTGGTCCAGGGTCACATATTTTGTGACAAAATGCCCCAATTGAGTGTCTATCAGTGTTTATGTACTGTTCCTGGTCAGTAACAGTGGAAATATTCAAAACACTGTTGTTAAAAGCTCAAAGTATTTGACATTCAGAAATGAGCGCAACATGAAAGATATTCACCAGAGTAACAACTAAGTGTGACATAAGCCCCTGGCCCGTTCATGATGACCTATACTTGTATGCTCATGAACAAAACTATTATATGTTGTTTTTCTTCCTACTGTTATTAGTTTTAGACTAGCAGTGCTCATCTCAGCCTGTTACTCATCTCAGATAAAGGTGTAAACACACATGTTTGAAATTTCTTTCTCAAACCACACCTATTGATACATCTCACCTCTGGTGCAAAGACAGAGGAAGTCAGGGAGTGAGAGATAAGAAGGAATTCATTCCTGAAGCAATACAAACCACTTCACACTGATAACAAGATAACTCAACTCTTGAAATCTGATGTGGTTAGGTTCACTACCCATCTCACTTCCAAATTTCAGATTGAAACTTTCAACCCCAAAAAACTGTAATTTATTGGATAATGAAAGTAGTGTTTCATCAAGACACAACTTGACTCTCCTTTTTTCCTGTGAGGTCATGTGCATTCATTTTCAAATAGACAGCTATTTTCATGTTTCACGTCTGACATGCACACATTTAAACGCATGACGTTTTTAGCTATTAATAAATTGTAGATTTCATGTGCATGAAAACAGGAATTGAAAAAGGAAAGATCAGGTTTCATATGTGCGAGTCTTTTTGTGTTATATGAATTATTTTGGCTGGCCATGTGTGAATGAGTCACAGTATTTCAGTATTTCAATCTCAAAAGACATGCCCCTAGTAATCCCTTTCACCGGCCATTGACCACAAAACGAAATCACGGTCAATCTCAAAAACGGCTCGTTTGTCGAAATTATGCTTTTAGATATAAGTTTGTCTCGTTTACAGTAAAAAAAAAAACAGCCCAGGTTGCATTTTGCAGTCCCTCCAGAAAAACGCGGCGTTTTTTTGTGATTGTTGCGGGCAAAAATTCTTGATTATGCGGCACGTTTTCTTAAAAAATGCGATTGAATATGCGGGATATTTATGCAATTTTATGCGATGAAATTGCGGGAACTTGCAAAAACTGCGGGAACTTGCAAAAACTGCGGTTTGGTGAAAAAGAGAGAAAAAAGTGATTCCCCCAACACACTTATTGCCAGATGTAGCACCGTAAGGGGTGAATTTCGTTATTCTGGACTCAATTATAATAATAACATCAACTACTCCACCCTGGGAATCTCTCCCAGGGAAATAATGGTCAAAGACACCCAGGTCTGTTCCCACAAGAATAGAGCAGAGACGTGAATATAGAAAAAAAGATACAATATTTTATTATTACTGGGATCAAAGCTAAACACAGAGACACAATTTAGGACACAAGGGGTTAATATGGCTTCCAAATCAAAACAAAAAAATAAACAAATTAGACAAATCAAAAGTAACACATCAGATGGCAAGGAGAAATAACCAACCTACCCCAATTCCACTTCACTACGCACTTCAAACGTACACTAATGTACTCATTTTACCACAAACACACGTGTATTCAGATGACACGTGTAAAAATCAGAAGATCAAAATCACTCAGTGAACAAGGGTACCCATTAACATGGACCTAGAGTGGTCAGCACTCCTTAGCCCGTCCAACAAAATTAACAAAATCAACATCAAATTGACACAAATCAATAAACACACACACACACACACACACAAAAAAAAAGATTACAATCAAATAGTCATAAGTCAAAATCATCTAAACACACACAAAAAAATAAATAAAATGACCATAAATCAAATCAAATCAATTAAAAAACAAATAAAATAAAATAAAAAATAGATCAACAAAAATAGAAAAGCAACAAAATAACAGATGCAATCACATTACACCTGGTCCATCAACAATATACACACAACAAAATTTACTCCATAAGATCACGCAAACTCACAACCCTTAGTACAGATTTCTCACGCTCACACACTCGTACATATACACACTCGCACACGCTTCCAACAATAAACAAACAGACCACACTCAAACCACTCACATCAACTTATAATTTCATCCACACAACAATCTAATGGTACCATACGAACCCCACAAACACAGTCCTCCAGTTGAAACAGTGCGGGGATGGCCAAACGGCCACACGGATTAATATTCGGGTCTCACAATCTCTCGATGTCCAATACACTAGATGTGGACTGGTCAGGCTCGCGAAAATGAAGTGAGGCAAGACAGAACGTCGCGGCAACGCGCGACCACAATAGTACTCGAAAGAACGAAGACAAAGACCCAAACGGAAATGGGATTATGAAATCATGCAAGCCCGCATATTTTGCGCGCGGAAATCTGCAATTTATGCGGCGAAAGTGCGGCGTATTTGAAAAAATGCGTCCCCCGCATAAATATGCGGACTTTGGCTGATTATGCATGGAATCATGCGATCGCATAATCGCGTTTTTCTGGAGGGACTGATTTTGGCAATAGTTATCCTTTAATGTTTTAGTATTTTTGGTATGTTGTTTTATCAAAATAAAATATGTTTAATTTTGTTTCTATTTTAAAGGAGAAGTTCACTTCCAGAACAAAAATGAACAGATAATTTACTCACCCCCTTGTCATCCAAGATGCTCCTGTCTTTTTTCTTTCTGTTTCTTGAGGGGAAAAAAAAAATCAGGATTATCTCCAAATAGTGGACTTTAATGGTGCCCCAAAGTTTGAACTTCCAAAATGTAGTTTAAATGCAGTTTCAAAGGGCTCTAAATGATCCCAGCTGAGGAAGAAGGGTATTATCTAGCAAAACAATCAGTCATTTTCAAAACAAACTGACAATTTATATACTTTTTAACCTCAAACGCTTGTCTCGTCTAAGTCTCTGTGAACTCTGTTTTTCTGGTTCAATACGGTCAATACAGTTAGGATATGTCGAAAAACTCCCATCTTGAACATGAACGTGAACATGCAAAGTAGATTAAATGCCCTTTACAAAAAAAAAGGTAAAACAGTGATGTAAGATGATTTTGGCGTTGAAGAAGAAAACAAGATGGGAGTTTTTTGACATACCCTAACTGTATTGACACAGACAGATGACACAAAACAAGCTTTTGAGGTTAAAAAGTATATAAATTGTCAATTTGTTTTGAAAGTGACCAATCGATTCGCTCAATTCTTCCTCGACTGGGGTCGTTTAGAGCCATTTGAAGCTTCATTTAAACTGCATTTTCGAAGTTCATACTTTGGGGCACCATTGAAGTCCACTATATAGAGATAATTCCTTAAATGCTTTCCTCAAGAAACATAATTTCTTATAAACTGTATAAACTGAAGAAAGAAAGAAATGAACATCTTGGATGACAAGGAGGTGAGTAAACAAAAATCTGTACATTTTTGTTCTGGAAGTGAACTTCTCCTTCTCCAGTTTCAGTGAACTACAATAACCTTGATTTCACCATAGTTGTGTTTGGAAATGATTCAGCTAGAATCCTCCCTTGTGTAATAATTTCCCAGAAATTGGAACCAAATTCATCACGTTCTTCTGAAGGCCGGTTGAGCCTCTCCTTAAACCATGTGTTTCATGTCATCATTCAGGGCCGCTCCCACAGGTGTCGAAGAAGACGCATATCATCATACCGCTTGTGGATGAGCTCCAGGACGACCGATGGGAGGCAAAAATTGTGGAGCAGAACGTCAAACGGGTCAAGCTGTCTGTCAACTCCCCCGTCAGCGCTGTTATCGGAAAGTACAAGCTGACCATCGCAACGCAATGTCAGAAGACGGGCGAAACTACCACGCATGACCCCAACAAAGACATTTACATGCTCTTCAATCCCTGGTGTGAAGGTAAAACCAAATAGTTCACCCAAAAATTAAAATATGCTGAAAAAGTACTCACCCTCAGGTCATACAAGATGCAGATAAGTTTGTTTCTTCTTAGGAACAGATTTAGAATATGTTTGCTCACCAATTGATCCTCTGCAGTGAATGGGTGCCGTCAGAATGAGAGTCCAAACAGTAAATAAAAACACCACAATAATCCACAAGTAATCCACACCATTCCAATCCATCAGTTGGAGAAGTTCACTTCCAGAACAAAAATTTACAGATAATGTACTCACCCCCTTGTCATCCGTTCATGTCTTTCTTTCTTCAGTCGTGAAGAAATTGTTTTTTGAGGAAAATGTTTCAGGATTTTTTTTCCATATAGTGGACTTCTATGATGCCCCAAATTTAAACTTCTAAAATGCAGATTAAATGTGACTTCAAATGATCCCAAATGTGGTTGTAAATAATCCCAGTGGTGGAAAAAGGGTTTTATCTAGCAAAACAAACTTATTTTTTTTCTTTAAATTACAATTTATATAGTTTTTACCCTCAAATGCTTGTCTTGTCTTGCTCTTGCCTGAACTCTGTTTTTTTCCTGGTTCAAGGCAGTTAGGGTATTTCGAAAAACTAATTTTCTCCTTCAACTTCAAAAATGTCCTACATCGCTGTTTTACCTTTTTTGTTAAGGGTTTTTGATCTTTTTTGCTTGTTCACTTTGCAAACACTTCTGCAGCGATGTAGGATGATTTTAAAATGATTTTTGAAGTTGAGGGTAAAATTAAGATGGGAGTTTTTCAACATACCCTAACTGTCTTGAACAGGAAAAAAACTGTGTTCAGGTAGATCAAGACAAGACCAAAGTTTGAGATTAAAAAGATAAAAATTGTAATTAAATGACCCTTCTTCCTCAGCTGGGATAGTTTACAACTGCATTTAGGATAATTTAAAGCCACATTTAAACTGCATTTTGGACTTTCAAACTCGGGGCATGATAGAAGTCCACTATATGGAGAAAAATCCTGAAATGTTTTCCTCAAAAAACATAATTTTTGTCAAATATACAGATGCAAATAGATAAAAGTGCCATAAAATGAACACTTCAATATGTGTTTTAGATGTTTCTAGTCTGAAAGAAGTATCCCAATAGCCCAAAATCACAGTAGTGTATTACCTTAAGATGATATTTGATGCACTTTTCTGTATAAACTCAGAGAATGCAACATGTTTGCGAATTGCGATATGCCACATGCAGTGAGGCATGAAATCAAGCTTGTGTAAAAACATGACTCCACACCTTCCTTTTAACCAAACTCATTCACAGACGAGAAGCCAACGCACACCTCCACTGAAGCATGTCTGGGAAACACTGATATATTTAGGCTAAAATATTGCACAGGCAGCTGTTGAATGCAATATAACATGAAGGTGAAAGTTTCCATTTGCATCCCAGTGACTTACGTCATTCTTCAGGAGGAATGAACGTAATCTTCCAATCCATTTGTGTTCCAGCAGGTTTGATTAACAGCTGCTTTGGCTTTGACACTACTACTGGCTATAACTCAACTAATCTTGTCATTACAAGAAAAGTCGATTTTAGTTTTACAACATCTGTCAAGCATACAGCTTTTGTAATGCTTGAGTTGCTTTCTGTATGATTGTTTTTTGAAATATAAGATTAGATGATGGTTGTTATGGCCATTTTGTTAATTTACTTTAATGCTTTTCCAATTTCCATGTTGATTCCACTGCAAAATGTTTATTTATACAGACTTTTAAATAACTTTTTACAGTTTTAGAGGTGGTGAAGTTTAACTATATATTAAATAACAATAAATTAAATAAAAAATGTGCATATATATTTGATTTATAAATGTTTTTATTAAATAATACTTAAAAAAAATGACTGATCTCTGTTACAGTGTTGCATTTGATAAGAATCGTACTGTAAACTAGATAATGAAATAATCAAACATTAATGATCAAGAACAACTAAATAATATTAAAAGGTGAACTTATTCAATGCATATAGTAATAATGTAACATTTGTATATTTTTAATTCTATATTAAATAATCAGAATGCAAAAGAAATTACACTTTTAAGCTTCATTCTGCATTGTTTCGAAGTGTTTGGTTCTGGAGTCCTTATTAGTCTGTTATTTTAAAGCTAGTTTTCTTGGGTGGTGCAGGCTTGCATTCCTGCACTGGATGCCAGAGATGTTTTGTAAGGAAAGAGAGAGAGGTCTGCCCAATCACCTTTCACTCCAAACATTGTAATCTTTTCTCTTTTACAGCTCCACCTCATCTGGCGATTCACATGTCAAATATATCTTCCCTCTCCCGCGTTCTTTCTCTCCCTCCTTGGCCCTTTTTTCTCTCCAGGCCCCTTCCTGTCATTCTTTACTGCTTTCTTTCAGACTGTTGTATAACAATTTTTATGCTCTGTGCTTTTGTTGAAAGCTGCTTGGTCATTCCTGTCCTGGAGAACATGGTAAACTCTGTAACCCTGTATGAATGTGTTTTAATTCGAGGAAGTGTTTTAATAACAGGGTGTTGCTGACTTTAACTTGACATAACTTGATTATATACTCAAAGGCAATAAAATTTAGATGGTGCCTTAGAGGATGCAAATAAAGAAGTAAAGTTAAGCATTGCTCACTTGGTGTCAAATTGATAATTATGGACCTTTTTTGTAACCATCTGTTGTCATTTTAATATAATTTTTGTTAAAAATGTGCTGGGTAGGTATGTTTTGAAGCAAGGTGGATGATTTGAGGAGGTTGAAGCTGGTCCTTAGTTGGTCATGAGTTGGTTTAATATGGTCCTGAGCTGGTTATAAGCTGGTTATGAGCTGGTCCTAAACAGGAGATAGTTGTTAAGGACCAGCCCATGACCAGCTTAAACCCGCTCAAAAACATCTTATAAACAGCTCAGGGCCAGCTTAAACCAGCTTTCATGCTTCAAATGATACCTAACCAGCATATGCTGTTTTTTTTTCAACAGGGATCATACTGATTTCTGTAACTTTATCTAATCTATCACTAATATTTACTCATGTTTATTCAGTTTTTCTTTCAAAACGAAGTCACTTCTCGGAGGATAATGTCATTAGGAACTAGCTTGTGTTTATTAAGGTTATTTTACAAAAGACTAACTAACTAAAAGCATGTAGGAAAAAGCTATTAATAAAACAAGTGACTAATTCAAACAATATTCCCATGAAAACATGTTTATTTTGATTTGAGAATACATTTTGATTAGAAAAAGGGGAAAAATAAAGACTAAAGGTCATTGAGTAATTTTCGTATAAGCTTTTTTTTTTTTTTTTCTCACATATGTCATCCTTTCCTATCAAAATGCTTGTTATGGATGCGAAAATTTAGAAATTCTAACCTGATCCGATTTTTTTTATAACAGACAAAAGTTTCTTACTCAGTTTGCAATGACCTTTAGACTAATAAGAAAAATTCTTAATTGTTTTCAGATTTCATTTAGATTTTAGTTTTAGTAATTTGATGTGCTTTAGTCATATTTTATTTATTTATTTATTTAAATTTTATATCCTTTTAATTTTTATATTTAAATTTGAAAGTAATTTTAGTACAATGTAAAAATTCTAACTAAATAAAACAGGGTTATTGGAGAATGTTTTACAAGTGCATTATTGAATAGAAAATTCAGTGTGTTATAATTTTATTTGTAATAATTTGTAAACATTTACTAGCAATTTCAGAGTAAATTTTTTATTGTACTAAACATTTTATTTTGGTTTGTTGCGAAATTTTTAGTTGTTAAATTTTAGATTAAAAAGTAAATTTTTTTCATCTAATATTTTTGTTTGATTTTATTTCGGCTGTATTTAAATTAATATTAAGCAAAATAAATAGTTTTAGTTTTAAATAGCAATTACAACACAGTTTTAGAATTTGTAAAAAATGTACAAATGAACATTTCATTGTGATATTGTGTTGAACAACTAATATAATTTACATCTTTAAAAAACAAAGTTTACTGTCTTGTCCAGTGTGTAAAATCTCCAACATAAACTACAGTATGTCTAAGCCTGCTGCGTTTTTCTATCTCATTGCTTCACTCTTTCTGGCTGCTTTCCATTACACTTTCTCAAGCCATTTTTCCAGTCATTTCGTAATCTCTTCAGTCCTCTAGTATCTCTTACAGTCATTTCCGATACTTTATGCTGCCCCTTTTTTCCCTTTTCCCATTTGATTGCACAGAACCTCCCTCTTGTTCAGACCACCGCCCATGTGTAGAACACAGAACATTCCATGGAAACAGAACAAAACAGATTCCAGACGCCCTGCGGTGGCTCACGTTGATGACGTCACTAAAACACTGCTTGCTTTTAAAATGACCCGAACAACCCTATCAAATCCTGGAACTGTATGTTCATGCTCACTCATGACTCTGTCTCTCGCTCTCTCTCTTTTCAGATGACTCGGTGTACATGGAGAATGAGCAAGAGCTGAAGGAGTATGTGTTAAATGATACTGGAAGAATCTACTATGGCACTGAGTTGCAGATCGGAGCTCGTACGTGGAACTTCGGTCAGGTGTGAATATCAAAATAAAGCACTTTCTTTATCTTTCTCGCAAGAACCGTCCACATAGACAGGAAAATGCATCTTATAAAGGACCAAACCGTAAATCTGGCATCAATTATAGCATAATTGTAGACTGGCTTGGAAAGAAACATGTGATTACAGTTCTTACAAAATGGCAAAACTATTTGGGAACCAGAATTTGTTTGCTTAACAAAGCCAGTTTTGGCAAATGTTAATTCCGGACCCAGTTTAGACTTGAGATTTTACCTGATTCTCTTGTTCTCTCTCTCTAATCCAGTTTGATGAAGGAATTCTGGAGGCCTGTCTGTTTGTCCTGGATAATAGTGAGGTTCCTCCCTCAGGTAGAGGAGATCCCGTCAGTGTGGTCCGAGTTATTTCTGCCATGGTGAGTGTAGTGAAATCAAGTAAAGAGTGCCAGATTATTCTGATAGTCTCAAAAAGGACTCTTTACCCACCCTGACCTCAGAAACCCTTATTGAATTTATCTGATTATGTGTCTTAGATCAATTCCCCGGATGACCGTGGCGTTCTGGAGGGAAACTGGTCTGGGAATTATGTGGGTGGGACGTCTCCCACAGCCTGGAGTGGAAGTGTTGAAATTCTCAAGCAGTACCACAAAGAAGGAGGAACGCCCGTCAAATACGGCCAGTGCTGGGTGTTTTCAGGGGTCACGACCTCAGGTGTGTGTGTAGATAACAGCCTCCGTTTGCCATTCTCTACAGTAGTAAAATGTGTGTTTAGGTGTAAAAATATCAAAATTTCATGATACAATAAGAAATGAACAGTTTGTACATTTTAAAATTAAATTCTTCTATCTAATGCACTTTGAGAGTTGAAAATTAAGAGCTCCAACCGATGTTCTTAACTAAGAAAACTTAAGTCAGAAAAAAGTCAGTTGACTTGTACCTAAACTTTAAAAGGGACTCAACCGTCTTTCTATTTGTGGTATACTGTCTCAGTCTAAATTGCATTCACACTGGTGTTTTAGGAAGACAAACAAATTAGAATATAATAATGACATCAATTTTTAGGAATGCACAAATGTTCGGCAACCAAAATTATAAGCAAAAAGGCTGAATAAATGATACCGAAATATGATGTGACGTGATCAAATAGAGGCGTGCACTAATGCAGCGAACATGTTGGCAGTGCGGAAGCATTTAAAACTGTCAGAGAAAGACGCAAAAATCACTACAAGCACTGACAGCGAGAGACTGAACTGCATTGCATATCAAAGGGGTTGTTGTTGCTGTTTACTGTATGATGTCTGAAATCGAAAAATGTCCTTAAACCATTAGTAAATAAACTATGCAACATTATGTTGTGTAATACACACACCAATTGTATGTATTCTAACAGCTCTGCACAAGCTCCTTAGCCAGGGTTCAAAGTCCAAAGCGTGAGGAAAATCTGCGCTGAAACAGCGTAATGAGAATCATTCATAAATTTTATTTTGATGGAAACAGCAGTAGAGCTTTTATTTTGACGGAAAACTCCAGCTTCAAAGAAAACAGGCTTACAAAAATGTCTCACTATAAATCTAGTGAAATCCTGTAATCATTTGTGTCGAAAATAAAACCTAACTGGTGGCCGTTGCGTTTCAATAAACAAATTCACTGCATTCACTGTGAACTGAGCCATTCTAAGGTGTGGAATACACCGGATCACGAGCTGATCGCCTGAACGAAGGACATGTCTTGCTTTGAGACTTGATGAAGGGATATTGTGCTTTTGGTTTTTGTTCATTTGACAAATACTGTGTCAAAACATAATAGCCCTTACCAAAAAGAAGTATGCTTCAAGTATACTTAAGTAGTAAGTATACAAATATCAGTTCACTAGTTTATAGTGTACTATTTCAACACTCCTTGGGATTAAATTGGCCCACTTTCTAGTATATAAAAGTATGCCTTTAAGTATAAAAATAGTATACTTTGAGTATACACAGCTAGTTTTCAGTTTGTACTGCAAGTATACTCGTAAGTTTTCTTTAAGTGAACTTTACGTCATACATTAAGTATACTACTATGTCTTTATTTAGATATTAATTTGTATATTTTGTTATATGAATATCTGTACATACAAAATATCAAAAGAAATAACATATAGTGTTTAACAATGAAAACACAGATTCTCAGACCACAAGTATAGCTCAAATATATATTAAGACTTTTTCTAAGTATAAGTGAAGTATACTTAAGTGTCATTCTAAGTATATTTCTGAGAAGTACATAAAAAGTAGACTGAAAGTATACTTTTCTATTTTAGTTTAAAGGAAGTATACTAATAGCACACTTTAATAAACTTCCTTTTCATAAGGGAGTGCAAACCACAAGTTTAAATACCTTTTATGTTAGAATAAGAAGTTTAAATATATTTTAAAAACTGAAAATCATTTAATAAAATCAATAATATTGTGACAGTTTTGCTATCGTGATACCACAATACTGATAATACCTTTACTAGCATTGATGCTTTATATTCCACAAAAGGATCTTTTACATGATTAAAATGTTCTTCATACTATGAAAACTGGTTCTTTAAAAAATTGTTCCCTGAAAGGTTATTTGAGTATCCAAAAAGCATTTTTGGAACTTTTAATTTCAACAAAAACTGTGACTGTAAAAAAAAAAAAAAATCACAAATAAGTGCTGTATGTATGTAATGTAGCCTTTCAAAACCCCACCCTCTGAAGTGAAACCTGATATCAGCAAATCTGAACACAAAAGATAGCAATTGTGATTGGCTTAAAAATGTGCAGGCCACACCCTTACTTTTTTCTTTTAGTCTAAGATCACAGTAAATCACAGTTACTTTAATCAGACAAATGTTTAGTGAATATTCAGTGAGAATTACTTAGAGAAATGAGGAAAAAAAAATTAAGTTTAATGAATTGTGTTATTGTGTCCAAATGATCAATTCATGCCAAAAATGACTTTGTGACAAAAAATGCTGTCAAGCCATAATTTTAGTGATATCTGCCAGGATATCTGAGGAGATTTTATACGTTTTTAAAAATCATTTGGTGAAATATTGCAATTTAACCATGCATTTCCTTCAATTCCTATGACAAGTCAGCTGCCAACTAGTCTGGCAGACTGACAGACCAAAAAGCATTGTGTCTTTCCATTTCCAGCAATTTCCTTCCATTTCCTGCATTTGACATTTTACACACCATGGTGAAATATAATATCAGTGGATTTTAGGAGGGTATATGATGTCATAGGAATTCACAAATCATCAAAATATGCTATTGTTTACAAGTGTAAGTAGACCCAGGAATCCTGAGCTGCCAGTCGCAGACTATCTTTACTGCGGTCAGAGTCCTGTGACATTCATAGCTGACCTCAGTTAACAGCACTGCGACCCCATAGGGAATTTAAAATACTCTCGTCTGCATACTATTCATTCCGCACACAGACATTAATAGTATTCGACTGCTTGAGACTTGTGCGCTCATGTGGGTATCACAATATTTTTGTTTGGACGACATACACTAAAAGTTTGTCTGTAATGCCTGTCAAGGCTGCATTTATTTGATCAAGTATACAGTAATATTATAAATAAATAATAATTATTTATTTAAATATATTTTAAAATGTAATTTAATTTTAAATTTATTTAAATTAATTCAAATAAATATTTGAAATTCTAATTATTTTTCGATGAAAGTATTCAAGTGAATGTTTGAATTTATTCCTGTGATCGAAAGCTGAATTTTCAGCATCATTTCTCCAGTCTTCAGTGTCACATGATCCTTCAGAAATCATTCTAATATACTGATTTGCTGTTCAAGATTTGCCATTGCTGATTTATATTTTTAATGCATATACAGTAAAAAAAAAAAAAAACAGCACTTATTTGAAATATAAATCTTTTCACTGCAAAATATGCTTTTCTTTAGATTTTTTGTCTTGTTTCCAGCCTTAATATCTAAAACTTCTTAAATCTAGACAAGTAAAAAATTGTCTTGTTTTCAGAACAAGTGAGTTTTTGGTTAAAACAAGCTAAATAATCTGCCAATAGGGTAAGCACAATTATCTTACTTCAAGCAGAAAACTTATTTTTTTTGCTTACCCCATTGGCAGATTATTTAGCTTGTTTCATTTTCACTTTTTTCTAAAAACAGACAATACAAGACAAAAAATCTAAATAAGAAAAGCATTGTTGAGTTGTGACATTATAAATGTCTTAACTATCTCTTTTAATCAATTTAATGCATCTTTGCAGAATAAAAGGCACATTTATTTTCCAAAAAAGCCTGAAATTTTGAACAGCAGTGTATATTATTAAATTGAATATATACAACAAAATAAATAACCCATGCGCTCTCTCTCTCTCTCTCTGTATCTGTCCCAGTATTGAGATGTTTAGGTATTCCCACCCGTTCCGTAACTAATTTCCAGTCTGCTCATGATACGGATGTGTCCCTGACAACAGATGTGTATTTTGATGAGAACATGGAACCAATCCATCATCTCAACTCGGACTCTGTATGGTGAGCGTTTGTGCTTTTTCATGGAATAATTACATAATATAAGTCTGAGACTGCTGTTATATCGGTATATCATTATTTCTTTCTTTTATCAAATCTGTCTAAATCACTGATTTCCTCCCTCGTCCTACAGGAACTTCCATGTTTGGAATGATTGCTGGATGGCCCGTCCAGATCTGCCTCCTGGTATGGGAGGCTGGCAGGCCGTGGATTCTACACCCCAGGAAACCAGTCACGGGACCTTCCGCTGCGGCCCGGCTTCACTGGCCGCTGTTCGCTCTGGACAGGTCTACGTTAAATTCGACACACCTTTCGTCTTTGCCGAGGTAAGCCCAGCCACATAAATGTTCAAATTGTCATTATATATGTGACCCTGGACCACAAAACCAGTCTTAAGTCGCTGGGGTATATTTGTAGCAATAGCCAAAAATACACTGTATGGGTCAAAATTATTGATTTTTCTTTTATGCCAAAAATCATTAGGAAATTAAGTAAAGATCATGTTCCATGAAGATTCTTTGCAAAATTCCTACTATAAATATATCAAAATGTAATTTTTGATTAGTAATATGCATTGTTAAGAACTTAATTTGGACAACTTTAAAGGTGATTTTCTCAGTATTTTAATTTTTTTGCACCCTCAGATTCCAGATTTTCAAATAGATGTATCTCGGCCAAATATTGTCCTATTTAACCTTATGACTGGTTTTGTGGTCCAGGGTCACATATATGTATATATAACACTCAGAAAAAATCATCCACATTCCCTCTGTCTAGAAAAGTTCATGTTTGTTTAATACTTTACTGCACACAAAAAATAAAAATTAAATTGGTACCAGTTTCTTTTTACCATATTTTTTTTAATATAAGCCATCATTTTAATCATCTTAAACATGCTGCGACTTATATTCCAAAGCAACTTATATTCAAATCTATTATGGATATTTAAAAAATAGCTCACACTTTGTGTTTATAATGTTATTTATAATGAATGCTCTATAATGTTTGTTTTTAGTCATATATTTTAAATTCATGTTCTGCTCTGAATACGATTAATGTTTTAAGAAGGGAGAAGAACTAAATTAAATTCTTATAGTGTTTATAATATTTTAAAGGTTTTATTTACAGGTTTTTCATACTATTTCTGAATTTTAAAATAAAATGTGGCATGCACGGATGTGACTTACCTGTGTATGTTTTTTTAGCAATGCAATTTTGATGGTATGACTTATTTTCATGTGTGGCTTATTTGTGCATGTTATTTCTTTTTATTTAAAAAATTGCATTAGAATATAATAACTTGCTCCTGTTAACTTCTAACTTCTTAAAACAATCACCATATTTCTTATATATTTCTTATATATGAAATATTATATTTGGGTGTGTTGATTTATCTTCTACTATTTTAGTATGTATTAATAGTTAGATTAACTTTAATTTTTATGTTTTTATTTTATTTTATTTTTTGGAATTCTATTTGTTTTATTTCCATTAAACTTAAACTTGCTTCATTTCAGTTAGCTGCAAAGGCAACATTAAAGTTGTTTAATTTTACGCTTTTCATCTAATATTTATGTTTTATTGTGTTGCAGTTGTATTTGATGACTCCAATTTTTATATAGTTTTTAAGAAACAATAACAACAATGGACATCACAAATTCTTATGTTTTCATTTGATGATATACACTAAAAGTTTTTCTGTAATGCCTGTCAAGGCTACATTTATTTGATTAAATATATAGTAATATTATTACATTTGTTTTTAATTTATTTGAATATATTTTATTTTAAATTTAATTTAATTATTTAAACATTTATTAAAAATGTAAATGAATATTTTAAATTCTAATCATTTTTTCGATGAAAGTATTCATGTGTTTATGACCCCCAATTTTTTATTGTTTTAAGAAACAATAACAACACTGGACATCACAAATTCTTATGTTGTCATTTCCTATTGAACAGAATCACCTTTCTCTTATTTTTTTTCATTAATTAAGAAAAGTGTATAGCTGTTTTACTCACAGTACAGAAGTTAAAAGACTTGTGCATGCTGTTAAATGTAAATGTGCTACAGAACAGGCCGGTCCTGACGTGTTGGCATTCCTTGTTAATATTTTCTTTATACCCTTTAAAAGATCCAGTTTGAAACCTGCTCTTATCTTGACAGACATGTCTTTTTAAGGAGTTTCGGCTGTAAACCTTCTGCTTTTTTCTGCTGCAGGTGAACAGTGATAAAATCTACTGGCAGAGGAACCTGGATGGCACTTTTAGTCAGATCCATAGCGAGAAGAAAGCTGTCGGCCACTGCATCAGCACTAAGGCTGCGGGCTCTGACGAACGTGTCGACATCACAAACCTTTACAAATATCCTGAAGGTGAGAGACACACACTCACACATTTCAGACGTCAATCTCAGTGTCTCGTTTTGCCTGTACCTGAATGAAATATACAGACTATAGCTGTCAAAAGAAGATTCAATGGGTTAGATACAAAAGCCAGTAGAAAAAAAGTATGAGAAAAAATTCTCACAAAAACTGAAGAAATTTCATATTACTACCACAAAAAAAAAAAGAAAATATATTTTTTGTTGCATAAAGTTTTTTTTTTTTCATAAAAATAAAGAACCCAACTTTGGATTACAACTGTAAATACACAAACATATTATAATTATAATATACACATATATATATATATATATATATATATATATATATATATATATATATATATATAAAATTACTTTTAAGAATAAAAATAAATATTTTTTACATTTAATACACATAAATAGATCTAGATAAATACATTTATATATACAAATGCAGTATCAATTATGTACATACAAATACATAATAAATAAATAAATACATAAATAAATATTTTGTACTGTAAGTTAGGTAACACTACAATAAGGTTCATTAGTTAACATTAGTTAACTACATTACTAAACACGAATAATCATTTATTAATCTTAGTTAATGTTAATTTTAGCATTTACTGATGCATTGTTAACATAATATGAACAATAAATGACTGTATTTTTATTAACTAACATTAACAAAGATGAATAAATAGTGTAATAAATGTATTGTTCATTATGGTAAAAGATGCTTAAAATATAATATTAATTTAACAACTAACTAATAATAATTTTTTAATTAATATATATTTTATTTTAATTTATTTTTATTTCAGGAGTTAAATTCATGTCCTTAGTCAATGCTTACCAGAGCAACTTAAAACACCAAGCAGAAATTTAAGGCTAATGGCAGAACAGTGGCAGCCAAAAACACACAACACCCATTTAAACCAGTGATAAATGTTTTAACATTCCTCTACCGTAATCACTCAGCTTATTCACCAAAATACCTGTCATTATCTCCAGACTAGTTTATACTTAACCGAGTTCCACCCACAGGAAACAATATCAGCATTGTCTCAGTTACTCAGCTACACAAAATATAAACAAATGAAGCAATAGACTTAAAGGGACAGTCCACCCAAAAATCTACTGTAAATTCTCTCATCATTTACTCTCTCTAAACTTGGTGCAAACCTATATGAGTTCCTATATTCTGCTCAACACAAAAGATTATGAAAAATGTGTGAAATATATACATACCTGTTTTTTAATCTCTCACATCAGGTTCAGAGGAGGAGCGTATTGCAGTGGAAACCGCCTGTCGCTATGGCAGTAAACCGGACGTCTACTCCAGTCCCATTGCTGAGGATGTGCGGGTGGAGGTTAGGATGGAGGGAGAAGGTCCTCGCATGGGAGGAGATGCTCAGCTAAAGATCGTGATGAAGAACACAAGCTCTCAGCCACGCAGAACCACCCTCCACAGCCAGGTGGCCGTCATGTACTATACCGGCGTGCTGAGGGACACCGTGAAGAAGGACACGCTCAATGTGACGCTCAATCCAGAAGAAGGTGAGTTTGGAATTGTTCAAATCATGGCATACTAGTATACTATTCATACTACTGTAACAGTATGCATACTGTGTGCAGTATATGGTGGAAGTTTTTTCTGCCATGAAATAAAATATAAAACAAAAGTAACTGCAACTTTTTATCACAAGTTACAAACTCAGAATTATGAATTTACATCTCGCGATTTTGACTTTTTCTTTTAGAATTCTGAGTTTACATCTCATAGTTTAGTTTAACTGCATGTTTATATCTCACAATAGCAAGTTATACAAATAGTATACAAATTTTCTGCTTCCATTTATGATAAACCATATTTAACGTCATCTTTAAAATCTTTTAAAGTCTGTATTTGGACTGCCAAGATATTTCAACAAAAAAATGTATGCTAATCTCATTCATTTAATTTATTTTAGTCATTTTTGTACTTAAAAAGTTTAAACAATGCATTAATTTTTGAAATAACTTAATGCAATTTGCTTAACATACAATTAAGCATGCATAACATAATGAGGTTCATGTGACAGTGTATCATACAAATTGTGAGATTATTTTCATGAAAATGATAATCCACTCACATTTGTATTACTATTGTAAATGCATACATATTTGCTACTGTAAATTTAAAGTAAATTAATTTTTTAAAACTACTTTAAATTAAATAATAAAATAATAAAAAATAAACATTAATGAGCCAACGATTCATTTTCTAATAATTTTCTTTCATATGCATTTGTATCAAATTGTAAAAACATAACCATTGCAGTCTATTTTACATCCTTTTAGAAAATAACTCAAATTTGTATTACTGCTGTAAATAAGTGTATACATGTTTAAATTGCTACTATTTTTATTACTTTATTTATTTAATTCACATAGCATTTAAAAATAGACAGCACACTACCAGTCAAAAGTTTTTGAACAGTAAGATTTTTAATATTTTTAAAGCACACCAAGACTGCATTTATTTGATCCAAAGTACTGCAAAAAAGAGTAAAAAAATTGAGATTTTTATTATTTAAAATAGCTGTTTTTTATTTAAATATATTTAAAAATATTTTATATTTTAATATTTTATTTTATTATTATTTTAAAAGTCATTTTTGGGGGATTCTTTAATTAGAAAGATTCAAAGATCAGCATTTATCTGAAATAAAAAGCTTTTATAACATTATACACTATTCAATTAAAACGCTTGGAGTTGCTACAATTATTTTTTGGGAAAGAAATTAATACTTTTATTTAACAAGGATGCTTTAAATTGATCAAAAGTGATGGTAAAGACATTTATAGTGTTACAAAAGATTTCTATTTTAGATAAATGCTGTTCTTCCACCCCAAAACATTCTACTCAGCTTTTTAACATAACAATAATATATATATATTTTTTGCAGAAAATCTAAATATTAGAATGATTTCAGAAGGATCATGTGATTGAAGTAACGATGCTAAAATTCAGCTTTAAAAGCACAGGAATAAATTACAATTTAAAATGTATTTAAATAGAAAGAAAGTTATTTTAAATAGTAAAAAAAAAATCAAAATTGTACTGCTTTTACTGTACTTTGGATCAAATAAATGCTGGCTTGGTGAGCAGAAGAGACTTCTTTAAAAAACAAGAAAAATCTTCCAGTTCAAAAACGTTTGACTAGTAGTGTATATACTGAGGAATCTCTCATCTAAAGCTCATAAGCATTGCTGATAATCTCTTTCATCTATTTTACGTCTTTTAGAGAAGATCATTGAGTGGGTTCTGCCATACACGCAGTATCAGAATCAGCTGGTGGACCAGGCCGCGCTCATGATGACTCTGTCAGGACGGGTCAGTGAGACCCAGCAGGTTTTGGCCAATCAGACCAGCTTTAGGCTCCGAACACCTGATCTCAACATTGAGGTGAGACATCCAGAACCTTACCATATTAACCTAATGAAATTGAAACAGGTTTGTAAATATGCTTTGTTTCTCATTGTAGCCTATCGGAGAGGCGTACGTGGGTAAGGAGATGTCCGCAAAGATCACCTTCACAAATCCTTTGCCTTGTGCTCTCCGTAATGTGGTTATCCGAGTGGAAGGACTGGGGCTGAGAGACCTGCATCTCATCAAAGTCGGGTAAGAATCTCACAATTATCCAAGATTAGTCATCCAGATCGGAATGTGTGCTGGATTCTTCTCAGAATCTACCATTGGGAAACAATCCTGAAGGATCCTAGTGGGAGTTTCTTACAGAAACACAACACAAAACCTTGATCCCATAGAACCCAAGATTCTCAAAAGGACTGTCATGCTTATTAATTATTTAAAAAACTAAAAATCTAAAGCTCTCTCTATGATTTCCCTTTTCCAATATCATACAATACAAGTGGAGTTTTGTTGAATGTTTCACAATAACCAATAGGAAAGGAATAAAAATCATACAAATATAATATAAAATAATAATTTCCATTTGTAAATTCCCATTAGAAATGGTCCCAAGTTATGGTTAAAATTTAGACAGAATCCATTGTTATTGTAAACTACAACTAGAATAATTAAATTAAAATAATTGGAATAAATTTAAAATAAAATAAAATGTAAAAATTAGATGAAAAACCAAAATTAGAAGTGAATATGCATTTTAGAAATGTAAGAAATGTTTTAAGTTAGAGTACTAAAACTTAAACTGAAAAAAAAAATCTAAATCTTAATAAATAATATACAAAAAATGAATGAAACAGAACAAAAAACTTAAAATTTCAAAAATAAAATGACTAAAATATAAATTAGAATTAAAATGAAAATGAATATCTAAAAATAAAACCTAATTCTAAATATTAATATAGTAATACTGTACTAGGATAAATCTAAACACTATATTATAAATACTTATTGTAATATAACAATTCAGTTCATTGCTCTTGTTCTAATGAAATTACCAAAAATGACATAAAAATTAGATATAAAAACAAATCTAAAAAAAAGGACAAAAAAGCTTCAAAATAATACTGATAATATAAAAATAAATGCAAATTTTACATATTAGGAAATACTGTTATGTAATAAATATAAAAACTTATAAAAAATTATACTAAATAACAACTGACCTTCAGATTCTGTACACAATTCAGTTCATTGAACTGAAAATTAAATTCAGTTCATTGAAAAACAAATCTAATAAAAATGAAAAAATAAAATTAAAATAAACAATACTGATAATATAAAATACTATTTAATATTATACTATAATACATATAAAAACCATAAATTATACTAAATAACAATGACCTGTACTCAGTTCAGATTTTGTACACAATTCAGTTTGAGTTTACATCTTGCAATTTTGTCTTTTTTCTAGTTTCAATTTTGCAATTTAGAGTTTTTTTTTACTAATTTTCTGCCTCCTTTCCAGTCTGATTGATAAACCATATTTAACCAATAACCACATGTTAATAACCAGTGTTATTGTTAACTAAAACTACAACAAAAATAATTTGTATTAATTACTAAAATAAAATTTAAATACAAAATTAGATGAAAATTTTTAATTAGAAATCAATGTACATTTAAGAAAAGTAACAAATGTTGCCTTGGCGATTAACAGTAAAAAATAAATAAATAAAATAAAATAAGCACCTAGACTGCCTTACACTGCATACTGTTCACAATAATAACTCACGAACTTATGGATTCATTTAATGTGCCTTTTGAGCAAATTATTAATATTGAATTCATATCTAGTTGCATTGGTCTAATGCATAATTCAGTTGTATCTGAACTTAATTTTGTAAACTAGCACTGTGCCTGTGCACTATATGAAGACACTTACACTTAATTACACTTACACAAATATTAGGATTCTTTGAAGGAGATAAAACCATATCTAACATAACCTTTTCTCGTTATGTGACTAAAGCCACTGCCATGGCTTTTCCACATTAAATATGCACTAATCGAATTCATTTCTGAAATAACCATGCAATTTGCTGAATTAATTATGCATAACGTAATAAGGGTCATTTGACAGTTTATCGTACCTTTAGTATATGTTTTGTACACAATTCAGTTCATTGCTCTTGTGTCTTTGCTGCTTTGAATTGCATGAATAGATGTTTATATAGAATTGTTTGCATAGTCGCACGTAAAGAAATCCTCCCTTTCTCTTACGAATGAGTGTGTTGCATTAATCTCTCTCTTCCATGTCTTGTTCTCTTTCTCTTTTCTCTTAGTGATGTGAGCAAACATGCCAATGTGACCGTGACGGAGCACTTCATCCCCATGATAGCGGGCCTGAGGAAGCTGGTGGCGTCTCTGGACTGCAAACAGCTGACGCAGGTGCACGGCGTGGCCGACATCCACGTTCACGAGAGCCAATGAATATAGTCTGCTGTCGGGACTTCGCAGTATTATCAGCATAGCTGCACGTATAAGTAGTTTACGCTGAGCCATGTGGTCATTTCTTTACAGAAATAGCCCTCTTTTTCACATACAACTCCTACTGTATGTCACTAATTTGAAGTTTGTTTTTATTTCATTTTAGACATTATTTATTTAAAAAAAATAACAATACTGTGTGTTTTAACTTACTTTAGTTGATTGAATGTTTCTGTTCGCCACTGAAAAAGCTGAATGTATTAACGTGTGGAATCCAATATTACTTTATGTAATCTATAAAAAGATATATTGTCTTGTGGATAAACACATTTCATTTCTAAGCACTTAACACTGCATACTGTTCACAACGTATTAATATTGAATTCGTATCTAGTTGCATTGGTCTGATCTCTAATGCATAATTCTGTTGCATCTGAACTTAATTTTGTAAACTAACACTATGCCTGTGCAGTTCAACTATGCAACTATGTGAAGACACTTACACTTACTGGCATATTAGGTTTGTATGAAGGAGATACAACTAGTTTATGTATGTTTGTATTATTTATGTAATGTTTTTAGTTTGGTTAAAAAAATGACATTTTATTAACAGCATATTTGTTCTCTGTGGTCCTTTTTTGAAGCTGTTTCTTTCAACTGCTTGACCAAGATGAGACCTGTGTGCTTGATTTGGAACTATGAAGTAAAACACTCCCTTGTTTGCATTTGAACAAATGTCATCTGTCATGAGATCAACCTGCTGAAGAGGTTATTAAACAATCTGCTCACACCAAACAACTGCACCTAAATTAGGAGTTGGATTTCAGATTGTTTACTACAATTTAATCCACTCAACCAATTCACATGGAGACCGTAATGTTGAGTATATATTGCAGTGTGGAATATATGGGATGTGTATTTTCATATATTACATCTGTCAAAAGCATACTGCATATAGTATAAAGTATAAGAAAAAGACAGCAAGGACAAGGCAATGACACCTTCAATTTGATACCTTCCATTCCTACAGGTATGTGCAAAAAAATTTGAATATCGAGGGAAATTCCATTTATTTCAATAATTTGTTTCAAAAAGTGAAACTTGTATGTTATATACAAAGTGAAATATTTCAAGCCTTTATTTGTTTCAGTTTTAATGATCATGGATTAAAGAGAAAAAACAAACAAATCCAATATTTCACAAAATTAGAATATCATGACAAAGTTCAACACTGTAGTCTCCCTGTGTCCCAATCTAGCTAATTAATGCAAAACACATGCAAAGGTTTCCTCAGCCTTTAAATGGTCTCAGTCTGGCTTAAGTAGGCTTTATAATCATGGGGAAGACTGCTGACTTGACGGTTGTGCAGAAGACCATCATTGACAGCCTCCATAAGGAGGAAAAGTCTCAAAAGGCAATTGCAAAAGAAGCTGGATGCTCACATCCAGCATCAAAGTATATTAACAGAGTGTTAAGAGGAAGGGAAAAATGTGGCCGGAAAAGGTGCACAAGTAGCCTTGTGAGGATTGTCAAGCAAGGGCAGTTCAGAAATCTGGGAGCTTTAAAGGGGTGGATTGAGGCTGGTGTCAGTGCATCAAAAACCACCACAAACAGACGTCTGCATGACATGAGCTACAGCTGGAGAGACCATTCCTGAACCAAAAACAAGGTCAGAAGCATCTATGCTGGGTTAAGGAGAAAAAGTACTGGACTGTCATCCAGTGGTCCCAAGTCCTGTTTTCAGATGAAAGCAAATTTTGCATTTCATTTGGAAATCAAGGCCACAGAGTCTGGAGGGAGACCGGAGAGGCACAGAAGTCAAGCTGCTTAAAGTCCAGTGTGAAGTTTCCAGTCAGTGATGGTTTGGGGAGCATGTCATCTGCTGATGTGGCTCCATTGTCTTTTATCAAGTCCACAGTAAACACAGCTGTCTACCAGGAAATTTTAGAGCACTTCCATGCTGTACTTGATTGGCTGGCAAACTCGCCTGACTTAAACCTCATTGAAAATCTATGAGGTACTGTCTAAAGGAAGATGAGGGAACAGAGATGCCGAAATGCAAATGAGCTGAAGGCCAATATCAAAGCAACATGGGCATAACACCTCAACTGTGTCAAAGGCTGATCGCCTCCTTGCCACGCTGCCTTGATGCTGTAATTAGTGCAAAAGGAGGCCCAAAAAAGTACTCAGGACATAATACAGTACATTAATACACTATTCAGAAGGTCAGCATGGGTTTAAGATATTTTTTTTATTGGTCAGATGAAATATTCTAATTTTGTGAAATACTGGATTTGTTTTTGTTTTTGTCTTTAATCCATAATCATCACAATTGAAACAAATAAAGGCTTGAAATATTTCACTTTGTGTGTAGTGAACTAATATAACATACAAGTTTCACTCTTTGAAACAAATTATTTAAATAAATGGAGTTCGATATTCTAATTGTTTGGCACATACCTGTAGTATGCCAAATAAGTCAGAAGAGTAAGAGTAAATAAGTCAGAAGAGTCAATTATTCGAAATTGAGATTTATACATCATATGGAAGCTAAATAAATAATCTTTCCATTTGGTGTATGGTTTGTTAGGATATGACAATATTTAGACGAGATACGACTATTTGAAAATCTGGAATCTGAGGGCGCAAAACAAATCTTAATAATTGAGAAAAGCTGTCCAAATTAAGTTCTTAGCAGTGCCAGTGGATATTACTAATCAAAAATTAAGTTTTGATATATTTACGGTGGGAATTTTACAAAATAATTTCATGGAACATGATCATTACATATTATTCTAATTAAAAAAAAAAGTTTTGTGGTCCAGGGTCACATTTGTGATTAAGGCCATGCTACCAACATACTATACGACTGTTTGAAACATTTATTGTTGCATACTGCAAACTATTACACATGGCATTTTAATAATAGTGGGAATTATAATGCATTTAGTATGCAATGACCTGCTTGCTAATTCTCTAAAGAAATTAGTTGCATTCTTAGCTCAAAGAGCAAATTAAAATAAATGCATCTAGCGCCTCGGTGTGTCACATCATTGTAATCACAAGAGGAATGAGAAAAGCTCCCAGAAACATACCCGAGTACGTTACTGCTGAGATTACGTTTTTTATTGGGTCAAAACTCTAAATTTAGCTTTTAGCACTATTAGGTCAAGCTTAACGACATAATATGCATTAGTTATGCCCCACTCCTGATTTGTTTAGGCTTTATCCATCTTGATCAAATGGCTCAAGTGTTGCCAAGTCCGCGGTTTTACTGTGGAATTGGACTACTTTAAAAATGTTACCGCAGGTTTGCTTTCATGTCCGCAGGTTAAAGCGACCCCACTAACGTGGTATTTGGCACGTGTAATGCAAATTTTACCACGGGACCCAAGCCAAATGTGTATTTTACCCCCAGGAACGCAATTGTATCCCACTTTTTCTTCAGGTAAGAGTGGGCGCAGCCATTTGCAAATTTTATGAAGTTGGCTTCATCCACGTCTAGCGATGTTTAGCTGTACAAAACAGTTCTTTGGTTGCTTGATTTTGCAAATTGGCGTGTCTTACCATATTATATTAATGTATTATCTTATGAACACACTGGTTTGTAGGGTTTGCACTACATCATGGTTTGGCCAGTTACCCACATATGCGGCCATATTGGGATACCCTGATGTCAGCAACAGTATGGATTGCAAGGTAAATCTATTACTGAATTCATTGTTTGCCAAATTATGCTCTTTAAACTGCAGTGGTCAAAACACATGGAAGCTGCTAAATCATACAGGGACTTAGTAAGCAGGAAAGGGTGCAATATTTTGACAAACTAATGTTAATAGGTGGTAAAGATACATACGAGCAGTATTAATTAAAATATTAACTTAATATTTCACCTACCTGACCAGAAATATTAGAAAAACACAAATGTTGTCAAAATTCTATCCCTGGAAATCTTGGTTAGGTTTGGCCAACCACAAACACGTTTTGTTCCTCAGGCAGTTTTTTGCAATCTTCTACTTGATTTGTACTGACTTTTGGCAGTCTATTGTACTTCAAATATTTTCCTGGTCCAACCAATAAGTACAGCCAAAACTATGACACTAATTGACCATTTTCAGCAGCAGTAATCAGCAAAATATACACGTTTTAATCGGTTCAGTGGCTTTGTGTATGTTCTGTGCCGCCAATATGGATAATTAATGTTGCGTTGTGAAAACACTCTTTAAAGACTCTATGAAGAGAAACAGACACCTCTTATTGAAGGTACAGCAATGTATTTAGATATGCACATTATAAAAACAGACTGTTGTTTAAAATGTTAAATATATATTTTTAGTCAATATGACTGTCCCAACATTGTCAATGCATTAATGACACAGGTTTAACAGGTAGCGTGACTTTCTCAGTGCATGATTGAAAAGGAATCTCAATAAAATACATATTTGAACAGTGGTTCTCAACCATGTTCCTGGAGGCCCCCAACACTGCACATTTTGCATCTCTCCTTTGTCTGACACTCCCATTTCAGGTCTTGGAGTCACTACTAATGAGCTAATGATCTGAATCAGGTGTGTTTGATTAAGGAAACATGGAAAACATGCAGTGTTGGGTTGGGTGGTTGGGAACCACTGGGTTAGAAAATACTAATGAAACCAGTTTCCATTAAATCCTGCAATACAAACACAGAACCTTTCCACATTAAAGGCCACAAATAGTAAAACTTGAATATGAAGCATATGTTTCTTTTAATCTGATCCCACAACCCTGGGACAGACCTCTTTCAAAAATAGAAATGCCCACACCCATGAACAATTGTGCGTCATATTTAGTCTACTGTATTACAGATATTCTCAACCACTCGGTTGAACTCTTCTGGTTGGTCGGCGTAGACGTGATGGGAAGCATCTTCAATCAGCTGTAGAGAGAAAATGCAGATTTGATCTAATTTTCATATATTTCTGACCTCTACCATGAATTTAAAACCATCCTGCATTGCAAACGCAATCATTTCTCACCGTGATAGTAGTGAGGCTTTTGTCTCTGATCTGCGCAACTGTGTGTCCAGTGGATGCGTCCACCCAGGACAACGCGCCGTACAGCATGCTAACAGGCATCGACGGTGGCAGTAAATGAACACGTTGAACCATCGGCCTCTTGGCCCAGCCGAGAGACTCAGACATGGCTTTGAAACCCACCTCACCGCTGAGAGGAAAAGACAATTTAATATACAGTTTCTTCTGCATCTTTAGGAGAATGCATGTGTAGAAAAACTGTACCTCGGGCTCTGGGCGTTACAGTGGTAAATGTACTGCGTCATGGTGTCGTCGTCAAACAGATCCTCAAACTTCCTCTTGAAGTCAGGCCGGAATCGGTTCACCAGCCCTGGACCTACATGAACACAAGTGATGTGATGACTTAAATCAAAGCAAATCTTCACTTGCTCTTGTCTCAAAACCTAGCAAACTGCCTACAAAGACAGCATTTAAGCCGTTAAAAGGGAAAGTAGCATTAGATATCCAATTTTCATTAAAGTCTAAGGCATAACTGCATGTGTGATTCATGAAGAAGCCAATCCTATAATGCACTGAGACAGCAAAAAAATACAAAATGGAAGAGGAAGAAAGAAAAATGCTGATAAATATATCCAATTGGACTATTTTGCTAGTTTTGAGTTATGTATTTTTATAATTATTATAGAGCAGTGGTTCTCAATATATATTTACATTTTAAATATACATTTGCTGATACTCACCCCAGGGTCCAGCTGCTCTGATGACGGCCAGCGGGTTGAAGAGGCTGAACACTGACGCCAGAGCTTTCACCCAGCGAGGTGGTGAGACCCTTTTAACCTCTGACCCTTGACCTTCTGACCCCTGTAACTGAGGCTGGGGTCGCTCAGGGAAACCCCAAGCATCCACCAGGATAAGGTGACTGACTCTAGTGGACAAAAACACAACTGATGTTGGTCATGTAGTTTATTACATTAACAATTATAACAAAGTCTGGCAACCAAAAAATATCCTTTTTGTCTTAATTTTAAACAATATATATAGCACTATATAGTTGTTTAAATATCAAATTAATTAAAAAAAAAAAAAAATTTCATAGTGTGCTTGTGGAATATTTCTTTAAAATAATAGTCACTTAATCTGATTTTTGTGTTATTTTATTTTGTTTTATTTATATTTATTTATTTGAATTAATATACATTTAGCCGACATTTTCAACCAACTACAGTATAGCTCAGTAATTTTTTGTTGTTTTTATTATTTTATTTTATATTAATTTTCTTTTTATGATTTGTTTTGCATTTATATTTTGGTATTATACCTTTTTTCTTTTCAGTTTTTTTTTTTACTCTTAAATCTTTTTTTAAATCTTTTTTACTCATTATTTGATCAGACTGCCAAAAGGGGATATTTGTAAACAAAATCTGATAATGCATGACATAAAATCAAACTTTTAAATATTTTATTGTAATAATAAAAGTATCAGTAAACATTCTAACAAACATCTTTTGTGTTCTATGAAAAAAAAAAGATTATTTGGGGGAGTATTTGCATTTTTCTTGAAAGGACTGTGAAGATATGACAGGAAGTGAGTGGGAGAGAGAGAGAGAGATGGGGGCAGGAATGGGAAAGGTCCATGAGGCAGGACTCAAACTCGGGACACCTGAAGCGCAACTGCACCACATGTCGGCACGCTACCCACAAGGCTATTTGCATTGAAAAATCATATGGATTTTACATTAACTACAGCTTAGTCGATGGCAACTATAAACTATTGCCATTATTGTTTTATAAGCTTTTTTTACATACCTTTCGGGATATTGGATTGTATAGGACGTTGCTAGATAACCTCCCAAGCTGTGGCCCAATAGGATCATGCGCTCCAGGCCCATTGATTGTCTCCACTGCTCTATGGAAGTAATAAACTGCTCCTCAGCTAATAAGCCGTCGGTCGGGAACGATGGGCGAGAGCTGCGACCGAAGCCCAGCAGGTCAAAGGCATAGACAGGTCGAGAACGACTCAAAGCGTCCAGATTACGGATCCAGAGACCGACGCCCCCTCCAAACCCATGAACCATCACTAGGGGCGTCTGAGCACCTATAGAAAGACAGAGTCAGAGTGAGAAAATATGAAGTGTGCAAAATACTTTTACAGCCACTGGAGAAGAAGATTAGAAACACTACCTTGATCTTTATGCTTGCGTGCTGATTTATTGGTGACTTTAAGGGTCCATATTCTGTTTTGATTTGGCAACGTCACAAATCTGGACCAAACATCATTCTGGATACCTGAAATAAAATAAAATATTAAAATATTTTAATAAAATGCAATCTCAACAAATATTATTTTTCGAATAAAATGTGACATGGGACCACAAAACCAGTCTTAAGTAGCAAAGGTATATTTGTAGCAATAGTTAGAAGTACATTGCAAGAGTCAAAATTATCGATTTTCTTTTTAAAGCCAAAAACCATTAGGATATAAAGTAAAGATGGTGTTCCATGAAGACATTTTGTAAATTTCCTACCGCAAATATGTCAAAACTTAATTTCTGATTAGTAATATGCATTGCTAAGAACTTAATTCGAGTCTTATGACTGGTTTTGTGGTCCAGTGTCACAAATATTATAATAGGATACCATTTTTAAGTATTCTAAAGGGACAGTAAGGATCTTACAGGCAAGAATTTTAGCCTCGGCACTTTTCAGTAATGACATGGATGTTGGTCTCCAAGAGGGCCACCAAGACCAGTTCCCAGAGGTCTGTCTAAAGAAAGAGAAAAATATAAAGTCAGTGAATGAATAAGAGCAGTAGGAAGGACTATGAGACTCCATGTCATCAGTCTGTGTACATACAGCGTTACGTCAGTCGCCTTTATACACAGTACAAGCCTGTCACCTGCTGGCAATAAAACTGGTATTAATGATGCTTTGAGGGCAGAATTCATATGCAAGCAAACAGAAGAAAAAAATGGTTTAAATAAAGAGTTAAGTCCTGTTGAGAGCATCACTTTATTATACAATTTAAAAAATAAAATTGTATTTATGTTCAGTAATACTGTTCAACATATGAATCAAATTTAGCACAAAAACTTACATTTTACTCTTTATTTAAAAATCATTACTCCAATAATCAATAATGAGACAAAAAAAAAGTTAAATAAGGAGAATGACTTTATTATAAATTATATTTTTATTTATGAGCAGTACTGTACAACATATATTCGGAAGTTTCCATTAGCACTTAAAAGTACATTTTATATAATTTGTATACTTATAGGAGCAAGGTCTGTATTGTACGCCACAAGTTGCCACAATCGCTAAAACTTGAATTTTAGTCTTAGATTTAATAATCATTACCCTAATAAACAATAAAAAGACAGAAAAGATAAGTTAGGGGAATTAACTTATTATGAAATACATTTTTATTTATGGTCAGTACTGTACATTATATATTTGTTCATTTATATTAGCACTTGAAAGTAAATTTGTCATAAATTTATTATTTTCGGAGCATCGCTTTATAAAAAATATGTTTTATGGTCTGTACTTTTTTTGCCATTAGCACAAAAACTTATATTTTATTCTTTATTTAAAAATCATTACTCCAGTTAGCAATAATAAGTCAGAAAAGTTAAGTTAGGGGAGGTTTATTTGGAGGTTTCCATTAGCACTTAAATGTAAATTTTAGTCTTTAATTTATACTTTTAGGAGCATCACTTTATAATAAATTATGAATTAAATAAATAAATTAATTAGGATAATGACTTTATTATAAAATACATTTTTATTGATGGTCACTTTATAAAATATATATATATATATATTTTTTTATGGTCTGTAATGTATGCCATATGAATCAAAGTTGCCATAAGCACTAAAACTTAAATTTTAGTCTTAAATTTAAAAATCATTACTCCAATAAGCAATAAACAGACACAAAAGTTAAATTAGGAGAATGACTTTATTATAAAACACATTTATTTATGGTCAGTCCTGTACATATATTTAGAGGTTTCCATTAGCATTTAAATTAGGGCTGGGACACGATTAATCGCGATTAATCGCATCCAAAATAAAAGTTTATGTTAACATACTAAATGTGTGTTTACTGTGTATATTTATTATGTATATATAAATACACACACATACATGTAAAGCCTTTAAAAAATACTTATATGTGTGGATAGTTATATTTGTATTTAATTTAATTTAGATTATATATAGAATTATAAATATTTTATTTATTTTAATTTAATTTTTATTTTCAGTTTTCTTTAATATACATGTTTGTGTGTGTATTTATACATACATTATATATACACACAGTACACACACATACAGTATGCAATCATAAACTTTTATTTTGGATGCGATTAATCGCGATTAATCGTTTCCCAGCCCTAATTTAAATATAAATTTTAGTCTTAAATGATACTAATATAAGCAATAAAAAGACAAAAAGTTAAGATGTAATGTATTTTAGGAGCATTAGATTATAATAAAATATTTTTCATGGTCTGTACTGTACAACATATGAATAAAAGCTGTCATTAACATTTAAAATACATATTTTTTGTCTTAAATATAAAAATTAATACTTTATGAGAAATAAGACAAAACAATGAAGATGTTTTGTTATGAATTCATACTTTATGAACTGTATTGTACACTATATAAATGAAACTTTCCATTAGCATTTAAATGAGCATTTTAGTCTTAAATTGAACAATTAACTCTCTTATAAGAAATAACACAGAAAAGTTAAGCTGTTCATTACTGTAATTGTTATTCAGCTCAAAAACCGAGATCATCACTATAGTGATGTAACAGCTCAGCATGACTTTGCATAACGTTATGAAATCATCCTGAGCAAGTCAAGGCAGACAGAGTATGAATAATTCCATCACTTCATTTCAATCATTTACTGCACGGATTGTGAAATAGTCGCGTGTTAAACATACAGTGTTTCAAAATAAAAGGAAACTACTTGTTACATGAACGACTCGCATCTCAAGTGTGTAACGTTATTATGATTGTATATTTAAAGACAGTACTCACTCTGTATCAGTCTCGTCTTGCATTGCGGCGTTTGCAGGAGACATTAGTATCAAACATAATACAAGAAAAACCCACGAGGACAAACTGGCATACTTTACATTCGTGTATTCGCTACCGGATCTTCTTCTTCTTCTTCTTCTTCTTTGAATGTTTTATGGCAGTTGGCAAACCAGATAGATGGTGCATTTACTGCCACCAACTGGACAGGAGTGTGGAGCGTTGATTGGGAGTTAGCGAGAAAAATAATAATAGTAATAATAGTAATAATAATAAAGATAAATAAATAAATCATAATAAAAAAAAAAAAAAAAAAAAAAAAAAAATTCGGTATAAATCTATATTCTGTGGATCAATCCAGTTTCTCTGAGGAAAGAAATTAGTACTTTGCAGATCCTAGAATCTTTCTGTGTGCTTTTTAATATGTTCGATACTGTCATTTCCTTAATTCCTGCGTTACTAAGTGATTCTGAAAAGTCCTTTCTTTCCCTGTTGTACTTCATACACTGAATCAGTACATGTTCAATAGTTTCTGGTGTACCACATTGCGCACAGTTACCGGATTCGCTTTTACCTATGGCGTACAATGAGTGTTTAAGGGCTGAGTGCCCTATTCGAAGTCTGGTAATGATAGAGTCCTCCTTTCTACTTCCATAAGTATTTCTCTCAAACCCCACTTTATTTTGAATATTATATAAATGTCTCCCCTTTTTCTCATTATCCCAGTTCTTTTGCCATATTCTATGTAAAGCTGATTTAATTATTCCTTTTATTTCCATTTTACTTAGAGGAATACTGATATCTATCGCAGCACGCTTTAGAAACTCCTTGGCTACATGGTCCACTTCCTCATTGCCTTCTACCCCCACATGTGCTGGAACCCATAAGAAGGAAATGTTCACTCCAATTCTGTATAATCTGTAGAGATGTTGTAAGATTTCACAAATAAGATCTTGCCTAGATGCTGATTTTCCACTAATTAAACTCATCAGAGCTGAATATGAATCCGAGCAAACTACCACACGTGTTGAATGGACTTCTTCTACCCACTGTAGAGCCGTTAAAATCCCAATCACCTCAGCTGTGTATACAGAGGCATGATCTGTAATTCTTTTCCCGATACTGTGCTTGATATGGGGAATAAAAACAGCTGCTGCTACACGCCCTGATTCTGGATTCTTTGATCCATCAGTAAATATTTTAATCATATTGTAATATTTCTGAAGTAGATGTTGATTTACTACCATATTTTTTGATACCCAGACTTCCTTTGATCTCAATTTGACTTGTAATGATAGGTCTACATCTGGTTTGGGAAAAAACCATGGAGGGATTGAAGGTATTACCACCGTAGGACTAATGTTTATGTTCGATATTCCTATTTCCTGGCGCTACCGGATCTGTCAAACATCAGTCATTTTAAAGGCCCGTGTTTGCGTTTTGTAACACTGACGTCATCGTATTTAAAGGAGCCGCGCCACAGAAATAAAAGAAGTGGGTGAAATGTCATAAAACAACTCATGTTTTAATTTGTGAACGTATTTATGTTTAAACGTTGATGTTTCAAATCGTCCGTGTACTAATGAGGTGATAAGGAATAATTTTTGCTCTGAGTAATTATGTTTTGGTGAAAAAATTCACTACCAGTTAAAAGTTTGGAACAGTAAAATTTTTTTAAAGAATTATTTTCTGCTCACCAAGCCTGCATTTATTTGTTCCAAAGTACAGAATAAATATTAAAATATTTTCACTATTTAAAATAACTGCTTTCTATTTGAATATATTTTAAATTGTAATTTATTCCTGTGGTCAAAGGAAAATTTTCAGCAACATTACTACAGTCTTCAGTGTCACAGATCCTTCAGAAATCATTCTAATATGCTATTATGTATAAAAAGTATAAAAATATATACTTTTTTCGACATAATAATAACAAATGTTTTTTGAGCAGCAAATAGTAGAATGATTTCTGAAGGATCACATGGCTGGAGTAATTCAGCTTTGAAATCATAAGAATAAATTACATTTTATTTTAAAAAGTAAATTTGACTGTTTTACTGTACTTTGGATCAAATAAATGCATTCTTGGTGAGCAGAAGAAACTACTTTAAAATATTATAAATCTTACTGTTCAAAATATTTTGACTGGTAGTGTACATTATGAGAAGAGAATTAAAACAAATGCTTAATTTGTTTCACAAGTGTCTTCGGCTGTTCTGACTGGATTTGGACAATTATACTGAGAGAAAATTCCTTTGTATTGAACGCGAACGCTTCACAAACACCGGAACTAAAATTCAGTTCCTTCAGTTCCAGTGAGGAACATTTAGAGGACGCACACCTGTCTCTCTCTTACACGTCATTCATTTCCTTGCTGCTTGATTTTCTGGGGTTTCTGTGTACATCACCTGCAGAAATCATGTCGAATTCGGTGTTTTCAGTTATATCGCGTTTTGTGGAGGAGTACAGGAGCAGCACACCGAATAAGCTGAAGATGATCGACGCGTATCTGTTGTACATTTTACTGACCGGAGTGTTTCAGTTCCTGTACTGTCTGCTGGTGGGAACCTTTCCCTTCAACAGCTTCTTATCTGGATTCATTGCATGCGTGGGATCCTTCATACTGGCTGGTATTTATACTTATTTACTCATATATAACAGAAATGGTTTTATTTTATGTTTCTATGTACGTATGGAGTATGTGTGAATGCATGTTTGGCATATATCATATTTAAATATATATTTCAGAATATAATATCATTAAGAATGCAAAACGGGGCATCTTTTAAATCATTATTTCTTTAAAATACATTGTTTAAATATATATTCATGTATCCTTGGGGAGGGTGGAACTGAGGCAAAGGGTTAAAGAATGCTTAATAAAAGAATGGCAGAAAGGATGGGAAAGGAAATCAAGGGTAGACACTATTTTTCTATTCAACCCAAAGTTAGGAAAAATGATTGTATCTGTCCATCCCTTAAGGACTCATTAAACTGTGTAGATTGAAGTTGGGGCATTGTAGGTTCAATTATTTTTTGCATATTATAGGCAAGCATATTTCTGGTCTATGTGAATGTGGGAATATGGAACACGTTTTCTGGGAATGCAGATAGTATAATGTAGAAAGAAAAACACATTTTGGAGTGAAAGTACATGTGGACGACAGTTATATGCCCAGTAGTGGCTACACTGCCGGAAAGATAAGAAGAAGAAATACATTGTTTTTTTGTGTTTATATGCTTATTTATCTAATTATTATGTAAAAATGTCTTGTCTGTTGATAGTTTGTGTCTTTATGTTCTTCTTTCTTCAGTGTGTCTTCGCATCCAGATCAACCCTCTGAATAAAAGAGATTTCCTGACCGTCTCTCCTGAGAGAGCCTTTGCTGATTTCCTCTTCGCTCACACTGTTCTCCATCTAGTGGTCGTCAATTTTGTTGGCTGAACACATCTGCTCTGTGCCTCTTGAAGCAGGTGCGTGTACCTGTGACACCTAATGAATAGTTCACTTCCATGTGTGTAAAGTTAACACACAGCATGGTACTGGTAATTTACTTATTATATTGCTGCATCTTATATTGGACAATTGCCATATCCTTACTCCATAAGCTTATTCCTTAAAGAATTACGCCACTTTTAGAATAAAAAAATACTAATTTGCTCACCCCCATGTCATCCAAGATATTCATATCTTTTTTTCTTCAGTTGCAAAGAAATAATTTTTTTTGAGTTAAACATTCCAGGATTTTTCCTCCATATAGCGGACTTTAATGGTGCCCAACAGATTGAAGGTTAAAAATGCAGTTTAAATGCAGCTTCAAAGGGCTCTAAATGATTCCAGGTGAGAAATAAGGGTCCTATCTAGTAAAAAAAACTGTACAATTTATTGACTTTTTTTTTTTTTTTTTTTTAAATGCTAATCTTGTCTAGCTCTGAGATGTGCATGGGTACTCTGTGCACTCTGGTTCAAAACAGTTAAGGTATGTCTTAATTTCACCCTACGTCGCTGATGAAGTGCTGACCCAGTGTTTACAAAATCAACATGCAAGAAAAAAAACCCGGTAAAAAAGTGATGTAGGACAAGAGCTAGACTAGATGAGCATTTGTGGTTAAAATGTGCATAAATTATAATTTTTTTAAGAAAATGGCTGATTGTTTTACTAGATGAGACCCTTATTCCTAGGCTGTGGTTGTTTGGAGCCCCTTGAAGCTGCATTTTTAACCTTCAATCTGTTGAACACTATTAAAGTCCACTATATGGAGAAAAATCCTGAAATGTTTTCCTCCAAAAATGTAATTTCTTTGCGACTAAAGAAAGACAGATATCTTAGATGACACGGGGGTGAGTACATTATCAGGAAATTTGGAAGTAAGCCTATGGGTGAGACTTCTGTTTCATTAGCTGCTATAGAGAAATAACGAGAAGAATAACAACATTGAGTAAATGGTGAAACTGTGCATTACAAACCAGTGTGCTCATAATTAAGATAATACATAAAAATAATATAGTGAGACATACCAAGCAAAACGAGCTGTTTTGTACAGCTAAGAATAGCTGGATGCAGATGAGACCGGAAGTCAAATCCACATCCATAAAATGTACAAAATTGGCTGTGCCCACTCTTACGGGAAGACAAAGGTGGATTTTCTGGTGTTTTTGAAAAAGAGTATGTGTTAAAGGTGTTTATGTCTCATAGTTCAGACATCAAAAAAGATAACAGAGCACCAGAATAGCAGATATTGGATAAAGGATCATGCCCAAATCCTTTTAAAAATACGTTTTAAACTGCTTGCTCAGTATAAACTAATTTCTCTAGAAATTTTCTAATTGATAGATAATAAACTCTTGGCTGCCTGATATAGAAGAGTGACCTGATAAAGCAGTACATGCTTCCTCCTTTGTGTCATGTATTAATTTGTGTGCAATGAAATATGCAGACGCACAAAAGTTGTAACCTAAGGTTAACATTCATTGCTTTATTCTGCATTTTGTGTTCATGTTCCTGCATAAGGTTTTCAATTGCCATGAATTTAGAGATATGTAAAACCATCATCATCATTACATTGTCAATAACTAGTTTTTAATCCCTGCAAAAGACACATATATTTTAATAATTAGTGGTTGACCGATATGTAACACCAAAGCCAATATATCAACAAACATTTGACATTTTTAAATGATCAGCATCAGCCAATTAGGTTTTCTATTTGGCTAATAAAAGTGTTGGACGCAGCTTTTATTTTGATAGCAACTGGACAGTGCTAGAAATGCCACACCTGAGGGCAGACGAATCTTGAGGGCAGTCTTGAGAAAGCTTTTCTGTTTGCATTCTATCCAGTTTGCTGCTGTCATATTCAAGTCATATGTTACTGTCTGCTGAGTGGAAGATTGACATTACGTCCTATGTTCCTATTCAATATTTGGCAGAGATACAACTATTTGAAAATCTGGAATCTGAGGGTGCAAAAAAATCGAAATATTGAGAAAATCATGTTTAAAATTGTCCAAATGAAGTTCTTAGAAATGGATATTACTAATCAAAAATTAAGTTTTTATATTTATGGTAGGAAATTTTACAAACTATCTTCATGGAACATCATCTTCACTTAATATCCTAATGAATTTTGGCAGAAAAGAAAAATTTACTTTGATTACTTACGACTGGTTTTGTGATTCAGGGTCACATATGCATTACTTGCTCTGTGTTTGAAATCAAGACTATTTTTCATATTGATTCAGTTTACAATTAAATATTTATAATTGAGCAATTATCTAAAATAATTCTGTATTTCGTTGCAATTAATAAAATCAATCTCGGTCAAATTGTCTTTTACCATCTTCTATAACAATGATAGGATAAATTACTGGAGCTTTAGGAAGAAAAAAAACACAAATGTTTTTGTCAGTTGTTTCCAAATGTATTTTCTTTTAAATTTTTTTTTTTTTTTTTTTTTTGTCAAAATGAACTGATCTGGTATTTTGCGACCAACTCTGATCATTCTTGTTTGTTTTTCACAGATCTGAAGACCAAATGCTGCAGCTCAAGTTCAGAACAACTACAAACAAACACATCTGTCTGCAGATCTCTCTTTGTTAATATATGTTTTGACAGAATTGTCATTTATGATGAGCTCTTGTCTTGTTTCTTCATTTTTCTACTTTTGTAAAACTCTCTGGGAGTTGTTGAAAGAAATTAAATTCCTTTAAAAACAATTTAATTTTGTGGTTTTTATTCTAAGTAACACAACTTGGTTTTTATTTTATTAAAGTGTAAATGAAACCAGAAGCAGATTTTTTGTCTGTGTGTTACTGTTTATAGGCCACTTTCTTTATTACACTGAACACAATTGCAGTGTGGAGCCCAAATGGTTAAAGCGAACTCCCACATCTGGACATAGTTTGGGCAAAAGGAAGTGAGAGTGAACGCAGAAATATTCCTTCTCAGAACAGCTGTTATTAGGAAAGAGAGGCGCTGATCTTGTATCACACTCAACCTCAGCGATGATTCTTCCACTACTTCTAATTGTTCTTGTTCTTTGTGAACTGCCAGGTGAGCTTTAATCATTACTTTTGCAAAAACGGCTTTAGCTTCAGCTGTTTGAAGACATTTTCCAAGCAGTTTATGAAGTTTAGAAAAACAATTTGCAACTAAAATTGGTCATTTATTAAAACTTTCTCTCCTAAGCATTGTATTGAACTGTTTGGAGTTTTAAAAACCAGAATGGAAAGTCTTCTAGCAGCAGCTAAATAGGTTTGCATATGAAGGAAAACACTTTGACCCAAATTCTACAAAGTGCGTCAGAGTGCCTTCAGTTAACTTTTCCAAACAGGACGTTTTTAACTTTTACATTTTCATTAGAATATGCATGTGAAAATATGTTATTTGTCTTTTTTCTGCTTGGATTTTTTGTTTGAAAGAATAATGGACGACAACTAACAGATGTTTTGAATTTTATTAGTTAAATGAAAAACTGTGAAGTAAATAAATTGGCAGTGAAAAGCCGGTCCGTTGCCCACTCGTTGTTTAGTTTTCAATAACTTCAATAAGCAAAACATTTGCTTAAGTTAAGCAAATATGTTTTAGCTTAGGAAGACTTATTCTATTCCAATTATGATAAAGGTCAAGTGACTTATTTGTTTTATTTTTGCTCTTAATAATGCTTCTGTGTAAATGAAACCACAAACATTCTGACTTTCTGGCATTAGTGTGTAATCCTCCATTGCCAATATATTCAGTTGAAGTCAAAAGTTTACACACACCTTGCAAAATCTGTGAGATGTTAGTTAATTGACCTAAAAAGAGGGATCATGCAAATTGCATGTTATTTTTTTAATTTAGTTTTGACCTGAATAAGGCATTTCACATAAATGATCCACAGCTGTTTTTTTGTTTATACAGTAGTTGTTCATGAGTCCCTTGAATGTCCTGAACAGTTAAACTGCCCGCTGTTCTTCAGAAAATCCTTCAGGTCCCACCAATTCTTTGGTTTTTCATCATTTTTGTGTATTTGAACCCTTTCCAACAATGACTGTATGATTTTGAGATCCATGTTATCACACTGAGGACAACTGAGGGACTCATATGCAACTATTACAGAAGGTTTAAATGCTCCAGAATGAAAAACAATGCATTGAGCAGGGGATGTGTATTTTTTTCTAATTTTGCCTAAATATAATTTATTTATTTTTTATTTTTTTTCATTTAATTCTGACTTTCAGAAGATACTTGTTTCCAGAAGACAAAATCAGTTACATTTACCATGATCTTCAAATTCAAAACATTTTCACTCCTGGCTCTTAAAGCATTGGGTTTCCTTCTGAAGCGTCAGTGAGCATTTGAACCTTCTGTAATAGTTGCATATGAGTCTCTCAGTTGTTCTCAGTGTGAAAAGATGGATTTTAAAATCATACAGTCATTGTTGGAAAGGGTTCAAATACAGGAAAATGCTGAAAAACCAAAGAATTTGTGAGATCAGCTGGCAGTTTAATTGTTTAGGACAAACGAAGGACTCATGAACAACTATCACTAAGCAAACAAACAAATAAACAAAACAGCTGTGGATGATTCATGTAACAAAACTGTATTAAGAAAAAAGCATATGTAAACTTTTGAACAAGGTAATTTTTATTAATTCAGCCATTATTTTCTCTTGTGGACTATATGTAAGTGTCTTTAATGTGAAATATTTTATTCAGGTCAGTACTAAATAAAAAAAAAACATGCATTTAATATGATCCCTCTTATTTTGGTAAAACAAGTAACATTTAGCAGATTCTGCAAGGTGTGTGTAAACTTTTGACCTCAACTGTATAGCAACCCCTGTTTCTGTAGGCTATAATAATATTGTTATTCATTAAATCTAGAGTATACACAGTACATTGAACTGTATCTTGTTCTGTCTTTCATTAGGTTCTCACTGCACAGTGAGCACTGTGGGAGATCTGGCTGTACTGGAGGGTGGATCGGTCACTGTCCCGTGTCACTATAACCCGCAGTACATCAGTCACGTGAAGTACTGGTGTCAGGGCCGGATGAGGGAGTTCTGCACCAGTCTTGCGCGCACCGATGACCCCGAATCAGCCCCTAACGGGAAGGGAAAGGTGACGATCGCTGATGACCCCACTCAGCACGTGTTCAGCGTGAGCATGCGGGACCTGACCGAGGAGGACTCAGGCTGGTACTGGTGCGGAGTTGAGCTCGGGGGAATGTGGGTTTCTGACAGCACTGCCTCCCTATATATCAGCGTCATTCACGGTGAGTTAAAAAAAAAAAAAAAACCCAGAATAGAATTTTAATGTAAATAAAACAAAACATCTATTAAAAAAGAAATAATATACAAATAACAAAAAAAAAGTCTCACACATTCTTTGGTTTTTCTTCATGTTCGTGTATTTGAACCCTTTCCGACAATGACTGTATGATTTTGAGACCCATGTTTTCTCGCTGAAGACAACTGAGAGACTCGTGTGCAAATATTACAGAAGGTTCAAACGATCACTGATGCTCCAGAAGGAAAAACAATGCATTAAGAGCCGGGGATGTAAACTTTTGATCAGAATGGAAATGTGTACATTTTTCTTATTTTGCCTAAATATCATATTTTTTTCCATTTAGTACTGCCTTTCAGAAGCTACAGAAGATACTTGTTTCCCAGAAGACAAAATCAGTTACATTTACCATGATCTTCATGATTGACCATTTCCTGTGTGATACGTTTTTAAGGTTTCTTAGCTGAACAGCAATTTATTATTACTTAAATCAATTTACGCATTCTTACTGAATGAAAGTATTAAAACAAAAAGTACCTCACACTTTTGAATGGCATGGTATATTGTTACAAAATATTTCAATTTTGAATAAATTCCTTTCTTTTCAACTTTTTATTCATTAAAGAATCCTATAAAGGTTACAAATTTAGATTCTGATATCAGCATATTAGAATTATAGACTTAGAAATAAAGTCTAGTTTAATACTTTTAAGCGTTTTGCAATGTGACTGTGTTTACATTATGTTCTTAAATACTATTCAATTATATAAATATTATTAATTTAATAACAATTGTTCACATTTACCTCATATATTTGTATTACCAATAGCATTCTCATTATTGCAATGTGACGAAAATAATACAGTTATGTGTTTAAAATATTTTTTTAAGTATTTATAAATATTTTATACATCATGCTAGAATTTCTTGTACTTCCTTTAATTTATGCTAATTTAAAATAATGTCTAAAATAATAAAAAATTAAGATTTGGTGGGGGAGAGGGGCAATTTTATTTAGAAAATATTATTATTATTATTATTATTATATTATTTTCATTATTATTATTATAATTTACTGTATTTGCATTACCACAATGCAACAAAAAATATTATTACCGCAATGTAAAAAAAAAAAAGATTAAAATATTTGTAAATAATTATATTCATAAATATTTTGCACATCATAATTGTTCATGGTTCTACTTATACTGATTTAAAATTATATTAAAAAATGTGGATTTGTTGGGGAAGTGAGGGAATTTATGCATGTATGTTATTTTTTTCATGACAGATGTATTTGTTTTTTACTTTCTATAGTTTATGCTGATTTAAAATTATGTGAAAATGTGGTTTGGTGGCGTAATGCCAAAAAAAAAAAAAAAAAATCCAAAATTACTCCAAAACTAATTGTATGTTAATTAATGACTGTTTATTATTGAATTATATGCAATGTAGCCTTATTTGCTTACAGTATAGGTTAATAATACTGGTTAATATTACCATTTGTTCGTTGTGGTATGCAGGTATGTCAGTGGTGAGCACTATGCTAAATGCAAATGAAGGCGGCAGCGTCACTGCTCAGTGTCTCTACAGTAAAAACCTCAGGTAACCTACTGTATATCTCTAACAGACTCATCTAAGAGATGCAAGATGTATGAATATCACATAACCTGCAACATATTTAACATTAATATATACAGTGTTAAAATCCTTGTACCGGTGCTGTTTTCCCTTCAGGTCCAATGAGAAACGGTGGTGTCGCAGTGGGAACCTGAACTCCTGCATGGTGACGGACTCTGAAGGAACATTCAGCAGCAAAAACGTGTTCATCCATGATGACAGGAACCGCATGTTCACAGTGACGATAGAGCAGCTGGAGATGAAAGACTCGGGCTGGTACTGGTGTGGAGCCGGTCAGCAGCAGGTGGCTGTTCATGTGTCAGTCACAGCACAGACCACAACACGTGCGTCACACAGAGATCACATCTGACACCACAAACTACATTCTTACATATTCAGTAACATGAGTGGTGTACATGTGCAAATAAAGAGTAACCTATTGAAACAGATTGCATAAAAAAATCTCTGCTCAGCATTGCATTTGATTTCTGTACTTATTTCAGTGAGTGCAACATCTCCCATCCAGAATCTAAAGACATCAGTGAAGAATCCAACTGTATTGAGCTCAAATGACCCTCACAGGTGACCTTCTGCTCTAATACCAGCACACTTCTGTATACAATTTTTTTATGAATAGATACAAACTTTTTAGCTATCAGTTGTGTGATATACAAACAGGTATTAATTAAACATTAATTTGGTATTTGATTCACATTGTGTCTGTTTCAGTCGTCCTATTTGGGAGTCTTCTCTTGTGGTGTGTGGGGTCGTACTGCTGGTCATGATTGCGCTTTTGGTACTTTGGAAGTTACGGCAACTATATAGTAAGTTTCCAAGGTTATTTGTAGTTTTGTGTGTGTGTGTGTGTGTGTGTGTACCTGGTATTCATCACGTTGTGGGGACCAAATGTCCCCACAAGGATAGGAATACCAGTAGATTTTGACCTTGTGGGGACATTTCTCAGGTCCCCATGAGGAAACAGGCGTATAAATCATGCCCAATGAGTTTTTTTGAGGAAGTAAAAGTGTGCACAATCTCCTGTGAGGGCTAGGTTTAGGTGTAGGGCCATAGAAAGTACAGTTTGTACAGTATAAAAACCATTACGCCTATGGAATGTCCCCATAAAACATGTAAACCCAACGTGTGTGTGTGTGTGTGTGTGTGTGTGTGTGTGTGTGTGTGTGTTTATAAATCTTTTTTTTTTAAATATAAGTCTTATACATTTGCTGAAAAATTGATGAGTCATTAAAGTCTCTGTATTCCTTTCAGATATCTAATAAGCATGTGTTTTCCTCAATTTTACCTGTTTCCGATCAAAGCATAATGGATGAATTCAATTTTTTCTGTGATTTTTCATTTTGCAGAGAAAAAGCAGAAACATCGAGGGCCAGTTGAAATGAACGACAATCTCACAGTCAGTGCATTTTATCTCTTATTTCTTGGTCAACATTAACTAAAAAATTGGTGTACATTAATAAAAAAAGTAAATAAAAAAAACAATTGGTAAAAAACAATTACAATTTGTAATTGGTGGAAAGAATAATCCGATGCATCTGATGAAGCATTTTAAAAAAGATTCAAGTGAATGAATGTCCTTCCCGCTTTTTTAAAAGTTGGATCACGATTGGATCAGTTCAATTCCTCAATGAACCATTTAACCAGTTCATCGAAAGAATTGTCTCAAAAGAAGTGGGTCTTGATTTCTTCAGTTGGAAATGATATGCTGTCTATGCAATGTTGTAGAGTAAAAAGATATTATGAAATATTATGTTTTTGAATATAGTGAAGTAGAAGTTCATTTTCCCAGAATGAAAATACACTGATAAAGTACAGATGCATTTTTTTCCTGACTGAATGTCTGGTTTCTATTGAAAACATTATGAACGTTAAATGGGTTGTACCTTACAAAAAATGAACCATTGTTTTACAAAAAAAAAAAAAAAAAAGTTAAACCCGAGTGTGTTCAGAGGATTATAAGGCTAAAAATCGGTAGAAACTGTCTTTATGTCTGTGGTCTCCCATGGTTTTCGAATCGGTTAAGATTTGAAAATCGTCTAGTGTGCAGCCAGCTTTAGTGAGCACTTCTCCTTTGCCGAGATAATCCATCCACCTCACAGGTGTGGCATATCAAGATGCTGATTAGACAGCATGATTATTGCACAGGTGTGCCTTAGGCTGCCCACAATAAAAGGCCACTCTAAATTGTGCAGTTTTATCACACAGCACAATGCCACAGATGTTGCAAGTTTTGAGGGAGCGTGCAATTGGCATGCTGACTGCAGGAATGTCCACCAGAGCTGTTGAATGTTCATTTCTCTACCGTAAGCTGTCTCCAAAGGCGTTTCAGAGAATTTGTCAGTACACCCAACCCGGCCTCATAACCACAGACCACGTGTAACCACAGCAGCCTAGGACCTCCACATCCAGTATCTTCACCTTCAAGATCGTCTGAGACCAGCCGACCGGACAGCTGGTGCAACAATTGGTTTGCATAACCAAAGAACATCTGTCAGAAACCATCTCAGGGAAGTTCATCTACATGCTTGCCATCCTCATTGGGGTCTTAACCTGACTGCAATTCGTCGTCGTAACCATCTTGAGCAGGCAAATGCTCACATTTGATGGCGTCTGGCACTTTGGAGAGGTGTTCTCTTCATGGATGAATCCCGGTTTTCACTGTACAGGGCAGATGGCAGACAGCATGTATGGCGTCGTGTGGGTGAGCGGTTTGCTGATGTCAACGCGATGGGGTTATGGTATAGGCAGGCGTACGTTATGGACAATGAACACAGGCGCATTTTATTGATGGCATTTTGAATGCACAGCGATACTGTGACGAGATCCTGAGGCCCATTGTTGTGCCATTCATCCACGACCATGACCTTATGTCGCAGCATGATAATGCACGGCCTTATGTTGCAAGGAACTGTACACAATTCCTGGAAGACATTGCATGGCCAGCATATTCACAGGACATGTCACCCATTGATCATGTGTAGGATGCTCTGGATCGGCGTATACGACAGCGTGTTCCAGTTCCTTCCAATATCCAGCATCTTTGCACAGCAATTGAAGAGAAGCGGACCAACATTCCACAGGCCACAATCAACAACCTGATCAACTCAATGCGAAAGAGATGTGTTGCACTGCATGAGGCAAATGGTGGTCACACCAGATACTGACTGATTTTCGGACCCCCCCCCCACACACACACCTGTGCAATAATCATGCTGTCTAATCAGCATCTTGATATGCCACACCTGTGAGGTGGATGGATTATCTCGGCAAAGGAGAAGTGCTCACTAACACAGATTTAGATTGATTTGTGAACAATATTTGAGAGAAATAGGTCTTTTGTGTACACAGAAAAAGTCTTATATCTTTGAGTTCAGCTCATGAAAAATGGGGGCAAAAAAAAAGTGTTGTGGCAAAAAAAAACATGGCTACTGTTTTACTATAATAAAACTGTCGTTAATTTTATTAAGGGGTGATTGAAGTTTGTACGTTGACATTAAACTTTACACATTACACATATTTTTGCAACTTTGGTACCAGTGTTGCCAAGTCTGCAGTTTTTCTGTGGCATTGGGCTACTTTCATACTGTTGCCGTGAGATGAATTTATTGTCCGTGGGTTGAAACGACCCTAATAACGTAATATTTAGCCCCTGGATTGCTAATTTTTAAACGAGTATTTTACCCCCTGAAATGCAATTGGGCTACTTTTGTGCTAGTTTTGAGAAGCAATTGGGCAGGTTTTGTTGTGAAAACCTGGCAACCCAGTATGGCACTCTCTACAGTTAAGTGTCTGAATTCATCGTTGCTGTCTGAAAAGCAGTCTGCGTTATTCGTGTAACTATCACACATTTGAGAAAGAAATATTCGCCTTATTAAAAGTCATTGTACAATCAGAATGATTTTCAAACTGATGTTTCAAGGTGAATACAGATATACAGTTGCTTTAACAAGAAATTAAACAATGATGTTGTGTCTGGTATCGAGCTGTGGTGAAATGTTTTTCTGCTGTGTTTAATATTGTTTTACTTGTTTTCAGATTTGTCCATGGAGAGAAGGAGACTACAAGAACACCTCTGTGATTTTCCTGAATGCTCCAGCTCAGGCCCAGATGCTCTAACAGAGCAGCTTCATAATTGGAAACACAAACTCATGGACATTAATGATGATAAAGGGAACTGATAGACACTTTGACACTTATGAAGTCTAAAAGAGTCCTGCAGACTAAAGAAACTGGAGACTGGGGTAATATTTGACATTTATTCATGTTTAACAGTTGGATGATCATCTTTCATTCATGTCATGTATTTCACATTTATCTGTTTGTAAGCACAAGCCTTCATGGTGTAAGGATGTTTTGACCGAATGAGCAGTGGTTATTCGCAACTAACTACAGAAAATGTTTAAAAGATGGTGAATGTTTACAAAAACAAACAGGAGTAGCACTGAGAATGTACCCATATCTCACCATATCTCACCAACTCATATTAGAAGCTATTTTTTGTCTTGTCACGTGTTTGACCAGCTTATAAATGATGTACAGTATGTGTACAGAGTGCATTCACATCCTGTTTCAAGTCTTACTAAAATCATGTTCGTCATCTCCTGCATAGGTCTATAAATAAATGTAAGCAACCTACTTCAGCGTCAATCTCAAGAAACATCAGTGGGAAGCATTTTGACTGCATTGCATGTAAAGTAAATCATTCTAATCGGATTAATCTTAAATGCCTCAACCAAATGATGCATTTGTGATTTTTAGCAACATTGGCAATCAACCAATATTAACATTTCAGTGTAAATCAAGTTTTTGTGACAAGCAACCGAAGAGCAAGAAAACTGGAAGTGAAAGTCTGAGACAATGCCAATTTAAGATCATATGCGTCTCATTAAGTGATCAGTTGTTTCTGTAGTAATAACACAAAGAAAAAGTACATGATGAAAATGCAGAGAGAAGAAACATCGCAACTTTTTGACAAAAGGAATGTCAGTTTGAAGAAGTTCATTGTGTGTTTCCTTTGGCTCATAACAGGCAAGTGTCTCTGTTTATAATTCAGATTGATGACGCGTCGTGAAAACACTGTATACGTTTATATTAATTTTGACCTAAAATCTTGTGCATGGTTTGCATCGATAACCTGTATAAGTTATATGCTTCAATGTTAAAAGAAAACTTTTAACTACTAAAGCACTTTTTTGTTCTAAAATGTGTATTGTTCTATCATTAACACTGACAAAAAAAAAAAAAAACTAAAGTTGATCTTTTCTCCATCAAGACCCTGAATGCAAAACAGGATCTGCAACAAGAGTGTTAACAGTTCAGACTGGTGGATCACTCTTTATTCCATGTTATTATGACAGGAAATACACTGAACACAAGAAATACTGGTGCTTTGATGCCGGGTCATCATACAATTACTGCTCTATTCTGGCATATGCTAATGAAACCAAAGGAAAGGTGTCAGTAACTGATCATCCAGATCAGAGTTTCTTTACTGTGACTATGAGAAACCTGCAATATGAAGACACTGGAACTTATTGGTGTGCTGTGGAGATTGGAGGAATAATTGATGTGGATACGACAGAGCAGCTTCATCTCACAGTTCAATCAGGTATGAGATGAGTTTGACACTGAATTGTAAAATCCTACTAATTCCTCAGAAATCACAATCCAAAATGACTGTTGTGTGTTCAGCTCCTGATGTGTCTGTGGTGAACAGCAGTGTATCTGGACATGAAGGTGGTGATATCAGTGTTCAGTGTTTCTACAGTTCTGAATATCAGAATGAACTCAAACGGTGGTGCAGATATCAAGATCAGAGCTGTTACACAGTAGGGAGGACTGACACATCCCAGAATACATCAGTTGAGATCAGTGATGATGGGAGAAGATCGTTCACTGTGCTGATGACTGGACTGAGACTGACTGATTCTGGCTGGTACTTCTGCTCTGTAGGAAAACGGGAGGCACCTGTTCAGCTTAATGTCACTGGTAAAACTCATTCACTGATCACATCAACACAGGGTTTCTTGTTGGACTATAAAGAGAAAAATACTAAAATAAATCTGCATCTTTTCAGTTCCTGATCCACAGGTTCCTGTTCTCACTGTCACTGAACAAAAAACAGGTAATACAAACTTATCCTGAAGGGTTATGGCATTAATCAATTTTGATTTATTCCCATTTATTAAACATTATTTTCCATTCCTGACAGCAACTGTGAGCACAGACACCAGCTCTGAGATGAACATGTTAGTATTAATATGGTTTCATTATTCAGATTCATTAAAACACAGTGTGAGCAACATATTTAACAATCTGTTTTACAGTGCATCCTAACTTGTTCAGCACTCATATTTGCATCTCTGTGCCATTGTCATATCTTTCTACCTATCCTGTCTTTCAGGAGGCACACAGAGGAACGTTTCTGTCTGTCACAGAATTAGATATCACAGATTGTTCCTGAAGGACTTTTGAGTGTCTAGATGTGTCTCTGATTGGAGGTGACCATCTGATTGACATGTAAAGCAACCAATCACAGTTCAGTTTGTATTCAAATGCTGTTTAGGGGCAGGATTATTTGAAATCAGTTACTGTGATAGACACAGATGCAGAAAGATTAATTCAAATAGGGGTGTGACAGACTCACACCATAAAAGCAGTGATTACAGATCACAATATGAAATTTTCATGTGAATTTTCTGAGACTCTTCACAGAATCAGGCTGAAAAACAAAAGAACTATTTGTCTGTCTATATATCTGTTTCCTCAATATATGAGACACTGTATTTTTTCCTTGTTCAATTTGTACTCTTTTCAGTCATTTCTACTAATAAATCCTATTATTTCCATCAATCTCTGTGTAAGGACTGGATGCAGTACTGATAAAATGTCAGTATTTGGAGAGTTTTCCTTTTTGTCCTTTTATGGTCATTAGTTCCTGTTTCCTGTTTGGATGTTAAATTATCATCAAATGATCATCCATATCTCTCATTTTAAGTTCTAGGTCTGCAAGCTAAATTAGGTTGTGTATCATCACAAGTGAATTTGCATAAATAATTTGTTAATCAGCATAATAAAACTGTATGTATAAAAACAACCCCAGGTTTTTAGTTTATGGACTCTGTAGACATGAATGCAAAATATCCATTAGCTGGGAACACTTAAAATAAGGTTCAGTTCATTATAATTAGTTAAAGGGTAATCGGGTGCCACTTTCACAAGTTATTTGAACTGAAATATGTGTTAGGAGTGTGTGTTCACAACCATCCTAGAATGACAAAGATCCACCCAGTAGTTTTCTTTTAATTTAGTAAAATAATTTGCCCTTTCTCATATCGAGCCGTTCTCAGATGCCGGTCGGTGTGACATCACACCGACAGAGGCCGCTCCCATGACAGCTGATAGACAGTCCCATAGTTTTAGCATAGACCCACCCAGAGTGAGAAGTAAACTGCCTAAGCGAGTGTGGAGTACAGTTGTTGGGTGTAACAGCGAACACAGCAGTTGTCATTTACTACCTACATCTGAACCGCTGAGGACACAGTGGCTGATTTTTGTTTCTGAAGGGAATGTGGCTGCCAATCTACCTAAATGGGTAGACTGCTTTATAAACGAGAGTCAGTATAAAGCAGTTTTTGCTAGAAAGCTGCTCCTGAAAAACAGATGTACCAACTATTCGTGTTCCTGCTTCATCTTCACCAGAAGTGAGTGTAATTTATTTTTCTATGAATCTTTGCTAATCGCCTTTTCTAATAATGTGCTAAAAATCACGCTTCACGATGAATGAAAGTGTAACTTACACTCTCGGAGAACATGGTTATGTCGTCTTCTCTATGTACATCCGTCTCAATATAATTCATAATCGCACGTTTATGATGAATAATGCATTAAGGTGATTGTCTAGTTACAAACTGTGTACGTTGTCTTAAAACTACATTAAGCTTAGCTTTGTAAGGCTAGATGGTTTAAAACGGTGTCTGTTAATGATTCGGAAGTCATGTACAGTTATTTTAAATAGTTTTGGATCAGTTATAACTGCATTAAGAATGGTAACTTTAACGCAATACCCGCAAAACAGTGTTTACAGTCTGCAACTGCATATGAGTAAAGACCATAACACCATACACTCACGCATTTATGTATTTCAATATTACGACGGGGTAAGTTAACCGATCACTTATTTGCTCTTGTTCAGTCAGCTATACCTCAGTAAACACATCACGTTCGTATCTCTCTCAGTATACCCTGCCGGTACATACAAAGATAAATCAAAGTGACATTAAGTTTACTAACCATCAAACTTATATGGCTGCACACATGTGTTTTCAAAGCCTCCCGCGACCATTATTTCCCCAAATAATACCCTCAACTGTTGTCTAGGCCAGTGGATTTCAATCCTGGTCCTGGGGACCCACTGCTCTGCACATTTTGTATGTATCCCTTATCTGACACACTCAGTTAAGTACATGGATCTCTCTCCTAATGAGCTGATGATCTGTATCAGGTGTGTTAAATAAGAGAGACACACAAAATGTGCAGAGCAGTGGGTCCCCAGGACCAGGATAGTAGTGTCCTAGCATGGAGTCGCACGCCGATTGAATTCCCGCGTCTCGCCAGAAGATGGCGCCCTCAGCTGAATCATCCATCCGTTCATTTTATAACGCGCTCGTCCACTGCGTACAACAGCGTACAACACAGGTACAAGTTTGTTGTAAATTGATTATTAAATTGTTTAACTAGGGTTTATACATGATTTCCGTGACATAGTTCAAGATAAATCCTTTAATCTTACTATTGGAACTGCCCGTTTTAAATGATTATTAAACAGCAAGCAAAATATTCAAAAGTCCTTCCAGGGCACTTAGTATCCGAATTCACTCACTCGTTTTCATTCACTACTTCAAGTGAACTGTAGGAGTGGACTAATGTAGTACATAGTGAATAGGGTATTGGGGGGCGATATCAGATACAGCCAGAGTCATGCGCCGACTCAATTTCCGCGTCTCGCCAGAAGATGGTGCCCGCAGCTGAATCATTTATCCGTTCATTTTAATGTACTTTAGTGTACTTAGTGTACAAATTTACTCATTTTCATTCACTACTTCAAGTGAACTGTGGGAGTGGACTAATGTAGGGAATAGTAAATAGGGTATAGGGGGCGATTTCAGATACAGCCAGAGTCAGAGGCTTGATTAATCAGAAATGCACAGGTGTTCTTATCAGGATTCAGTCCACCAATCAGAACACAGCAGAATTTTCTACACCAATTATCAGTAGTTATGTAGTTGTCTAATGGAAAAAAAAAACAGTAATTCCTTTGATTACTCGTACTTAAAAAAGTAATGCTGTTAGTAACGTTGTTTATTTATAACAACGTTATTCCCATCACTGTCCATATCTCACTCTTTAACATATTAAAGGATATTTTATGTATCGCCATGCATTAGGCCAGCATATAAATGAACAGCTTTTGTCCATTATAACCTCTGTACAGAAATAGTAATCAAAATGCCATCTACCCTAAATAGTACTGTTCAGTTTCTCGCAAAAAACGATCGTTTCAGGTCGTAGGACATCAATGTATCGTCACGAGTCGCAGGGTGTAATTTGGATTTGTCTGTGCATGTTTTTGTTTACTTTAAAAGGTTTGGTGCCCATCCGCATCCATTATTTGGCTGGCAGACTGCACCGGTTTTCGTTAAAAAACTTTGTTTGTGTTCTGCTGAGGAAACAAAGTCCCCTACTTCTTGGATGCCCTGTCCCAGTCTTTAGCCATTTGAGTCCGAGTTGAGTCCGAGTCCAACTGAACACTACTGTTTGTCAGTATCTTAACCTTGTTTTAACCTTTACAACTAGAATAAGGCAATGACAATTTAAATGTAAAAAAGCAAACAGCTATTGCATATTGCTATTTGGATTTTTGATTTCACACCATCTTATAATTAGTGTCCTGCTCAGCAAACTTTAAAGTCATGTAACAGAAGTTATAACTTATGTATTGTGACATATTTCAGAATGAAACAGCTTTTAGAATGTGACAAATTATAGGGCAGGACAGGACTTGTCTTTATTTGCTGTTATATAGTAAATGTATACATTCAATGGGGTGGGTAGGAAGCTTTGTGAATGAGACCTGAGGAGCAGAAAATTCACCTCTTATCTCTGATTTTGGCTGTTTTGGGTTTTATATGATGAATGTTAAGACCTTAGACAGGGTAGATGGCATTTTGATTATTTTTTTTCTTGGATGAAAATGACAGTTTTTAAGAAGCAGTCTATGGAGGCCATGGAATAAAAGAGTAAAAAAAAGTACATTTGAGTTTATATTTAAAAATTCTGACTTTATTTTCACAATTCCGAGATTATATTTCACAATTTTGATAAGAAATGACATTCTCCCTTTTCCCCTCAGCTCAAAATCGTGAGTTTAAATCCCACACTTCTGACATTTTTCCCCTCAGAAAACTCTGAGTTAATTTGAGTTATAAAGTCTGAAATACAACATATAAAAAAAAAAAATTCTGAATTGTGAAAACCTGAATACTGAATGTCACTTTCGTAATAATGCGAGTCAGTAAAATTTACGTCAACTGTCCCTGGACTCGGCTGGACTCGGCAATTATTCCCGAGTCCGAAAAACTTGAGTCCGAGTCAAGTCCGAGTCAAAACGCATCCGAGTCCGTGACAAGTCCGAGTCCGCTAAAACTTGAACTCGAGACCGGACTCGAGTCCGAGTACAAGTCCGAGTACCCCAACTCTACCTGGGGGTCAGCAGATAAACATCAAATTTTCATTTTTGGGTGAACTATCCCTTTAAGATCTTGTTAGTCATCTACTGCAAAGGCCTATAAATACATGTAACTAACTTACAGCAGTGACCCACTCCAGTAGTTCTATAATTGTAAAATGAGAACTAGAGAATGGAACAGTGTTAATACCATGAAACCTCGGAGGGAAACATTTCGACTGCATTGCACATGAAGTATTAGAATGTCTTATCTGAATAATCTTAAATATCTCGACCAAGTGATGCATTTGTAATTTGTGATTTTTGCAGAAGTGACATTTTTTTGTATTTAAACTTTTTGTGACATTAACCAGGGGATTTTAAACCTGTCCTGTCAGACCCAGCACTGCATTCAGTGTGTCTCCCTCATTTATCACACCTGATTCCATTCATAGGCTTGTTAGCAGAGACTGCAAGACTTGAATTGGGTGTTAGATGAGGGAGACATACAAAATGTGCAGAGCTGGCTGAAGAGCACAGATGCAGGAAGTGACAGTCTGAACAGTGAATGTAAGATCATATCTTATCTCCTTGAGTGATAAGCTGTGTAGTAATAACACAAAGACAATGTACATGATGAAGATGGAGAGAGAAGAAACATCGTCACTTTTTGACAAAAGGACTGTCAGTTTGAAGAAGATCATTGTGTGTTTCCTTTGGCTCATAACAGGCAAGTGTCTTCGTTTATAATTTTGTTTATTCATGCGGTCAGTTGACGTGTTTTGCTGTATGACACGCTATACTCTGTTATGTCTAAAACTATTTTAGACAGTGTTTTGATCATTCTTTTATAATTACAGACTTTATTAATAAAGACTATAATCAATGTTTAATGTTCTGGTTATTTTGACTCAGAGAGGGTTTTCTTTTGGGCGAGAAAAAACAAAAAACAAACTTGTTCTAACTAAATGAAAAGAAGTTGACTAAACAGTTTGAATTCAAAATTTGTTGATAACATAGCATTATAAGAGATTTAAAAAAAAAAAAGTTTTTTTTTTTAGGTAAAGGATCTTCAGCATACCACTAGGGTTAAAATGAATTTAGTGAAGGCAATTGCATTGGTTTTGCATTGTCTTCCTGTAAGTTGTTTAAAATAAAAATACTGTTACTTAAAATAAATCATATATTAATCTATCATCTGTTCAGGCATCTGAACATGATTGATCATTCATCAATATTAACAAAAAACTCAAACTAAAGTTGATTTTTTTTCCCCCACCCTACATCTATAGGTCCTAAGTGCACAACAGGATCAGCAAGCAGAGTGTTATCAGTTCAGACTGGAGGATCAGTCATTATTCCATGTCATTATGACAAGAAATACACTGAACACAAGAAATACTGGTGCTTTGACGCCGGGTCAGCATACAATTACTGCTCTATTCTGGCATATGCTAATGAAACCAAAGGAAAGGTGTCAGTAACTGATCATCCGAATCAGAGTTTCTTTACTGTGACTATGAGAAACCTGCAACATGAAGACACTGGAGCTTATTGGTGTGCTGTGGAGATTGGAGGAATAATTGATGTGGATACGACAGAGCAGCTTCATCTCACAGTTCAATCAGGTATGAGATGAGTTTATTCTGATATTTGTTAAATCCTACTAATTCCTCAGAAATCACAATCCAAAATGACTGTTGTGTGTTCAGCTCCTGATGTGTCTGTGGTGAGCAGCAGTGTATCTGGACATGAAGGTGGTGATATCAGACTTCAGTGTTTCTACAGTTCTGGATATAAGAATAAACTCAAACGGTGGTGCAGATATAAAGATCAGAGCTGTTACACAGTGGGGAGGACTGACACATCCCAGAATTCATCAGTTGAGATCAGTGAAGATGGGAGAAGATCGTTCACTGTGCTGATGACTGGACTGAGACTGACTGATTCTGGCTGGTACTTCTGCTCTGTAGGAAAACAGGAGGCTCCTGTTCAACTTAATGTCACTGGTAAAACTCATTCACTAATGAGATCTACACAGGGTTTCTTGCTTGAAGAAAAAAACTAAATTTTTGTTTTATCTTTTCCCGTGTCTCTAGAAAATCCACAGGAGTCTGTTCTCACGGTCAGTGAATCAAAACCAGGTAAGACAGACTCTTACTGGAGGTTATGGTATAAATATAACAAATCTTTTTAAACTTACCTAACTTCTATTTGACAGCAGTTGTGACCACAGAAGGATTTGAGAGAAACAGGTTAGTAGCTTATTAAAATATTAATGAAAATATCATGGGCTTGATTCGATACTTGTATATGTATCAATATAGTCTAATATAGTGTCTTTCTTAATTTTTGGTCTATTTTTGTGACTGGTGTTGTTGCTTATTTTTGTCTTCTAGTCAGATTAATTTTTGTTCATATTTCTCTTGTTAGCAGAGATGCAACTACTATGTCATCTACAACACCGGTTTCAGTAAACACCTATCAGACAGCAAGCAGTGAAGAGCAGCACAATGAGTATTGAAATAGGATTTTCTTTGCTTAAATAGATTAAAACACCAAAAAGTTTCTCTGCAGCAAGTTTTTGCAGTGTTGAACAGTGTAGCCAATCACAGACCTGCCTGTTGATTTTATGAATGCAATCGTCAATCAGTGGTATTTAAGTTAGTCAAGTCAATTCACTTTTATTTTATAGCATTTTTTGTGTTTGGACCCTTTCCACTTATGACTGTATGATTTTGAGTTCTTTTCAGGATGAGGACAACTGATGGACCCATATACAACTATTATAGAAGGTTCAAATGCTCACTAATGCTCTAGAGGGAAAAAACATGCATTAAGAGGCAGGGGGTGAAAAGTTTTGAATAAAATGGAGTTGTGTACATTTGTCTTTTTTTCCCTTTTATATCATATTATTTCATTTAGTATTGCCCTTCCGAGGCTACAGAAGATAGGTACATGTTTACCAGAAGACAAAATCAGGTACATTTACCCTGTTCTTCATCAAATTCAAAAATGTTTTCACCCCCCTCCCGGCTCTTAATGCATTGTTTTTGCTTCTGGACATCAGTGAGTGTTTGAACCTCCTGTCAGTTGCTTATGAGTCCCTCAGTTGTCCTCAGTGTGAAAAGGTGCATCTTAAAATCAAAGTAATTGTTGGAAAGGGTTCATATACACAAAAATGCTGGAAAACCAAAGAATTTGTGGGACCTGAAGGATTCTTCTAAAGAACAGCAGGCAGTTTAACTGTTCAGGACAAACAAGGGACTCTTGAACAACTATCACCTAACATAAAAAAAAAAAAAAAATAGCTGTGGATCAGTCAGGTAAGAGCACAGTATTAGGAATCAAGGGGGTGTAAACTTTTGAACGGGGTAATTTTTATAAAAAAATATTATTTTCTCTTGTGGATTAACATCTTTCATGTGAACTATTTTATTCAGCTCAGTACTAAATAAACAATAACATGCCTTTTTAACGATCCCTCTTTTTTGGTAAAATAATTAACGTTTTGCAGATTCTAAAAGGGGATGTGAACTTTTGACCTAAACTCTACAGTAGGCATGTAAATGAAGGTCTACATTTCGGTGTCTCTCCATGTTAAACTAGTTAAATGTAAATTAATTTAATCTTACACTGTGGTACATGAACAGTATTGATCTGCGATCAAAACAACCGTAACGTGTTCCTCTCGCTGTAACAAATAAAGTATAGAGACTATCATCATTATAATAGAAGTTTACTTTGCTCACTTTCTATATTTTTATTAATAATTCATAACAGAAAGTGTTGTTTTTAATGCTTCATGCCCTAAAAATGCTGTTGCAAGTAATGACTTCTTTCACTGTGCATTGCTATTCTTGTTTTGGTGGTGCTCAGTTTGGTGGTTCTCTGTAACCATTTATGAAAGTTTATGATGCCATTGCCTTCAGATATTTAATTCCTGTGGTGTATTTCAGACTTTATTTTTATGTGTTTTGCTTTTTTGCTGCTTTTCTTTGTCTGGTGTAGTTATATCAGTGAGCTCAACTTCTTTATTTGCATGTATGTTTATTTTAGTTGTCTATATGTCGATTTGTAGAATTGCAATGTCTTTTTGTGGTGAGTGTGAAATGAGTTCAGAAACAAAACACCACTTTAAGGGTGTTTGGACAAGAATATTTCAGTTATGGTCACACTGTATTTTTTTTCTTCACTCAAATTTCTCAAAGTCTTTTGCACTGTTGGTTATCACAGGGATTTGTATCTGGAGGTGTGGATTCCAGCGGTTGTGCTGCTGATGGTGATTGCGATTGTCATGTCAGCCGTTATTCTGAAGAAACGCAGTCAGTATTAATAACCTTTCTTAATATATGACAGATTACATTAAAAAAAGTGTGTTCATGATCAGTTTATGTACCCGTAGATTTGCACGTATATTTATAAGCTTCTTGTTGATGAACAGTTCCACTAAATAAGTGATAACATTATTTATTTTCTTACTGACAGACAATGAACACATCACAGAGGTGAACAGAGAAGAAGCCAATGACGCAGTAAGTCTGAGTTAAACAATTTGAGTTAAAACTCATAACTGAGAGATTTAGAGCATCAGATGTGTTTATTTTCAGGGAAATAGTGTCAGTTCATCTTCAGCGGTTGCAGAGAATGAAGTGACTTACTCCTTTGTGACAGTACGACACAAAACTAAAGCAGTAAGTGAACACACAATAGCATAAATAGAAAATATCTGATCTCAGTTGTACTGTAATGTAATTTTCAGTATTCCTTATTAATCATCTTCCATATCTCCAGAGAAGCCCAGTATCTGTGGAGGATGAGGTGATGTACAGCTCTGTGCACAAGCAGGTGAGATGTTACAAGTTTTCTGTTTTCAAGTTCTCAAGTTAATAATCACAGGATGTTTTACACACACACACACACACACACACACACACACACACACACACACACACACACACACACACACACACACACACACACACACACATGTTGGGTTTACATGTTTTATGGGGACATTCCATAGGCGTAATGGTTTTTATACTGTACAAACCGTACTTTCTATCGCCCTACACCTACCCTACTCCTAAACCTAGCCCTCACAGGAGATTGTGCAAACTTTTACTTCCTCAAAAAAACTCATTGTGCATGATTTATAAGCCTGTTTCCTCATGGGGACCTGAGAAATGTCCCCACAAGGTCAAAATCTACTGGTATTCCTATCCTTGTGGGGACATTTGGTCCCCACAACGTGATGAATACCAGGTACACACACACACACACACACACACACACACACACACACACACACACACACACACACACACACACACACTAAACATGTGATTTCATCTCACTGTTTAATCTCTTAATTACAGGTTAACCACTAAATACCTGAGCAAAATAGGAACACAATGGTACTGAAGTTGAATCATCCTAATATATAGTTTGTTTTTTTCTTCCAGGAATAATTACAAATAAAGCATGCAAACAACTAATTCTGATGAAATTGTGCTTTCATCTCTTATCATCTGTCAATATCCCTTGTACACTCTAAAAATGCTGGCTTAAAAACAACTTGGCAATTTTTTTTACTTTGAAGGTTATTTTAAGTAATAAAAATGCACTCTAAAATCTGAAGAACAGATCATTTAATGTTATAATTGTAATTTTATTTAATGTTACAATCATAAAATCTTTAAAAACTTCAGTTAAAATCAGTAAAGGTTTTAGGACGAGACAGGAGCAGCAAGAACAGCCAATGAGAATCTGTGGGAAAAAAATTGCTATCAATATGCTGTTCCAGTGCATTAAATGGCTAGTAGCCTACTGGGGGTAACGTATTACAACTAACGCGAGTTACGTAATCAGATTACTTTTTTAAGTAACTAGTAAAGTAACGCATTACTTTTTAATTTAAGAAAATATCTGTTTTTTTTTCTACTTTTTTTTTACTTTGATTTGAGATTAAAGGTGAACATGCAAAAAAAAGTGTAGTGGCATTGTGCACATACTATTGCATTGTAAAAAAAAAAAGGTTTAAAATTAAGTTTTAGTGTTTTACTGAACACTTCTTTAGTAATAAGTGTGTAAATTGTTGTGATGCTTGCTTTTGATTGACAATAAATAAAATCTATATTTGTCTATTTGTGAATGTATTTTGCAATTTCTACTTTTAATCTGTTGAACATTTTATGTATGTAAACATATGAACATGTATGTAAACATGTGAACATGTATATAAACATATACATACTTAAGCCCCTTCACACTTTAATGTTTCAGATCATCAAACTAATTTAAATATTAATCAAAGATAACACAAGTAAACACAACATGCAGTTTTTAAATGAAGGGTTTTCTTTTTTTATGAAGGAAAACAAAATCCAAACCCACATGTGTGGAAAAAGTGGCCAAGTGGTTAAAACATAACTGTGGTTTATCACACCTGAGTTCAGTTTCTCTAGCCACACCCAGGCCTGATTATTGGCACACCTGTTTGCAATCAAGAAATCACTTAAATAGGACCTGCCTAACAAAGTGAAGTAGACCAAAAGATCCTCAAAAGCTACACACCATGTTGAGATTTAAAGAAATTCAGGAACAAATGAGAAAGAAAGTAATTGAGATCTCTCAGTCTGGAAAAAGTTATAAGGCCATTTCTAAAGCTTTGGGACTCTAGCGAACCACAGTAAGAGCCATTATCCACAAATGGTGAAAACATGGAACAGTGGTAAACCTACCCAGGAGTGGCCGACCAAAATTACCCCAAGAGCGCAGCGACGACTCATCCAAGAGGTCACAAAAGACCCCAGAACAACATCTTAAGAACTGCAGGCCTCTCTTGCCTCAGTTAAGGTCAGTGTTCATGACTCCACCATAAGAAAGAGACTGGGCAAAAATGGCCTGCTTGGAAGAGTTCCAAACTGAAAACCACTGCTGAGCAAAAAGAACATAAAGGCTCGTCTCAGTTTTGCCAGAACACATCTTGATGATCCTCAAGACTTTTGGGAAATTACTCTGTGGACTGACGAGACAAAAGTTTAACTTTTTGGAATGTGGCATGTTTAGAAGGCTTGGCAAAGGAAAACCTCTTCTATCTAAAAAAAAAACAGGGCAGCACAGTTTAGGTCTGCAAAGTTGCATCTGAACAAAACATTCAAGTCTTCTAGAATAATGTCCTTTGAACTGACAAGACCAAAGTGGGAATGTTTGGCCATAATCCACAGTACCAAGTTTGGTGAAAACCTAAAGAGCATATCAGCACAAACACCTCATTACAAAAGTCACACATGCTGGTGGAGGGCTGATGATTTTGGGCTTGTTTTGCCACAGGACCTGGACATCTCACAGTCATTGAGTCGGCCATGAACTCCTCTGTATATCAAAGTATTCTCAGATTAAATGTGAGGGCATCTGCTATAAACAGCTAAAGTTGGGGTATAATTGGCAACAGATAAAGTCATTCAGAAAATGAATTACTAAATGAATTACTGCTAAAAATGGATCTACAGGCAATTGACTCATAGGGTGTCCTAACTTTGTCACACATGTCTTTTCCTTTCGGCTGTATTTTTGTTAAAGGGGTCATCGGATGCAAAACTGGCTTTTACATGTTGTTTAAATATTAATGTGTGTTAGCAATTTGTGTACACAACCACCCTACAATGATAAAAATCCACCCAGTGGTATTCTTTTAATCTTCAAAAAGTAATAAAATCAGGTCATTCTCAGCTTCTTGTTGTTGTGGCGAAACACAGTTGATTGACATGAAAGTCTTACCTTAGAACCGCCCTCACCGAGCTGAAACAGTCCCAATTCGATCGCCATTCTGTGACTCAGGTGTAGAGGAAGACTCTAATTGAGCGATTGAGGTGTTCTGTTGTTGGATGTAATCATGAACATAGCAGACCTCATTTACTCCCGACATCTGAGCCTCTGAAGACGCAGAGGATTAATGTTACTTCGTTTTTAAAAGGAAAGCGGCGATCCCAATCTACAAATGCATCTATGTTCGTGCGAATTGTTCCTGATGCAGCTTCACCCACAGCAGAAGTGAGTATAAGGGTTTTTTATGCATCTTTGCAAATGGCCTTTCTTAATAATGTGCTTGTTGGCAAGTTTCGCTGATAAGCGCAGCTAAACGCGGCTAAAGTAAACATTACAGCTCCTAATCCCTCAGCAGAGAGGGGCTGGGCGAGCAGAGCTTATTTGCATTTAAAGGGCCCATGTGTACAATGAGCTGATATTTTGCAGAGCTCATTTTGACAAGGTAAAAGGGTGTTTTTTTACACTACCACTGAGAATTTTTAACCAAAGTATATTACAGACTTTTCATTAAGACCCTAAAGAATCATATGTACTTGTGGAAAATGGGCATCTGATGACCCCTTTAATCGAATCACCATTTGACATGTTTCGGTTTATTAAAACAATAACTCATAAGCAATAAATCAAAAATAACAGCGAGAAAGTCTTCACACACACACACACACACACACACACACACACACACACACACACACACACACACACACACACACACACACACACACACACACACACACACACACACACACACACCACTCCTGGTATAGGTAGAGCTCTTTGGTTTTCATGACAATCCAAGCACAGAGTATGTTTGTCCTTTCATTACAGTATCAAAAATTCAGAAGGCAATTTGCAGTAACTTCTCAAAAGAGCAAGCATATCTATGTCTATTTTAATATATCAATAATAACACCTCTAGCTGCATGAGCAAGGCATACTTATTAGCATATAGCTTTCTTGTTCCCCTTTTACGCCTCCAAAGAACACTTTTATGAGGCTGAGGGGAAAATCAAAATACAAAGTGTTTAATATAGGCGTTCCATTTGCAACACTTGTTGCAAATGCATCACCTAAACAAACCATTTTTGTTAATAAAACATATGTTGCAGTATCATATATTATTAACCACAGGTGAGCTATTCTCACCGTTTGCAGTTTACAAATCATAACTACATCTTAAACAGAGTTTAATTCAAAATAGAAGTAATTCAAAGCAATCAATACTTTTACCAATCTCGTTATTTTTTTATTTCTATCGTCTTGTCTTCTAATCAATTGAATAACTTTCCCTTAGTTTAAAGAGGATTCTCTGATGCTTTTGGCTCTTCTAGATATGTGTAAATATTTGTGTGCAATTTATGCAATTAAAACACATTTCATGACATATAAGCTCTCTAATGGAATGAGTTTCCAGGTTCCACTCCACAGCTGTATGCACATGCAATGCAAATATATATAATCTGACTCATTTTTGCAGAAAGTTCAGACCATTTCCTCTCCTCTGTATGGTGTGACGCTGAAATTCATAAAATACAAGAGGAAGTTGACAGATCCAAATAGCACAGAAATGTGCAAAGAAACATTATTACAACGCTTTGACAAAGGAACGATCAGCGCCATGCAGTTCATTTCAATTTTTCTTTGGCTCATAACAGGCAACTGTTTTCTCTTTCTGTATATTTATTAATTTTTATATATATATATATATATATATATATATATATTGATATTTTTCATAAATGTGTTTTAGAAATATAATCATGCCAACGTAATATTTTGTCATGTTTGCTGATCTTTTCTTCACCCAGGTTTTAAGTGGGAAACTGGATCAGGAGGCAAAGTGGTAACAGTTCAGACTGGAGGATCAAGCATTATTCCATGTTATTATGATGAGACATATGCAGCAGAATATAAGAAATACTGGTGCTTTGATGCAACAGCATCATACCGTTCTTGCTCAACTCTGGCATATGCTAATGAAACCAAAGGAAAAGTGTCAGTAATTGATCATCCAGATCAGAGTTTCTGTACTTTGACTGTAAGGAACCTGAAGCATGAAGACACTGGAACTTATTGGTGTGCTGTGGAGGTCGGAGGAATATTTGTAAAGGATGCTATAGAGCAGTTTCAACTCACAGTTCAGTCAGGTATGAGATGAGTTTTCATTCAAATAAAAATTGTTTTTAATTTCTGATAAATCACAATCTCAAATGACGTTTGTGTGTGTGTGTGTGTGTGTGTGTGTGTGTGTGTGTGTTCAGCTCCTGATGTGTCTGTGGTTAGCAGCAGTGTATCTGGACATGAAGGTGGTGATATCAGTGTGCAGTGTCTCTACAGTCCTGGATATCAGAATAAACTCAAACAGTGGTGCAGATATAAAGATCCGAGCTGTTACACAGTGGGGAGGACTGACACAGCCCATACTCCATCAGTCCAGATCATTGATGATGGGAGAAGATCCTTCACTGTGGTGATGACTGGACTGAGACTACCTGATTCTGGCTGGTACTTCTGCTCTGTAGGAAAACAGCAGGTTCCTGTTCAGCTCACAGTCTCTGGTAAAACTCATTCACAATCAAATCAGCACATGGTTTCTTGCTGGAACATTAAAAGAAAATGACTAAAATAAGTCTGCATCTTTTTAGTTCCTGAGGTCTCTCGAGAAGATCCACAGGTTCCTGTTCTCACCGTGACTGAAGCAAAAACAGGTAATACAGACTTTTCTTGAAGGGTTATGACATTAAGTCATAATCAATGGTTGTAATCTTTGCTTAATTTTTTATTCACCAGTTGTAACCACAGACGGATTTGAGAAATACAGGTATCCTTTTAAAATATAATTAAGATTTATATATATATATATTTTTTTGTCATGGTATTTATTCTATTTAATTTTTTTGATGCATGATAGAGTTGATTTTTTTGTCTTTCTAAGCATTTTTTTGTGTTTTTGCATGTGGTGCTGTCTGTGCTTGTTATTCCATAGTTTTGCAAAACCAGGTAATTTAAACTGATTGCATAACATATTTAATAAATTTTGATTTATTCCGATTTATTAAACATTCTTTTTCATTTCTGACACCAACTGTGAGCACAGACACCAGCACTGAGATGAACATGTTAGTATTATTATGGTTTCATTATTCAGATTTATTCATTTGTTTTACTATGGCCTGGTTTCACAGACAGGGCTTAGGCTAAACCAGGATTAGGCCATAGTTCAATAAGGACAATTAAGTAATTTTTATAAACATGCTTGCAAAAAAAAAAAAAAAAAAAAAACGTATTGGTGTGCATCTTAAGACAAAACAAAGGCACATTTTAAGATCAAACAGTGCAATTTTATTTCAGCTGAAAAAACTCAGACTTACATTTTAGTCTAGAACTAGGCTTAAGCCTTGTCTGTGAAACCGGGAGAGTGTGTCCTAAATCTACATTATGTGACTTAATCAACACTCATATTTGCATCTTTGTGCCATTGTCATATCTTTCTACACATTCTGTCTTTCAGGAGGCACACAGAGGAACATTTCTGTCTGTCACAGAATTAGAGATCACAGATTGCTCCTGAAGGACTTTTGAGTGTCTAGATAAATTACTGAGATTTTGTGAAACTCACATGAGATTTGGTTTTGCTTGATTGGAGGTGACCATCTGATTGACATGTAAAGCAACCAATCACAGTTCAGTTTGTATTCAAAGGCTGTTTAGGGGCGGGATTGTTTGAAATCAGTTACTGTGATAGACACAGATGCAGAAAGAGTAATTCAAATAGGGGTGTGACAGACTCCCACCATAAAAGCAGAATTTTGCATGTGAATCCTTTGAGACTCTTCACAGAATCAGGCTGAAAAACGAAAGACCTATTTGTCTGTTATTGTCATGACTCTGGGCTGTGGGTTTTTCCTCCTCCACCGGAGGTCGCTGTTCTATTCCCTCCACACTCCATGCCTCATCTCACACACCTGTCACTCTGATCACACAGCTGTTCCCCATCACACACAGACTATATTAGTCTTCACTCACCCACCACTCGTTGAGTTTGCATTGTTTGGATTGTTTTGAGTTTGGTCTGTGTTTGAATCTGTCTTGCTTTTGTCTTAAGTTCCAGTAGTGTTGTGCCGTGTTGGCCCTTTGGTTTTGTTTGTTTTATTATTATTTATAATAAATTCACTCTTCCCTGCATTTGGACCCAGATCTCCTTCTCTAAACGTGACAGTTATACAGACAATATTTTGTCTGTACCCACATATCTGTTTTCTCTCTCTATACAAGACACTATATTTTGTCCTCTCTCAATTTGTACTCTTTTCAGTCATTTCTACTAATAAATCCTATCATTTCCATCAGTCTCTGTGTAAGGATTGGATGCAGTACTGATAAAATGTCAGTATTTATAGAGTTTCCTTTTTATGGTCATTAGTTTCTGTTTCCTGTTTGGATAATAAATGATCATGTGATCATCCATATCTCTCATGCAGCTAAATTAGCTAAATTAGGTTGTGTATCATCACTAAGTGCATTAGCATAGATAATTTGTTCATTAGCATAATAAAACTGTATCAACATTTTATTCTATCATTTATTATTCTAAATTTATCTTAATGTGCAAATTTTTAGAAAATAAGGTACAAAACTGTAGTTGGGGTGGTATCCTTTGAAAAACTAGTAATATGTACTATTTAGAGGTAAATAAGGTACAAATACTAAGGTAGACTTTTGTACCTTGTAATGTCCTACTGGCAAAGCAAACACAATTTAAAGGGGAAGTGTTTTCAGTGCATGTATGCTGGGTATAAACAAGGAAACCAATAAAACAGCAGACATACGATACCAAAAATGTATTTTCACAAACTAATGACACTGAACTGAAACAACACACCATGTACAAAAAGTCCTTGGACTGTTAAAAGCTTAGAGTCTGCTGGGTTCTTTACCATAAAACTGTCTTGAGGAAACTCCATGTGTTGACAGTCCAATGTGTTCACGAGTGTTTATGAATTTAAAGTGCAAGTGTTAGTCCTGGAAGGGTAATTGTCCATCAAAGTATACTTCACAATCCAGGTAGTAAATGACGTCGACCCGAATCTTATTGAAGTGTCAGCCCCTTACTAGGTCATGCTGCTCCTTTCATATTTAGCCAGTGAAGTGACGCCACTTCCTAGTTCCTGTCAAATGCTTGTCACATGACAGAAAGAGTCCCATTTTTCTTAAAGAAAAACTCCCCATTTTAAGAGGAGTTCAAATGGACAGGGAAAAATGCAAAACCATTTAAAACCCTGATACACAAATTGTTACATGCAGAGCAGTTAAAACATGTCCCTTTTGTGGCAGTGTCACAACAATAATGCTAATTTATAGATGCTGTGTATTAGTATATGCAGAAATTAACATTTACCTATGTAGATAACAGTTGTGTTCATTCTTAGATCATGACGGCTGAATGGTAACAAATTTAAATTTTAACACTTTTGATTACTAAACACTCATCAAACGAAATAAATCTTGAATTGCACATTGTTTTATGAATATGTGTGGTCTACACACCCTTCAGCTAGAAGGTGCATGACATCTAAGATCATTACCGCCTGCCTCTAAGATAATATAAGGATAGAAACCAGAAATTGACCAATTATACCGCTGTATTGCAGTGAAAAATTCATAAAGGAAACATAAGCAAGAGTAAACACAATGGCCTCATACGTGAAAGCAAAAGTATTTTACATTTTAATCGAATGTTGGCTCTATTTAGGTGAGAGTATTTAATATTGCATTGTGGTTGCACATTTCATGCTTTTAATGTGGTTTGTAATGTGTTCTATTTGAACACTGAACAAATTAAGAAATTATTTGTTAATGTTGGAAATGATAAGGGTTTGTGTGTTATGTCCCTGGATTACTCTTATGTCTTGTCCGTACTGTACCTGTTTGCCTGTTGTAAGGGATTAATTACATAATAATTTAGCTCAAAGGGAATCGAATATGATTCAGGGAATTTGAACAGAATCGCTGTTTTACGGCTGTTCAAGAGTCGACCCGCGATTCATTCACAAGCCGTGCAACAGAAACTCTGCGATGGATATTACTATCCAGAATATAGTGAAAACACCATATATTAGCACAGTAGCAAAATCAGCAGTTTAAGACATTAACTTGTAAGCACAAAACACAAGATACTTATCTTTTCTAATAAAAATATGATTTTATTGGATAAACCTAACACATACAAACTAATCTAACATAAACACACGCATTCACACAGGTTGCAGAAAGAGAAAGTGAGGAAAGAATGAGTTTAAAGGAATGAAAATATGAAGTCCCAAGTTTATAGCAATATGTGCAATTGCTTAGACCTGAACAACCATCAATCACTTAATTAACCCTCGTATTGAGTCTCTCAAAGAGGTTATTAGACTTTATATCAAAATGCACCAGTTCAGTGAGAATCTGGAAGTTGTACTTGCGTTGCCTTTTGTATCGAGGGGATTCCTTTCGTGTGTCGGGTTTTCCCGAGGTTGCTGATTGGTTGGTGGTCGGTCAATGTGATGTCTTCTTGGGCGTTGGCTGGATATGCGAGTTGCGCGCTGTTAAAGTTGAGGTCCGCGAAGACGTTTGGGTCGGGCGCGGCTTGCACGAAACTTAACTTGAACATGAAACTCTCAACGGAAATAAATAAAAGAATTAAAGTAAAAGACAGAAGTGTGATGATCTCCTCATGTTTCCTTTAGAGGAGCGGCTGGCATGCAGGCCAGGCAGCGTTGAAACGCAGCGGCACGAAGCCAAGAGATTGAGAGCGTAAGAGTGAGGAGTAAGAGAGTGTAAGAGAGAGATTTGAGGGTGTCCTGAGTTTTTAAACTCAGCTTTTGGACACATCCCAAATGGTGTCTTGACCAATTAAAACATTGTCCTAACTTCAGGGGACTGTCGGTTGCTCCTCCCAACCATAAATCACAATGTCATGTGATCAGTCCCTTGGGTCCCAACTTTCCCGCTCTTTGGCAAAGTTAAATATAATAATGATAGCTAGCTGCATTAACCCTGCCCTTGATAAAACACAGTGGACCAACACCAGCAGCTGACATGGCACCCCAGACCATCACTGACTGTGGGTACTTGACACTGGACTTCAGGCATTTTGGCATTTCCCTCTCCCCAGTCTTCCTCCAGACTCTGGCACCTTGATTTCCGAATGACATGCAAAATTTGCTTTCATCCGAAAAAAGTACTTTGGTCCACTGTGTTTTATCAAGGGCAGGGTCAATGCAGCTAGCTGAAAAGCTAATGTTTAAAAAAAAAAAAACTGACTTACTGCACATGATCGGTGACCTCTCTTAATCATTTTTTTTTTAGAAAGGGACGCCCATTTTACGTCGTGGTAATGAAACCCCTGGAATTTAGTGAGTCCCGACTTTTTCAGACTTGGGGCAGTCTTGCATGCTTCCTTCCTGTACATCTATTCAGTATAATTCACTCACTTAACTGTAGGGAGCGCCAAAATTGCAAAAATACACAAAACCACATACAGTTGATTGAGTATAATTTGATAGTAATAGGCTACTGCTAATAAGTAATAACCTTAACGCTTATCCTCTTCCGCCAGGAGGTGGCGACACCTGCACGTATAAAAAAGTATTTGTCATTGAATTATACATTCAAGAGATTCCAATAGTAAAACAAGTCTTTATTAATTGAGACACTGACTCCTTCATTTTTTTTGTTTACATTTTGTTTAAATGTAGACTTAAGCAATGAACAATCCGTCAGAGCCACTAGTAAAGTACGTAATTTTGTTTATATTTATAATCCTTTTTTTCATTAGAATCGTGATCTACAATTTATAAAAGAAAATTGTTTCAATTTATCCAGAATCATGCAGCTTTAGTTTACATGTTTATTACTGCATATAATTCATTAAAATTAGGGATGCACCGATATGAATCGGCCGATCATGCTTGTGCGTTTTGTCAGTAAAGCCGGTTCTGTAATCAGCGGTAAATGCCATCAGGTGCGTGATTTCACGTTGAGCCGTATATACTACACACAGCCATTGTTTACAGACGAGCTGCGCAAATCCATGTTCATTATCAGTGTGAATGTGCGCAGCTCGTCAGTGAACAACGGCTGTGTGTAGTATATACGGCTCAACGTGAAATCACGCACCTGATGGCATTTACCGCTGATTACAGAACCGGCTTTACTGACAAAACGCGCAAGTTATCGACCGATACATATCGGTGCATCCCTAATTTTAATGAATTATATGCAGGAACTGAGAGAGCGTTCACCGCCGCGTCCGGAACTGAGAGAGCGTTCACCGCCGCGTCCGGAACAGAGAGAACGGTCACCGCCGCGTCAGGAACAGAGAGAACGGTCACCGCCGCGTCAGGAGCAGAGAGAGCGGTCACCGCCGCGTCAGGAGCAGAGAGAGCGGTCACCGCCGCGTCCGGAACAGAGAGAACGGTCACCGCCGCGTCAGGAACTGAGAGAGCGTTCACCGCTGCGTCCGGAACAGAGAGAACGGTCACCGCCGCGTCAGGAACAGAGAGAACGGTCACCGCCGCGTCAGGAACAGAGAGAACGGTCACCGCCGCGTCAGGAACAGAGAGAACGGTCACCGCCGCGTCAGGAACTGAGAGAACGGTCACCGCCGCGTCAGGAACTGAGAGAGCGTTCACCGCCGCGTCCGGAACAGAGAGAACGGTCACCGCCGGGTCAGGAACAGTGAGAACGGTCACCGCCGCGTCAGGAACAGAGAGAACGGTCACCGCCGCGTCAGGAACAGAGAGAACGGTCACCGCCGCGTCAGGAACAGAGAGAACGGTCACCGCCGCGTCAGGAACAGAGAGAACGGTCACCGCCGCGTCAGGAACAGAGAGAACGGTCACCGCCGCGTCAGGAACAGAGAGAACGGTCACCGCCGCGTCAGGAACTGAGAGAGCGTTCACCGCCGCGTCCGGAACAGAGAGAACGGTCACCGCCGCGTCCGGAACAGAGAGAACGGTCACCGCCGCGTCAGGAGCAGAGAGAGCGGTCACCGCCGCGTCCGGAACAGAGAGAACGGTCACCGCCGCGTCAGGAACAGAGAGAACGGTCACCGCCGCGTCCGGAACAGAGAGAACGGTCACCGCCGCGTCAGGAACAGAGAGAACGGTCACCGCCGCGTCAGGAACTGAGAGAGCGTTCACCGCCGCGTCCGGAACAGAGAGAACGGTCACCGCCGCGTCCGGAACAGAGAGAACGGTCACCGCCGCGTCAGGAACTGAGAGAGCGTTCACCGCCGCGTCCGGAACAGAGAGAACGGTCACCGCCGCGTCAGGAACAGAGAGAACGGTCACCGCCGCGTCAGGAGCAGAGAGAGCGGTCACCGCCGCGTCCGGAACAGAGAGAACGGTCACCGCCGCGTCAGGAACTGAGAGAGCGTTCACCGCCGCGTCAGGAACTGAGAGAGCGTTCACCGCCGCGTCAGGAACAGAGAGAGCAGTCACCGCCGCGTCCGGAACAGAGAGAACGGTCGCCGCCGCGTCAGGAACAGAGAGAACGATCACCGCCGCGTCCGGAACAGAGAGAACGGTCGCCGCCGCGTCAGGAACAGAGAGAGCGGTCACCGCCGCGTCCGGAACTGAGAGAGCGTTCACCGCCGCGTCCGGAACAGAGAGAACGGTCGCCGCCTCGTCAGGAACTGAGAGAGCGTTCACCGCCGCGTCCGGAACAGAGAGAACGGTCACCGCCGCGTCAGGAACAGAGAGAGCGGTCACCGCCGCGTCCGGAACAGAGAGAACGGTCACCGCCGCGTCAGGAACTGAGAGAGCGTTCACCGCCGCGTCCGGAACAGAGAGAACGGTCACCGCCGCGTCAGGAACAGAGAGAGCGTTCACCGCCGCGTCAGGAACAGAGAGAACGGTCACCGCCGCGTCAGGAACAGAGAGAACGGTCACCGCCGCGTCAGGAACAGAGAGAACGGTCACCGCCGCGTCAGGAACAGAGAGAACGGTCACCGCCGCGTCAGGAACTGAGAGAGCGTTCACCGCCGCGTCCGGAACAGAGAGAACGGTCACCGCCGCGTCCGGAACAGAGAGAACGGTCACCGCCGCGTCAGGAACAGAGAGAACGGTCACCGCCGCGTCAGGAGCAGAGAGAGCGGTCACCGCCGCGTCCGGAACAGAGAGAACGGTCACCGCCGCGTCAGGAACAGAGAGAACGGTCACCGCCGCGTCCGGAACAGAGAGAACGGTCACCGCCGCGTCAGGAACAGAGAGAACGGTCACCGCCGCGTCAGGAACTGAGAGAGCGTTCACCGCCGCGTCCGGAACAGAGAGAACGGTCACCGCCGCGTCCGGAACAGAGAGAACGGTCACCGCCGCGTCAGGAACTGAGAGAGCGTTCACCGCCGCGTCCGGAACAGAGAGAACGGTCACCGCCGCGTCCGGAACAGAGAGAACGGTCACCGCCGCGTCAGGAACTGAGAGAGCGTTCACCGCCGCGTCCGGAACAGAGAGAACGGTCACCGCCGCGTCAGGAACAGAGAGAACGGTCACCGCCGCGTCAGGAGCAGAGAGAGCGGTCACCGCCGCGTCCGGAACAGAGAGAACGGTCACCGCCGCGTCAGGAACTGAGAGAGCGTTCACCGCCGCGTCAGGAACTGAGAGAGCGTTCACCGCCGCGTCAGGAACAGAGAGAGCAGTCACCGCCGCGTCCGGAACAGAGAGAACGGTCGCCGCCGCGTCAGGAACAGAGAGAACGGTCACCGCCGCGTCCGGAACAGAGAGAACGGTCGCCGCCGCGTCAGGAACAGAGAGAGCGGTCACCGCCGCGTCCGGAACTGAGAGAGCGTTCACCGCCGCGTCCGGAACAGAGAGAACGGTCGCCGCCTCGTCAGGAACTGAGAGAGCGTTCACCGCCGCGTCCGGAACAGAGAGAACGGTCACCGCCGCGTCAGGAACAGAGAGAGCGGTCACCGCCGCGTCCGGAACAGAGAGAACGGTCACCGCCGCGTCAGGAACTGAGAGAGCGTTCACCGCCGCGTCCGGAACAGAGAGAACGGTCACCGCCGCGTCAGGAACAGAGAGAACGGTCACCGCCGCGTCAGGAGCAGAGAGAGCGGTCACCGCCGCGTCCGGAACAGAGAGAACGGTCACCGCCGCGTCAGGAACTGAGAGAGCGTTCACCGCCGCGTCAGGAACTGAGAGAGCGTTCACCGCCGCGTCAGGAACAGAGAGAGCGTTCACCGCCGCGTCAGGAACAGAGAGAGCAGTCACCGCCGCGTCCGGAACAGAGAGAACGGTCACCGCCGCGTCCGGAACAGAGAGAACGGTCGCCGCCGCGTCAGGAACAGAGAGAGCGGTCACCGCCGCGTCCGGAACTGAGAGAGCGTTCACCGCCGCGTCCGGAACAGAGAGAACGGTCGCCGCCTCGTCAGGAACAGAGAGAATGGTCACCGCCGCGTCCGGAACAGAGAGAACGGTCGCCGCCACGTCAGGAACAGAGAGAGCGGTCACCGCCGCGTCAGGAACAGAGAGAGCGGTCACCGCCGCGTCAGGAGCAGAGATAGCGGTCGCCGCCGCATCAGGAACAGAGAGAGCGGTCACCGCCGCGTCAGGAGCAGAGATAGCGGTCGCCGCCGCATCAGGAACAGAGAGAGCGGTCACCACCGCGTCCGGAACAGAGAGCGCGGTTACCACCGCGTCAGGAACAGAGAGCGTGGACACTTCAGCCTTCCCACGGAAGAGCCACTCCACCCCCACTGCAAAGCGGGAACGCCGTCGTGCCGACTCGGCCCTACAGGCCTCCATCTCGGCCAGTTGGAGGTAAATGACCTCCTCGAACCGAGCGGCCGACGCCGCCTCAAACGCCGCCGCCTCCTCAGAAAAAAAAAAATTACTCCCCGCTGGACCCATCTGTGGAGTCTGCATTCTGTCACGTTGAGATAGGTGAGGTCTGGGTCCAGATGCAGGTAAGAAATATATTTTACTTAAACACAAAATAAACAGATAAACAAACAAACAAACGGCCAACACGGCACACACGACTGGATCTGGGCAGGAGCAGGATTCACATAAAACTTGAAAACAGAGACAGGAAACAAACCATACGGAAGACAGGAAACAATGCAGACTCACCAGGGTAGTGGAAGTGTGGAGATTATAAAGACAAATCATAAGTGTTATCAGCTGGGGAAGACAGGTGACAATCGAGGCTGGTGCAACAATCAGAGAAGTGTAGTGCAGGGAAGGGAAAACAGCGACATCGTGTGGCGAAGGGAAAGGCAGCAGCCCAGAGTCATGACACCAAGATGACGCAAGATGATCAAGTTCTTTGTGAGTGTGAAAAGGGAAGAACAGACTTTTATTTACTATAAGCATAGTTACAACTGTTCAGATACAGAAGAAGAAAACTACACAATGGCCACATACGCAAAGAAGTTTTAATTAGTCCTGTTTATTATGCTTAGATCATGTCGCTTTTAATGTATTAAATTGTGAAGATGAGTTATTGTTCATTTTGAACATGACAACAGTGTGTGTATGTGTGTGTTTAGGTGTTGAATGCTACAGCAGGGGGTCTTTTATATTAACTGTCCAGACTGGAGGATCTGTCACCATCCCATGTCATTATGACAGAAAATACAAACATCAGAAGACATACTGGTATTCAGAAACTGATATGTCCAAAACATTCACAAACACAATATCTGTCAGTAATTGATCATCCTGATCAGAGTCTCTTTACTGTGACTATGAGAAATCTGTGGAGCACAAAACCTGATGGACGTTATTATTGTGCTGTGGAGTGGAGATTGAAGGTAAACTGACAATCACATGTGATTTTTATCTCCAGATTCAATCTGGTATGATATTTTGTAATTATTTCAATCAATTCTAATGTCAGATTTGTATTTTATTTCAAGTGACTGGTGTGTGTGTGTGTGTGTGTGTGTGTGTGTGTGTGTGTGTGTGTGTGTGTGTGTGTGTGTGTGTGTGTGTGTGTGTGTGTGTGTGCGTGCGTGTGCGTGTGTGTGTGTGTGCGTGTGTGTGTGTACACCTGGTATTCATCACGTTGTGGGGACCAAATGTCCCCACAAGGATAGTAATACCAGTAGATTTTGACCTTGTGGGGACATTTCTTAGGTCCCCATGAGGAAACAGGCTTATAAATCATGGACAATGAGTTTTTTTGAGGAAGTAAAAGTGTGCACAATCTCCTGTGAGGGCTAGGTTTAGGTGTAGGGTAGGTGTAGGGTGATAGAAAATACGGATTGTATAGTATGAGAACCATTACGCCTATGGAATGTCCCCATAAAACATGTAAACCCAACATGTGTGTGTGTGTGTGTGTGTGTGTGTGTGTGTGTGTGTGTGTGTGTGTGTGTCTGTGTGTGTGTCTGTGTGTGTGTGTGTGTGTGTGTGTGTGTGTGTGTGTGTGTGTGTGTGTGTGTGTGTGTGTGTGTGTGTGTGTGTGTCTGTGTGTGTGTCTGTGTGTGTGTGTGTACCTGGTATTCATCACATTATGGGGACCAAATGTCCCCACAAGGATAGTAATACCAGTAAATTTTGACCTTGTGGGGACATTTCTTAGGTCCCCATGAGGAAACAGGCTTATAAATCACACACAGTTAGTTTTTTGGAGGAAGTAAAAGTGTGCACAATCTCCTGTGAGGGCTAGGTTTAGGTGTAGGGTAGGTGTAGGGCCATAGAAAATACGGATTGTCAGTATGAAAACCATTACGCCTATGGAATGTCCCCATAAAACATGTAAACCCAACATCCCAGAATCCTTCAGTCCAGATCATTGATGATAGGATAAGCTCCTTCACTGTGCTGATGACTGCACTGAGACTGACTGATTCTGGCTGGTACTTCTGCTCTGTTGGAGAGGCACTGAATCCTATTCAACTCACTGTCACGATAGTAATAACATATTCCTATTACTGAGATTTAACTTAATATGTTTTCAGTGTGACATGATATATTGCAATGTAAGTTTTATTTTATAAGATGTGATTTTTGGTAGCTTTGAATGTCCAGAATATACACAATGTGGCATCATCTTGATGTTGTGCGATTGTATTTTATCTTTCAGACGGCACATATGGAGCATTTCTGTCTGGCACAGAACTAGAGGATACTTCTCCACATCGACCTAAAAGATCCTAAGCCTTATGTTTTATATTTGCTTGACATTAGTCGGTGTAAATTGTGCGTGGCCAACATCGCAGGTGTGGTTTTTTATATAATCTCAAATCAGTTTTATACATTTGTAGTTATTTTAATGATACTTGTAAAAAGAATGAGTATTAGCTTATAGTATCTGTTGAACTATTTAGCCAAGCCCTTCAGTCCATACAACATTGTTATTGTCATTTAATAGATTACACTTTTAGTGAAACATTTGGAACTGGTTTGTCAAAGGTGTTTTGTATGTTTTGCATGTTTGACCTGAGTTTTTGTTGCATTTACAGTTTTTACCACCAGGTATCGCCAGTGTGTGGCTGAAATTTCATTAAGCAGTTGGTTCAGCTGATTCAAGGTTTTGAAAAGGTTCATTACTGACATTACTAATGGCACTTGCTCATACAGTATAACCATAACTTTCATATGCTATGTTTACATGGACACCTTTTGTTTGAGCTCTGGTGTATATGGTGTATATGCGGTTGTTAAAATTTAGTACTTGCCTACCAGATCCCCTAGTAAAACTAAAATTTAAATAAAAGTGTGATATACATGAAAGAAGTGTTGAAGTGCATCAATTACTACATAAATTTGCTTGAAATCTAGAGCAGTGTTTCTCAGCTCTGGTTCACTTTCCTCCAGAGTTTAGCTGCAATCTTACCTGCCTGTTGTAACGGTCTGGGTTTCTATCCCTTTAAGGCTCAGGATTCGGGGAATTTCCCTTGCCCTGCACTCAAGTGTATATGCGGGTGTTCTAATCGTTTTTGTCGCTTCTTCCTTTTGATAATAATCCCTTGGTTAATGGTGACCTGCTTCGTGTGGTTCTTGAATAACACACAATAGGTTACACTGTGAATTTCTAATAACCTTGAAGACCTTGTTTAGCTTGTTCAAACGTGTTCAAATGTTATGATTAAGCTAAACTTACCAGAGGACTAGAGGTCTGGGAAACCCTGATCTAGTGTCTATTCTCAGCCAGGTGACGCAAGATGTTTAAGTGCCAAGTTAGTATGAAAAGGGAAGTACAGAAGATAGTGTAAGCAGAGTTAAAACAGCTCAGATACAGAAAAAAAACTACACAATGTCTGCAAATGCAAAGACGAAAATATTCTACATTTCAGTCGGATTTTGTCTCATTTTAGGTGAGTATTAAATGTTGTGATGTGTTTGGTACAAATGAATCATGTTAATTATTTTCTAATGGCACAGTTTATGTTTAGCTGTTTGTGTTGCTTTGATTGGGTTTTATGTGAAGACTGAACAAATTAAGAAGTGATTTATTATTAATCCTGGACATGATAGTGGTTTGTGTGTTGTTTGTTAAGGTGTTGAATGCAGTGATGGGAATAACGGCGCTATAAATAAACGGCGTTACTAACGGCGATACTTTTTTCAGTAACGAGTAATCAAACGAATTACTCTTTCCCCCGTTACAACGCCGTTACCGTTACTGACAATAAAATGCCCGTTACTATAACTGAGAACGCTGAAGTGGTTTTCATGCGAGCAGCGTGTCTCTCTCAGCCATATGAACCTCTCTTTCTCTGGGGTTTGTGTGTGTTCGGGTCCGGGGCGGGACACATAACCAGTGATGATGATGATTGGTGTGTCTGTAAACGTGGTGTAACTGAGAACGCGATGATTGGCTTAGATTGAGTACATTTCCATTGTTTGCCAATCAGAGGCAGAGTAGTGCGGGTGTTCACACAAGCACGCGCACGCATTGTTGCCAACTTGGCGACTTTGTCGCTAGATTTAGCAACTTTTCAGACCCCCTTAGCGACTTTTTTTCGAAAAAGCGCCTAGCGACAAATCTAGCGACTTCTTGGACAAACCTTATTTAGTTTATGAGACTCTCTGGTACTGCCGCGCGCGCTCTCCCTCTCTCTCTGTCTGCGTCTGCTCTGTTCAGTGAGCGGCAGAGAAGCAGCACTTTCTGATGCACATATTCTGATGCTTCTAACTCTATTTTACAAGCAAGTATAGCCGAAATCACAACACACAGCCATTGTCTTAATCGTATGTGTATTTTCATTTGACAATGTCGTGAGATTATGAATAACGATTTTAGTGTAGATAAATATCTTCGAGAGCTGGTTATGTAGTCCTAATGGGACTAGAAATAGAAATATTTAAAGTTCTAAACCATCTATGCTTTATTTGTGCTTTATTGTTCCACTATAGATAATATTTATATGTTGAATTTGATAGTTGTCTCTCACGTTGTCCCACAACAACATTAAAATAGTGTAGATTAGTGTGCAATGTTTTATATTTATTTTATAGTTATATTAAATTAGTTTTTTTTTTAAATAATGCAATAGTTACTTTGCCTGGTAATTAGTTACTTTTATAATGATGTAACTCAGTTACTAACTCAGTTACTATTTGTGGGAAGTAACTAGTAACTATAACTAATTACTTTTTTAAAGGTACGTGCCCAACACTGGTTGAATGTGACCTCAGTTGGTCAATTCATATATTAACTGTTCAGACTGGAGGATCTGTCACCATCCCATGCTATTATGATGAGAAATACATGCAGCATAGGAAATACTGGTACTCAGAAACGGATTCCATATACGCAAACACAACAAAGGACAATCTGTCAGTAATTGATCATCCTGATCAGAGTCTCTTTACTGTGACTATGAGAAACCTGCAGGATAAAGACACTGGACATTGTAATTGTGTTATGGACATTCAAGGACAACTGACTACCACATACAGACTTTATATCCAGGTTGAATCTGGTAAGAGAATTTGTCATTTATAACAACATTTGACACATTATAATATGTATTTTATCATCTCAAATGATGTGGTGTGTGTATGTTCAGCTCTTGATGTGTCTGTGGTGAGCAGCAGTGTATCTGGACATGAAGGTGGTGATATCAGTGTTCAGTGTCTCTACAGTCGTAAATATAAGAATGAAGTCAAATGGTGGTGCAGATATAAAGATCGGAGCTGTTACAAAGAGAAGAAGACTGTCACATCCCAAAATTCATCAGTCCAGATCAGTGATGATGGGAGAGGATCCTTCACTGTGCTGATGTCTGGACTGAGACTGACTGATTCTGGCTGGTACTTCTGTTCTGCTGGACAAGCTATGAATCCTGTTCATCTCACGGTCACGTTAGTATTAACAAACTCCTATTATTGAGATTAAGAGACATTTATCTTAATATATTTTAAATGTTACATAATATATTGCAATTATATATTAAATGTGATTTTTGGTACCTTTGAATGTCCAGAATATACACAATGTGGCATCATCTTGATGTTGTGCTATTATATTTTATCTTTCAGACGGCACATGGAGCATTTTTGTCTGGCACAGAACTAGAAGATACTTCTCCACATCAACCTAAAATATCCTAAGCCTTATGTTTTATATTGGCTTGACGGATAGTTGATTGTGTAACCATTATAGATTGATAGAGTATTTGCTAAGTGTCTTTATGCATTTTTTTTTTCAAATGCCTTTTAAGGCAAGAGACTGCAGGTGAATGGGGTAAAAAAAAATAACTAATAGTTATCACCTTACTTACCCAGTTGATTGATTACATTGATAATTGCAAACAATTTTTGTATTACAAGTTTTTGTAAAATGTTAGGTTTAAATATGCAAATGATCCATTTTTTAAATAAATATGCGCTAATTCAGTCTGGTCTCATTGTTTATACGTAGGTACTTATGGGTGTTTCTTATAGGGACACTTTTAGCCTTGTGAAGTTGAAGAAAAAAAATTGTTCAAAAGTCACATAACTCAGTCTCATAAGTTTAAATAATTTGTCTTGTTTTAAGGTCTGTAGGAGGACAAACTTAGATTACAAGAGCAATTGTTAATATTTTACTTTTTTTTCGACCTGCAATGAACAAATGTTCATCTCAATATACAGCTGTTATTTAAAAATAGAATAACTTTAGTTTTTATATTAAGTAGAGCATGATCTCATACATTGTGGAAACATTTTTTAATGTGTGATGAGAACTTTTTAAATATTTAAAAAAAAATGTTTGTGGTGGAAATGACAGCGTGTTGTGAAAATGACAAGAAATTAATGTAAATGTAGAGAAGCTTCGTCCCAATGCTGGAACATGACTGTTTCTGGATTGAAACATTTACAGTCATGCAAATCTAATCTTGCAATACATGTAAATTTTACTTTGTAACCATGAATGTCATTTCCACCACAGAGGGCAGTGTGGTGGAAATGACATTTCTGCAGTTTTTTGTAAAAAAAAATAGAAGATAGCTTCACTGATTGGCTTTGAATTATTACTTAGCATTTTGTGTATGTAAAATATTCTTATTTAACTTAATTTTTTTTGCTTTTTAATAAAACCATTGAGGGTACAGCATGTGGTGGAAAAGACGTAAAATAAAAATATTCACTGAACAAGCAAAATTTACTTTGATTTTTCTTCATTTGATGTTGATGAAAATTTTAATTTCCTCCATGTCCAACATGTGCTCTGATGTCACTCAACATTTCCATAGAAAACATCAAAAAAATCACACAACTTCACACAAACTTTTTAAAGATACATTACTGTGTTGTGGTGGAAATGATACCAATACTGTTCGACAGCTATATTTTGTATAAAAAGTAATATTGATAGAGGTCTCACATTAAATTCTATAATGTATTTTAATTATTTTACTAGTGCTTAATTCAAGTACAGTAATAGTTACCAGATAAGTCATATTTTAAACTGTATTTTCATTGTTGAAGTTCAAAAGTCTGGGTGTGCAACAAGGAGAAAACACTGATTTTGACACCTAAAAGAAGGTTGAAAAGCATTAAAAAATCATAATAAAAAGGTAGTAATTTTTTTTAGGTTGGTTTTATTGATAGCTTGACAAAGAAAGAGGAATTTGACCAAAATTATATGTATTTTTAAAAATATGACCAAAGTACATAAAAGTGCCCATGGTCTGAGAATCGCCCTTATACGTAACATTTAGAGGCACAAAACGTAATTTTTTGTATGTTTTTATTGATGCTTAAACATACAATTTAGACATATTTCAACTTTTAAAACGTACAAACAGCTACGTATTTTTAACTAAAAAATGTCAAATATTTACATATCTTTTATTTTATTAAGATATTCGTATCAATGCTTTTTCATCATGTTATTAAGAAGCGATTTAGATTTTTAGCCCCCTTAACCTACCTCAAAACCTAAACCTAAACCCATTTTATAGCGAATATAAAAGGATATAAAACGTAACTGACCAAAATATGCAGGGAATTACCATTTTAGCAACAATATAGTGCGATTTCAGTATTCATAAGGATTTGTTTTCAGGTGTTGTCAATACGTCAGTATTGTACGTTAAAATGCTAAAAATACGTATGTATTTGCACGTTTAGATGCTGTAAATACTTCATTTTTGTACGTTTTAGTGTCTGGAAAAACGTAAGTAAATGTATGTTTTGTAGAACCACATTTTACGTAAAATACATACGAATTATCATGATTTGCACACATTTCAAGTACAAAAATTAAACACTGGATGAAGTCAGTTTAAATTTTTTTTTTTTTTTTGACATATTAGAGTCAAATGTTACAGAGGGAATTTTGGGTATCTCATTTAGTCAAAACATAATTCAGAAAAAACTTAGAACACGAAACACTATATTTTTAAAAAATATTTGAGGAATAAATTGTATAAAAACAAGCGAATTATATGTGAACATATCCATCTGTAAAAACATTCAGGATATAGACAGGAATAAAAATGTAACGTTTGGTGTGTGTAAGTGTTACTGTAGGAGAAAAAAACTATTTTTTAGAAAACGGCCTTTAAAAATATGCATTGTAATTAAAATCTATTGACACAAAGATAAAGTGCTATAAAAGAAACTTTTTTTTCTTTCCACTAGTCTGAAAAAAAAACCATGAAAAACCAAAAAGTCCAAAATCTCAAACTTGACAGGTGCATGAAAAAACAATTCTTCTCCACTTTGACCTCAAAGATCCTAAGCCTTATGTTTTATATTTGCTTGATGGTTAGTCGATGTAGATTCTTGTGTAACCATTATAGATAGATAGAACATTTGCTAATTGTCTTTATGTTTTTTTTTTTTTTCAAATGACATTAATCTCAAATGTTAGATAACGTACTCGGTTACTTTCGTAACCTCGGTTCCCTGAGATACGGGAACGAGTACTGCGTCGTAAAGACGCTTATGGGAAAAGCTCTTTTTCTCCTGAGACTGAAGCATTTCAATAACGCAGTGTAACTGCACGGCCATTGGTTCGTGCAGTGTTAAAGAAACGAACCAATGGCTCGGCAGCGGAGATGCACAAACCTATGGTGATGATTCGCGCCCGATCGCGCCAAAAGGGGCGGAGGATCTGGCTATATAAGCGAGCATTTCGCCATAGGGAACTCAGGTACTTCGACTGAAGCGACGACTGAGTCGTGCAGCTACCTAGCACGGCCAGCAACGCAGTACTCGTTCCCGTATCTCAGGGAACCGAGGTTATGAAAGTAACCGAGTACGTTCCCTTTCGATACTTTCACTCGTACTGCGTCGTAAAGACGCTTATGGGGAACCAGTACAATCCCGCCGTTGCTAAGGTAGAGGAACGACTGACATGACCCTAGCACTAAAGGACTAATAAGGGCCAATTTGTTCCATCAGATAGCCTGATAAACGTCCGTTCCAAGGAATTAGTACAACTTGGAGCTCCAAAGAGGCCAAGGTGCACTATACATAACATACTGGTAACAGACATACCACTATGCGGAAAGGACCCGAGTCTGTAAGACTGGAACGTCCAGATTATAGAATCTAGCAAATGTGGACGGTGAGGCCCAGCCTGCCGCCGCACAAATTTCTGCAATAGAAAGAACCACTAGACCACGCCCAGGACGAGGCGATGCCCCTCGTCAAATGGGCCCTTACTCCCATGGGACATTGTAGGCCCAAAGAAGAGTGAGCCAGCGTGATGGCTTCCACAATCCATTTGGATAATCTCTGTTTTGTGACCGAAAACCCCTTGGTGCGGACACCAAAACACACTAACTGCCTAAAAGGAGCAGAACGCTCTATATAACATCTCAGAGCCCTGACGGGGCAGAGAGGGTTAAATCCCTGGTCTTGCTCCGTAGGAGGAAGAGCCAAAAGGGAAATAATTTGGTCTCTAAAAGGTGTAGAGAGACTTTTGGGAACATACCCACATCTTGGCTTCAGGATGACCTTAGAGTCATTTGGCCCGAATTCCAAGCAAACGGGGCTCACAGAGAGCGCCTGTAAATCACCCATGCGTTTGACTGATGCTAATGCCAATAACAGGGCAGTCTTCAACGTCAGGGGGCGAAGGCCTATGGACTGAAGCGGTTCAAAGGGAGGGTCTTTCAAGGCCCTCAACACTGTGGGTAAGTCCCAAGACGGAACCGTGACGGGGCGAGGAGGATTAAGCCGCCTTGACCCCTTTAAAAAACTAACGACCAAGTCGTTCCTTCCCACAGATTGACCGTTTACAAGGTCATGGAATACCGCTATAGCTGCAACATAGACCTTGAGCGTGGAAGGGGATCTCCCCTTATCCAACAGCTCTTGCAAGAAGGACAGTATCGCAGATATGTCACATGTAATTGGGTCCGCACCGCGGGTGGAACACCAGGCGGAAAAGACAGACCACTTAAGATCGTAGAGCCGCCTCGTAGAGGGTGCTCTAGCTTGTGAAATAGTACTCAAAACCGACTCAGGGAGACTTAAAGGCTCCCGTCTAGAGCCCAAACGTGCAGCGCCCACAATTCCGGTTGGGGGTGCCATATCGTTCTGTTCGCCTGTGTTAAGAGATCTCGTCTCAGTGGCACGGGCCATGGTGCTTTTGAGAGCAGCCCGGGAAGATCTGGAAACCAATGCTGGTTCTGCCAGAATGGAGCCACTAACAGGACTTTGAGTTTCTGTTCCCGCACTCGCCTGATGACCTGTGGTAGCAGAGCGATCGGAGGGAACGCATATAACAGGAGATTGGGCCATTCTTGGGTCAATGCGTCCTGTCCCTTCGAAAAATAAATTGGGCAGTGATGATTGTCTTTTGAGGCGAAAAGATCTACTCGCGCCTTGCCAAAGACAGCCCATATTTGCTGAACCGTATGAGGGTGAAGCATCCATTCGTCTGAGGAGACGTTGCTCCGAGACAACATGTCTGCTCCCTGGTTCAGTTTGCCTGGCACATGCGTCGCTCTCAGAGAGCGGAAGTGCAGCTGAGCCCATTTCAGGAGACGTTCTACCATCGTAAATAGACGTCTCGACGAGAGGCCCCCTTGGTGATTTATGAAGGACACCACTGTCATGCTGTCCGAACGGACCAAGACATGGTGTCCTTTCAGGGCAGGTAGAAGGGTGTGAAGGCCTAAACATACTGCTAGCATTTCCAAGCAGTTGATGTGAAGGCGACTCTCCGCTTTTGACCATAGGCCGAAAGCAGGCTGGCCGTCGCACAGCGCCCCCCAACCTAAGTTGGAGGCGTCTGTCGAGACTGCCTTCCTTCTGACCACCAAGTCCAGGGGAACGCCCTGTTCCATCCATTGAACGCACCTCCAAGGAGCTAGGGCTGCTATGCAGGCCCGATCTACCTTGATGCGCTGGCGTCCTAAACGCCAGGCTTGAGGAGGAACCTTTGGTTTCAGCCAGAACTGCAGGGGGCGCATTTGAAGCAGACCCAACTGAAGTACTGGAGATGCTGAGGCCATAAGGCCGAGCATCTTCTGAAAAATCTTGAGTGGGCGAAGGGCTCCGATTTTGAAGGAAGCCGCGAGCCTGCGAATGGCTTGGGCTCTCTGCGGCGCAACTGCTGCCTTCATTTGACATGAGTCGAAAACTGCTCCCAGGAACGCAATGCGTTGGCTGGGAGACAGTACGCTCTTGGCAAAATTGACCTTGAGTCCTAGGCACTCTAAGTGGCTGAGGATTAAGGATCTGTGGTGCGTTAGCTTGTTCTCTGACTGGGCTAGAATGAGCCAGTCGTCTAGATAGTTCAGGACGCGGATTCCCATCTGTCTCAGAGGGGAAAGTGCTGCGTCCATGCACTTTGTAAACGTGCGAGGAGCTAACGACAGTCCGAACGGAAGGACTGTATATTGATATGCCACTCCCTCGAAAGCGAATCTCAAGAATTGCCTGTGATGGGGGGCGATCTGAATATGGAAGTATGCATCCTTCAGATCCAGTGAACAAAACCAGTCCCCTTTGCGTATCTGCAAGAGGATCTGTTTTAGTGTAAGCATTCTGAACGGCCGTCTCATGAGGGCGCGATTCAGCTGTCTGAGATCGAGGATGGGTCGTAGACAGCCATCCTTCTTTGGAACGAGGAAGTAACGGCTGTAGAAACCTAACTCGCTCTGTGTTGGGGGGACCGTTTCCACGGCGCCCTTGGCCAACAGATTCTTTACCTCTAATCGCAAGACGTCTGCGTCTTTGCTGCGAACTGAGGTGGTGATCACACCATGAAAGCGAGGAGGTCTTCGAGCGAACTGGAGTACATAGCCTCGTTCTATTATACCCAAAACCCATTTTGACACTCCGGGGATGGCTTGCCACGCCACGGATCGTGTCGCCAGGGGCTGTAATGGTTCGCACAGCTGTATGCTGTCTGAAAGCATTGGAAGAGGAAATTTGCTCTTTTCTTGAAAATGTTTGTTTTTTATTTTTTCCGCTATCACAGCGGTTTGCTGTAAGGGTGCTGATACAAAGGGCCCGTGAGTTACAGCTAAATTGTTTACAAACATGTGTCCCTTTACACTCGGAACAGAACGGGGTGTCAAAGGGTTCAAAAGAGGCACTTTGGGGGCTGGTCCGGCTGCTGCGAGACTTGGCCCCTCCCTCTTCCTGCTGCTGGGATCAGGAAGACGCTGGCGGCACCTGGTCCAACACCACTCTTGGCCGAAGTCCCTGGCGCTTAGGGAAGGGGAAGCGCTTGGCCGAGCGTGAACGAGGACGGAGCTCCGTCTGAGGAGCTGGTTGCGCAGCTGGAGGCGTGGCTTTTGCAGGCTGCTGAGTCGGCGCCGGCTTGGGGCGACTAGGAGCCGTTGCAGAGCTAGAGCGTTTAGGCAGAAAGTGTCGCATGGCTTGGGACGATTTCTGTGCTGCAGTGAAGCGCTCTGCGAAACCCTCCACAGCTGGACCAAACAGGCCGGTCGGCGAGATGGGGGAGTCAAGGAAAGCGACCTTATCCGCGTCCTTGATTTCCGTTAAATTGAGCCATAAGTGGCGCTCCAGCACCACCAAACTGGCCATCGATCGTCCGATTGCCTGAGCCGTCATCTTCGTGGCGCGTAACGCCAAATCCGTAGCGCTGCGGATTTCTCTGAGCGGAGAATCATCCAGGCCCAACTCGTCCAGCCCGCGGAGGAGTTTCGCTTGGTACACCTGGAGTACCGCCATTGAGTGAAGCGCTGAAGCTGCCTGTCCAGCAGACGAGCAGCAGCTTCTCGTAGCCTTTTTCCTCGGCGCCATCAACCATAGTGAGGGCAGCAGAAGAGGAAGTATGAAGGCGGGCGGAGTATGGAGCACGCCAGGACTTGGAAATTTCGTCGTGGACTTCGGGGAAGAATGGTGAAGCTCGCTGACGAGGGGCCTGGAGGCGCCCCGGCAGAAACCATTCGTCCAAACGGCTCCTAGAGGGCTCCTCGGGAGGAGACCACTGTAAATCCAGCTCTTCGACAGCTTTAGATAGGATGCGGAAGAGTTCGGCATCCATACCGGCGCTGGCGGCACTGGGTTGCGTAGACGGCAAGGGGGCGGGGTCGTGAGAAGAGCCCGACAACTCCTCCCCGTCAGATGCGGCCAATGACATACTGTCATCCTCACATTCGCTTCCTCCAAATGAAACCAGATCGCTCGCAGCCGCGGAGGGACGCTGGTCAGGATGAAGGAAGAGAACTGGCGATTCCTCTCCATGGGGTGAGGGCGAGGCACGCGGGGTCTGAGCCGGTGTGAGCTCGTCTGTCACCACTCTCTGAGCTCTCTTGCCCCGCTGCTTCTTCCTAGCAGGCTCTTGCGAGGAAGGAAGCGGGAGGGCGCGAGAAGCGGCATCGCTTTCTGAAAAGAAAGCTAGCCGCGAGCGGAGGGAAGTGAGACTCATATTCCCGCAATGGGAACATTCCGTCTCAGTGAGTGCAGACTCGGCGTGGGCGTGACCCAGACACGAGACGCACTCAGCGTGAGAGTCAGCGGCGTGCAGAGGGGCTCTGCACGAGCGACAATAACGCCGTGGCATTTGAAACAACGCCTGAAATTTGCTCTTTGAAATTTGCTCTTTTTAAATGTCGCCGGATAGCAGCAGGGGATCAGCTCCGTAGCGTCAATCCGCCGAGCAGTGAGAATCCGCTGCGAGGCTCGTCCACGGCGAAGAAGAGGCTTTCTTGAGCGAAGTCTGTGTAGTCAGTCTCTGCGAAGATCAGAAGTCGTCGCTGAAGAAGAAGGATCTGAGTTCCCTATGGCGAAATGCTCGCTTATATAGCCAGATCCTCCGCCCCTTTTGGCGCGATCGGGCGTGAATCATCACCATAGGTTTGTGCATCTCCGCTGCCGAGCCATTGGTTCGTTTCTTTAACACTGCACGAACCAATGGCCGTGCAGTTACACTGCGTTATTGAAATGCTTCAGTCTCAGGAGAAAAGGAGCTTTTCCCATAAGCGTCTTTACGAAGCAGTACGAGTGAAAGTATCGAAAGGGAACAAATGTTATTTCCTAAATCATTTTAAATTTTCTTAATCTTTTGCTGTCGTGGTCATTTCCCTCCACTTCAACAGTTTTAACTAAGCATTAGGATATTCAAGGCCTCGCTATATTGTGAATAATGGTCCTAACGCTTGATATTATTGAGTATTTTTCACTTTTATATGCACCTAATTATTTTAGCTGACAGGAATAATGTACATCCGAATTGTAAAGGTCTTCATTTAGAGTCCTTTATTCCTATATAATTTTTACTAAACTATATTGATTATTTCATTGTGCAGATACTTTTTTTCAAAGTAACATACAAATAAGGAACAAATCAAAGTTTTATAATATTCATTGTTAATTTTTTTTTATATTTCCCTTTAACTTTTAGTCTTACATTATAATAATTTAAAATAAGTTAAAATCTATTTATTATAATATATTAATTAATTACTTTTTAGAGATTATTATTTTAAATTTTGTCTCATCTTTCATATCCATAGTTTACCCAACCTTACAAGATTAAGCATCTGTCATTTATGTTAGAGCTGCACAAGATAAGTTTGAATAAAAATAACAAACTGTTGTCAATTAGATAGGGCAAAAAAGGGAGACAATAAAAGAAAAGAAAAAGAAAATCTATCATCCAACTTGTCTCTTTACATTACCCAGATACACTTAGAAATCTCATAATAATAATAACATAGTAAATCATATTTTAGAGCAGTCTGGACAGATTTTGTGGGATAGTCCATACATGTTTTGCGACAAATATATTTTGTTGAAGTGACAGAAAACCATGTTGCTCTCTAACAGTAGGGTGACTTCATTATAATGTTTGACCTTATCAGACATAGCAATCTTTATGTCTAATATTAACTTTGTTAAACTTTAATGTAATTTATTTAAAAACATTCATGTTTACAATATGTTTCCAAAACAACAGAATATGACATGGCATAAATTGATTGGTGTTTTACAGGCACTGCTTTACAAACCTGTGAAACCTTTGTGAATCATTTGTTTCAAACCAGTGATTCAGAGCGTGTATTAAACCAAAGTCACAAGGTTTTAGTTAAGGAGGATTCGTTACGTCATATTGTTTCGAAATTGTAGTGTTTCTTAGTAAGCCTGTCCAAATACGGTCATTGCGGTCTTCAAACTTCTCTGTAATTGCTACTTCTAACAAAGTTGCAGCTGTGGTACAAAATACACACACATCTTGCACAAAATAAAATGTGCAACACTTTGTTTTCCTATAATATTATGTGCAATACCTAACTTACAATTAAATGTTTTACTTAACATTTCAAGATTTCAGGGTCATTCCTGAACATGATGCATGATGGGAGACATTCATACATACCAATTTTTTTAGACTTAGGACAGTCCTACATACACTCTTAAAAATAAAGGTGCATTAAAAGGTTTTTCTCAGCGATGCAATAGAAGAACCATTTTGGGTTCCACAAAGAACCATTCAGTCAAATGTTCCTTAAAGAACCATCTCTTTCTTACCTTATTATAATCTGAAGTACCTTCTTTCGCCTCAAGGAGCCTTTTGTGAAATAGAAAGGTTCTTCAGACGTTAAAGGTTCTTTATGGAACCATTTAGACAAAAAAGGGTTATTTTATGGCATCATGAAGCATCTTTATATTAAAAAGTGTACTCACTTCCTGTTTTGTGCACACACTTGTCTAGTGGCAAGTGTAGGTTTTTACCTAACCTCAAATCAGTTTTATATATTTGTAGTCATTTTAATGACACTTGTAAAAAGAATGAGTAGCTATCTGTTGACCTGTTTAGCCAAGCCCTCCATTCAATATTGTTATTGTCATTTAATAGATTACACTTTCAGTGAAACATTTGGAACTGGTTTGTCAAAGGTGTTTTTATGCATGTTTGACCTGAGTTTTTGTTGCATTTACACAGTTTTTACCACTGTAGGTATCACCAGTGTTTTTGACGTTTCGTTAGCAGTTCAGTTGATTCGTGAAGTTCAGAATTTTGTGAAAAGGTTAATGTCTGACATCATTAATGGCACTTGCTGATGTGACCATAACAGACACCTTTTGTTTGAGATCTACTGAGCATGTGCTGATAAAGTGTCAAAGTAGGCTATATGGTTTATGTGCGGTTGTTGGAATGTAGTAATTGCCTACCAGATCCCCTAGTAAAACAAACATTTTAATAAAAATGTGATATACTAAATGAAAGAAGTGTTGAAGTGCATCAGTTACCACAAAACTTTGCTTGAAATCTAGAGCAGTGTTTCTCAGCTTTGGCCCTTGAGGCCCACTTTCCTCCAGAGTACAGCTCCAAACTCACCTGCCTATAATTTTCTAGTAACCCTGACTTTGGTTAGCCTGTTCACATGTGTTTACATGTTAGGATTAGGCTAAATTTTGCTGGAAAGTGGACTTTGAGGACCAGAAGGCTGAGAATCCCTGATCTAGAGTTTATTCTCAGCCAGGTGACGCAAGTTGTTTAAGTGCTAAGTTAGTGTGAAAAGAGAAGTACAGATGTTACTGTAAGCAGAGTTAAAACAGCTCAGATACAGAAGGAAATTACACAATGGCTGCATACGCAAAGATGAAAATATTCTACATTTCAGTCGGGTTTTGTCTCATTTTAGGTGAGTATTAAATGTTGTTCTATGTGTTACTAATGAATCATGTTTATTGTTTTCTAATGGCACAGTTTATGTTTAGCAGTTTGTGTTGCTTTGATTGTGTTCGATGTGAAGACTGAACAAATTAAGAAGTGATTTATTATTAATCCTGGACATGATAGTGGTTTGTGTGTTGTTTGTTTAGGTGTTGAATGTGACCTCAGTTGGTCAACCCATATATTAACTGTTCAGACTGGAGGATCTGTCACCATCCCATGTTATTATGATGAGAAATACATGCATCATAGGAAATACTGGCACTCAGAAACGGATTCCATATACGCAAACACAACAAAGAACAATCTGTCAGTAATTGATCATCCTGATCAGAGTCTCTTTACTGTGACTATGAGAAACCTGCAGGATAAAGACACTGGACATTGTAATTGTGTTGTGGACATTCAAGGACAACAGACTACCACATACAGACTTTATATCCAGGTTGAATCTGGTAAGAGAATTTGTCATTATTAATCACATTTGACACATTTTAATGTCAAATATGTATTTTATCATCTCAAATGATGTGGTGTGTGTATGTTCAGCTCTTGATGTGTCTGTGGTGAGCAGCAGTGCATCTGGACATGAAGGTGGTGATATTAGTGTTCAGTGTCTCTACAGTCGTAAATATAAGAATGAAGTCAAATGGTGGTGCAGATATAAAGATCGGAGATGTTACAAGGAGAAGAAGACTGTCACATCCCAAAATTCATCAGTCCAAATCAGTGATGATGGGAGAGGATCCTTCACTGTGCTGATGACTGGACTGAGACTGACTGATTCTGGCTGGTACTTCTGTTCTGCTGGACAGAAAATGAATCCTGTTCACCTCACTGTAACTGAGCCAAAAGCAGACACGTCAGTATTCAAACATCTCTCATTGACATTTCTCAGAATCATCTTCCTGTAATTATTCTGTGTTTGTCTGCATTTTGTCGTCATGCTCTAGTTCCTCATTTTTTTGCCTTTAGTCGGACAATCGTTTCCTCATTGCCTTCGTGATTTTCTTCTCTGCTTTTTATCTTTGCTGAAGTGAAACAGGACACTGACAAACCACTCAATTTTTATTTTTTATTTTGAAGTATAACAAACTATTTCTACCACTATTATTCTGAAATGCATTGATAGAGTTAAATGAAGTTCTGGTGAACGTTTATCTCAGATTTGCCTTTTTTACGGGTGCCTTTTCTTTAGCTAACATTCATTTTTGGAGCTCTTTGAATGAAAAAGGTTTTTTAAAAAGTTTCTTCATTTCCCACAGAAATAATGAAGTCCTGATTGTGTGGCTTCCGGTTTCAGCTGCGCTTCTGTTGTTATTGATTCTGGTCGGTGTTTTCACCTGGAGATGGAGATGTAGACCCAGTCAGTTTGACCTACTTTTTATTATTATTATTATTTTTTTTTTTACAAATTAATTTAATTCCATGGTATTATATCTATTTAAAAAGCATATATGTACTACATCAATTCTGTTAATGTCATAAATTATTATTTCTTCTTTTTTTAAATGAAGAGCAAGACAAACACCAAATCAGAGACAGAGATGGCAACACAATCACTGACATGGTAAGTGTTCAGTTTATGAGAATCTAGTTATGAAAATGTTTGTATGACAGTTGCTTTTGCTTCTATTTTGAAACTGCGTCTAACATATTTTCTGAACTGTTTTATTTGTCATTGTGTGAGCTGCTCTGGTCAAAATGTTTTGTATTTTTTTCACTATTTCATTGTTATTGTTCTTTTTGTTGACATTGAGTGACATTTCATAAGACAGTAATTCCTGATTCATTACAATGAGTTTAGGTCATTTGACATTTTTAGCAGATATAATACACGTTCCATAGATTTTTATGAAATATATGCATGTCGGACATATTTTGATAACTGAATGTATTGCATTGGGAAACAAGCAAGCAATGTGAATTTAGTTATTTTGACACGTGTCAAAATGTATGCAGTTTTCTGAACATGAATTAAAAATTTTAATCAGGTGTGAACAAGAAAATCACACTTTTAGAGAATTAAGCCAGAGTGATTTAGAAATACACAAGACTGTTTTTGTCCTTCTTCTGGTTAACACATGAGATTAGCAAATGCAAAGATCACCCGAGAGGTGTCATCATCGAAACCAAAAGTTCTTTCTAAAAATGCTTTGCTTTGGTCATGGAAACTTTTGCTTATTAAACAAGTCATGTGTTGATTTCTTGATATTTCTTTTTTGTATTGTTTTGTACTTGAAATTGCAGATCTACTCTAAACCTGAAGATCCTGTGATATACAGCACTATAAATGATGAAAACCCAAATGTAAGTACAACAGACATATCACTGATGTGATGAAATTTCAGACATGTATATATATAATGTTTATTATGCAATCCCCATTTCCGCTATATCCCAACAAGGACTTAAGGTACTACAGTACTATTGATGATGTTCCTGGGAGTGAAGCGGTGAAGCCTCCAGCAGGTGGAGCAATATACAGCATAATATACAACACTGTGGGTCCACACTGACAGCAACAGTGAGAAGAACACAAGAACAAACCTTTCTGACCAAGAGAAACAAAATCATTAGCAGATGGCTGTCTTCACAACTTTTTTTGTAGTTTATTTGTATAATATCTCTGAATAATTTACAGTGTACAATGTACAGTGTTCTGCTGTTTGTATTAATACAAACAAGCATATTTAAAAATAAATAAAAGTGTTTTGCACTTGTATGTGCCTTGGTTTTAGGTTCCTATCCTTATCCTATGTTTTGTTTTCTACTTTTGCATGTAGCCCTGGCCGTATTTTGTGGTTTACTAAGTATACACACTCCTTTTTAATGGACATCACAAATGAACCGACCACCTTCAGGTCGACACTCTAAGCATCGGGTCACAACTACCTTCCATATGTAATTTTAAAAATTTATATATTAAAGCATAAAAATGCCATAATATGTTTGTAGATATTTAGAAAACGTGCTAAGTACTAGCTCTCCAATATTTTGAATTTGGGCTGCAATACCCATTTCAGCCACTAGCTGTTAAAGGGGTCATCAGATGCCCATATTTTCGATATGATTTATTAGGGTCTTAATGAGAAGTCCATAATATATTTTGGTTAAAATTTCTCAATGGTAGTGTAAAAAACTCTTTACCTTGGCAAAATCTGCCATTTTTATAGTGAGCTATTCTGTTGCATGTTCCTTTAAATGTTAATGAGCTCTGCTCATCCCGCCCCTCTCTGCAGTGGGATGACAAGCCGTAATGTTTACTTTAGCCGCATTTAGCTGTGTTTAGCTGCAAAACTTGCTAACTAGCACATTATTCAGAAAGGCCATTTGCAATAAAAATGCATAAAAAACACTTATACTTACTTCTGCTGTGGATAAAGCATACATCTTTTCAAGCAAACATAGAAAGAGCTGTACTGAGCATGTGCAGATAAAGTGTCAAAATATGTTTATTTGTGATTGATCAAATTTAGGTACACTTGCCACCCAGATCCCCCTACTAGTGAAACAGAGATATATAAAAAAGTGTGATACTAAATGAAAGAAGTATTGAAGTACATCAGTTATTACATAACTTACCCAGCCCTTTCCAGGACAGGTTTAGCTTCAAACTCACCTGCCTTTAACTTTCTAGTAACCCTGAAGACCTTGATTAACTTGTTCACATGTTATGATTATAGCTAAACTTAGGAAAGTTGACTTTGAGGGCCAGAGGGCTGAGTAACCCTGATCTAGAGTCTATAATCAGCTCTTTGCCAGGTGGCGCAATACGTTTAAGTGCTATGTAAGTATAATAGGAGAAGTACAGACGTTATTAACAGTCACGCAACTCAAGATACAGGAAGAAAAACTTACACAATGGCCGGACACGCAACAACAAAAATATTCTACACTTCGATTGGGTTTTGGCTTATTTTAGGTGAGTATTAAATGTTGTGCTGTGTTTTGCATTAAGTAATTATGTTTATTATATTCTAATGCACAATTTATACTTAGCTGATTGTGTTGCTTTTATTGTGTTGTTATTGTGTGCCGTGGCAAAAATCAAATGACTCTCGTCGCATAAGAGACAAATTCACTCTTAGGGTCTTAAAGGTTTAGACAGTCATACAGAAACAAAGGAAGCTGCAGAGTGTGACAAAGAAGGGAGGGTTTCCTCTACTTTTATATCTCTTCCCTAGTCTTCAAGGTTACATCTCCTAACATCTCCAACCTGTAACTTTCCACACATAGTAAGGAAACAGGGAAACACATTCTACTATGTCATATTCCCAAGACTCAAATCCTTATGTTTTGGGGCCCTGATACCTTTACCTCATGACCTCTTCAGGGCAGGTTTAGATAAAGCAGAAATTGACAGTTTCATAAGCATAAATGATAAGTATGTAAGAACTTCTCAGATTATCTTTTGTTCTTACCGCACCATCTGTAAGGGTGGCTTCCAACAGTGGTTCAGGCTGTAGGACTGCCGAAGGACTAAAGAAATGTTATCAGCACGATGGTGTAAATCTGTACATTTCTAGTCTAATACCACCCACTGCCACTTATACCAACGACGGAAATAAGCGCAGTTATAATAGCTAAATATGTGGGAGAGCGTTGCTATTGAGTGACTATATTGTATTGCAATAGGTAGCACGTCAATGTGAATGTTGAATTAAGACTAGTTAGCATCTCATTTATCATTAAAATGGTTTAATAACAATATTCCGTTATGGTTACACTTAAATTGGTTACACAGTAGATGAAAGATGGTAAAAATAGACAGTTAATTGTACCCGACATGTACATGTATGTGGAATGTTACCTGAGAGAGAGAAAAAGAGGGGGGAAGGGGTAGAGAGAGAAAGAGAGCAGAGCCCCAAGAAGAGAGCTCCAGCAAAGAAAAGGGAGAGCAAGGTAAAAAGAAGGGGCAGAGCAACAGTTACAGTCCTCTTTTATCCTTTCCCTGACCATGTGACTAAAACCCAAATGTGAGACATTCAAACTGACCAATCAGCAAATTACAGCTTCACCCTCTGTAAAGGTGTTACTATTAGCAGACCCCCGATGTATACACATTTTGACCTACAGGCCTTGATCACTATCAGCTCCTCTGTGTCCTCAGGAGTGCCAAATGGCCCTTTTGTTCCTGAAGTAGTGTTTGGGGCAGGAAAGCAGAAGTCTTTGATAATTTTCAACCTTACAAGTAAAATGAATTTTTCTTCCATATTGTGTTTTAAAGAAGTGATTTATTGTTAATCCTGGACATGTTTGTTTAGGTGGTAAATGCATCTTTGGTCAGTATAATATATTAACTATACAGACTGGAGGATCTGTCACCATCCCATGTTATTATGACAAGAAATACACACAGCAGAGGAAATACTGGTATTCAGAAACTGCTAAGTCCAAAACATACACGAACACAAAAGAGAAGAATCTGTCAGTAATTGATCATCCTGATCAGAGTCTCTTTACTGTGACTACACTGTAAAAAAAAAAAGTTGATTCAACTTAAAAAAAGTAAGTGTTCATGCTGCCTTAAAATTTTAAGTTAAGTCAACATGAAATATTAAGTTGTACTACATGAAAACATGGATATTTGAGTTGAGTAAACAAACTTTTTTAGGGCAGCACGAACACTTACTTTTTTAAGTTGAAACAACTTTTTTTCTTTTTTCTTTTTTACAGTGTATGACAAACCTGTGGAGCACAAAACATGATGGACGTTATTATTGTGCTGTGGAGACTGAAGGAAAATCGACGCTCACATTTGATTTTCATCTCCAGATTCAATCTGGTATGATATTTTGTGATTATTTTAATCAATTCTAATGTCAAATATGTGTTTTATTAACTCAAATGTCTGTGTGTGTTCAGCTCCTGATGTGTCTGTGGTGAGCAGCAGTGTATCTGGACATGAAGGTGGTGATATCAGTGTTCAGTGTCTCTACAGTCCTGAATATAAGAATACAGTCAAACAGTGGTGCAGATATAAAGATAGGAGCTGTTACACAGTGGGGAGGACTGACACATCCCAGAATTCATCAGTCCAGATCAGTGATGATGAGAGAAGCTCCTTCACTGTGCTGATGACTGGACTGAGACTGACTGATTCTGGCTGGTACTTCTGCTCTGCTGGACAGGCACTGAATCCTGTTCAACTCATTGTAATCAAGGCAGGACCAGACACAGAGAAAGACAGGTCAGCTGACATTTCATCTTCCTAGAATTTTCCCTTTTGTTTTGTCATCATGCTGTAGTTCCTCAATTTCTTTTGCCTTTTACTCTAACAGTCATTTCCTGTATTGCCTTTGTGATCTTTCTTTTCTGTTTTTCTATTTTTATCTTTGCAAATGTAAAACAGGATATCACGAGAATAATGACAAACCACAAAAGTACTACATCTTTTTTGTAAAAAAAAATAAAATAAAAAAAAATAAAAAAAGGCTTAAACTAATTCTTCGATAGAGCTAAATTAAGTCCTGTTGAACGTTTATTTCTGATTTGCGTTTTTTTTTTTTTTTTTTTTGGTGCCTTTTCTTCAGCTGAATTAATTCCACATAGTTTTTGGAGCTCTTTAAATAATAATAAAAAATAATAATAATAATGTTTGTTTGTTTTTCAACAGAAATAATAAACTCCTGATTGTGTGGCTTCCAGTTTCAGCTGCACTTCTGCTGCTTTTGATTCTGGTCAGTGTTTTGACCTGGAGATGGAGATGGAGACCCAGTCAGTTTTGACCTCCACTTTAATTTGTTTGAAAAATATAATTCCATGCCATTCAATAATTGTATTTCAACAGCAGTATTATGTCATGAATTATTGTTTCTTCTTTTCTTTTTTCTTTTTCAAATGAAGCGCAAGACAAACACCTAATAATCAGAGACAGAGATGGCAGCATAACCACTGACATGGTAAGTCATTTTTAAGTCCAGTTTATGAGAATCTAGTTATAAAATGTTTGTATGACAGTGGCTTTGGCTTATATTTTGAAACTGTCTCTAACGTCTTTCTCTGAACTGTTTCATGAGACTTCAGAACTCTATTAGCTACATGTCCGTTCATGCTTCAAAACCCATGTATTGTGTCGGTAAATTGGCTAATGCTCCAAAATAGATTTTTTAAGAGATCTTAACTAAGCAAATGCTTAGATTCACAGAGAGGTGTCATCATCAAAACCAATCAAAAAACATTTGGGAGAAATTGCACTTTTTTTTCTGTTTCTCAAATGCATTGCTTTGGAACCTGTTGTTTATTAAGGAAAGGAGGTGAAGTGAGGCCAAGTATGGTGACCCATACTAGGGGTATGTGCTCTGCATTTAACCCATCCAAGTGCACACACACAGTAGTGAACACACACACAAGGCAGTGGGCAGCCATTGCTTAATGCATGGCATTGAGGGTGGAGAGAGTGCTGTACATTCACTCCCCCCACCTACAATCCCTGCCAGACCTGAGACTCAAACCTGCAACCTTTGGGTTACAAGTCCAACTCTCTAACCATTAGGCCACAGCTGCCCTGTGTCATATAAATGATCATATGTTGATTTCTTTATTGTTTTGTGGGTGAAATGCAGATCTACTCCAAACCTGAAGATCCTGTGATATACAGCACTATAAATGATGAAACCCCAAATGTAAGTAGAGCAGACATACCACTGATGTAATGAAATTTCATAAATAAATATATCATGTTTATTATGCAATCCCCTTTTCCTCTGTATCCTAACAAGGACAAAAATTACTACAGTACTATTGATTATATTCCTGGGAGTGAAGCAGTGAAGCCTCCAGCAGGTGGAGCAATATACAGCATTATATACAACACTGTGGGTCCACGCTGACAGTAACAGAAAAACACAAGAACACACTGACCAAGAGAAACAATATCATCAGCAGATAATTCTCAAGTTGTTTTGTAATATAGTATCTCTATGTAATTTTTTCACTGTAAAAATGACTTTAAATTGAATTGTACAGTGTTCTGCTGTTTGCATTATTACATTAATACAAACAAGAATGTTTAAAATTAAATAAAAGTGTTTTGTAGTTGCATGTGTTTTGGTTTCAGGTTCATATCTTAGTCCTGTGCCTTGTTTTTTTGTATGCAGCCCAGGCAGCATTTTGCGGTTTGCTTAATACACATCAACCATCAACAAAGACGGTCTGCTCATACTGTATATCTTTCACACACTTGTATTATATATGTATCGGCCTGCTGCTGTTGCACTCTGTGGTCTGATCAGCAGTAAACAGCTCTGCAAGTGGAGCAGAAGTCAGTGTTATTGCCTGAATGTTTAAGCACTGCTTCGTATTTGTTTCTGTGGTTGATTTCTCTCTTACACCCACAGTGCACATTCTGACATTATTTTTTTTTTTTAACGCAGAAGTTCAGCATGCTCATTACGGGAACCAATGCAACACACAACTGTACTTAGAGATATATAGAAATATACATTTTTCAGAGATGAAATGTAGCCTGCATATGCATAAAAAAAAGGAAAAAAATAGTGTCAAACATAATATCAAGTTATTATAAAAACACCTGCCATAACTGCATTCACGAAAAAAAATGCTTTCTTAGTAACTGCACAAACATGTTCATATAGCATACACTGTAAAAAAGTTTTCACCAGATTCAACTTAAAAACCTAAGTTCAGCAGCTGCCTTAAAATTTTAAGTTAAATCAGCTTAAAACTACAAGTCATTTTAATTAAAATAAAATAAAATTAGTTGCTTTAACTTGTGAGTTGAAACGAGTTTAGGGCAACTTTAGGGCAGCTGCTAAACTTAAGTTTTTAAGTTGAAACTGGTGAAAACATTTTACAGTGTAGCTTTATATGAGTCCCTGAATTTTTTGAATGCATATTTGGGGGTTATTTTAAATAAATATAAGATTACTTTAGATACGTTTGCACTGTTTTCTCAAACACTGATATAATTGTCCTTCATCTCCTGTTACATACAAATTGTTTTGATGTTTTGACAATTTTGATTTTGAATGTGCATTTATTTTGTTAATCAGATTTAGCTTTTTCAAAATAATTTAAACCAACCCCATGAACCCTTTCTCTCAACTACACCCCATTTTATTTAAGCGTTTTAAATAAACAATGTATGTAAATAAAAATAATAAATAATGCATTTAAGCAAATAAACAATTAAACATAACAGCTTGTGTGCTTTAATCACTTTCACAGCTGTGTCAGATTAGTGGCTGGTGTACAGTTTGTTCAGTTATTCGCTGTAAATGTTGCAGAAAATGGAGAAAGTCATCTGCTCAACCTTAATATTTATTTTTTAAATATTTACAGTAAATGTTATATATTAAACTGAACAAGATGATCCAGATTATATCACTGCTGTCATTTACAAATCAAATTAGAATGAATGTAAAATATTGATTTGGTGTTGTGGCTAGTGTGAGGTTGATGGATGCAAAACGGCTAATTTGCTCTCTTGCTGTTGCTTATGTGGTTTAAGGCGATAATTCTGCTCTTCCTCTGAAACAGAGACACTGCAAGAAGTGACCCGCTGCTCTCATGCACATGCACATGCACTCCTCTGTAGACATGATTTACCTTCTTATCCTTTCTGGGATTTTACCTCACATCACAGGTAAACACTTAAATTCTCTCTTAGAATTAGCGTTATTATTGTGTTGCATTAAACTTGCATTTTAAAAATGGTTTAACTTGAATTGTTTGAGCAAATAATTCTTACGTTTCCGCGTTTGTGCAGTTTATGGATGTTTTCGTTTTTTCTCTACACTTCATCTTGTTTACAGGTGAAGCTGGAATTGAGAAAATTAATATAGGAGTGAAATCTGGATCACCTGGCATTATTCCATGTCTATATGATAAAGAACACAAAGAAAACCGCAAATATTGGTGTAAGGGGTCTGTTTGGAGCTCTTGCAGTATATTGGCACGTGCAAACGAGACAGGAAAATATTCCCTCACTGATTATCCAAACCAGAGTATTTTTACAGTGCAATGGGAGAATCTGCAGACCTCAGACTCTGGATATTACTGGTGTGCTGTGGAGATCGGTGACTATAACATCCTTGACGCCAGTTATTATTTGTATCTGACTGTACAATCAGGTAAGAATAACTTTTCAAATGCCACATTTCTCTAAGACATTTTGTGCATTTTATTGCAATAAAATAATGTTGCTAAAAGTGTTTTGATTTACAAAATGAAACCGTTCTATGTTTGACTCACTAAAAAGAACCGATTTGTTAGATTCTTCTTTCTGGATCGGATTAAATTGATGGCTGGACGTTGATTAAACGAGCGTTTTGTGGTAGAGCGAAGTACGGTGAACGCTGACTAAAATCAATATGGCAAATGAAAATAGAGAAATTTGCTATTTCAAATTTTTTTAAATTCTGTCAGATTTTTTTTTTAACTACAGTGTTCCGTGCGCATCGGCAGAAGAAAGTTCCAGAATTGTTTAAACATATTACTGGCTTCGAATGAAGGGGTCCCAAGTCGCCACAGCTTTGATAACAATGAAAGTAGGCCTACATATTTACATTTCTTAAACTATAAGCCAATTAATTGAAAATTCTTATTTTGACAGTTCCTGATGTGTCTGTGGTGAGCAGCAGTGTATCTGGACATGAAGGTGGTTATATCAGTGTTCAGTGTTTCTACAGTTCTGGATATAAGAATAAGCACAAACAGTGGTGCAGAATTAAAGATAAGGGCTGTTACAGAGTGGGGAGAACTGACACATCCCAGAATTCATCAGTCCAGATCAGTAATAATGGGAGAAGATTCTTTACTGTGCTGATGACTGGACTGAGACTGACTGATTCTGGCTGGTACTTCTGCTCTGTTGGAGATCTGCAGGTTCCTGTTCAACTCATGGTCACTAAACCCAAACAAGGTAAGATCACAAACCAATTTAGCCATGGTAGCACTCTTATTGCATATAAAACCCTATTAAAATGTGCATATTTTTTCTTTAAGAATTTACGACTATTCCATCAGCTGCTGAGACAGACATGTAAGTGTAAACATACTTTTCTAGCCAGAACATTTTAATAGGACACCTAGACAATCGGGAAATCAGCAAAAACTTTCAGTGATAGATTGATTAATCATTTTTGAATAAAATATTTAATTCTGTAAATATTAGTTTGATTCTGTACTGTATTTTTTTTATCTAATAAAGATTAGCTTTATCTTGTCATTGCAAACACATTATATATTTTTATATTTTATATATATATATATATATATATATATATATATATATATACGTGTTTTATATTTTAAAACATTTTTTTACATTGTTTTGCAGGCACACAACACATCCAGCTACCAACAGAAATCCTACAAGTATGAATAAAATAATAAACCGTAAGAAATAGTTAAACTGAAATTATCAGACTGAATGTCTGATTCATATCCAACTGTTCAGGAACAGTAATAATGTGTTTAATAGCTAATTAAGGTATAAAATCATGTATTTGAAAAAAATACTCTGGAAAATACTCTGGAGACAATTGTTTAAAAATCAATATATAAATAATGTTTTGGTAACTCATAATTATGAGGTAAGTCAAAATTTGGCACAAAAGGTCAACATATGATATAAACCAATAACAATTCAAAATACACTCTTAAAAATAAAGGTGCTTTAAAAGGTTCTTTAAGTGATGCCATAGAAGAACCATTTTTGGTTCCACAAAGAACCATTCAGTTAAAGCTTCTTTAAAGAACCATCTCTTTCTTACCTTTTTATAATCTGAAGAACCTTCTTTCGCCACAAAGAACCTTTAGTGAAACAGAAAGGTTCTCCAGATGTTAAAGGTTCTTAATGAAACCATTTAGACAAAAAAAGGTTCTTCTATGGCATCGTGAAGCACCTTTATTTTTAAGAGTGTATGACAAAAATAATTTGTGGATTATGAAATTTGAAAGTTGAGTCAAAATGATGACTTAAGTCACAATTATATAATTAAAAGTTACAATTTTGACAAAATTTCTACTTATAATTATGATTTGCCAAAGAGTGTTTTTAATAATAATAACATTATGATGAAACTTAGTATCTTGTTTTTTGCAGAAGCTATGATAACTGATTCAAAACTTGATACAGACATGTAAGTGTAAATATTGTTATTCACTCATTCATAATAGTAATTGTATTCAAACTGTTTCACTGTCACCATGTTATTTTTTATTTGCAGAGATGAAACCCATCCCTCTGAGACTGTTAATAGTGAAATACACAGCACAGATGAGCAATACAAGTATTTAACGCATTTCAATGTTAATATCTCTAAATTAAATGCAAAACATTACGAGATTACCTTGGATCTGTATACTAAAAACAAATGTCTCCCCATCACTACAGGTCTGATGTGATTATGGTCACGTGTGCGGTTGTGACACTTATGCTGTTAATGCTTGTTACTCTTTTTGTCATAACCTGGAGGATAAAAAATAAGCCAGGTGAGTTTTCTCTTTACTAAATGTACATAATAGTTGATATGAGATAATTATTTGAGCTGAAATGATTTCAGCACAGTATGAGGACAAAAGAGATAAAAAAGTGACCTGAAAAGCATCCAGCTAGCACAATTGGTTTCCACACTGCAAAAAATGCTTTTCTTACTTAGATGTTTTGTCTTGTTTCCAGGCAAAATATCAAAAAATTCCTAAATCAAGAAATTTTTTCTTGACAAGTAAAAATTATTGTCTTGTTTTCAGGAAAAAAATAGTCAAAATTAAGTGTGTTTTTGCTTGAAACAAGCAAAATAATCTGCCAATGGGGTAAGAAAAATAATCTTGTTATCTGTTTTCTTACCCCATTGGCAGATTATTTTGCTTGTTCTACGCAAAAAAAAAAAAAAAAAAAAAAAAAAACATTTAATTTTGGCTTGTTTTTTTCTGAAAACAAGAAAATAATTTTTACATGTCTTGATTTAAGAATTTTCCGATATTTTGGCTGGAAACAAGACAAAAAAATCTAAGTAAGAAAATCATTTTTTGCAGTGCAGAGGACAGTTTATCATCTTGATACAAATATTTGACCACAATATAATTTGATTGACCAATCAGAATCAAATATCCCAGAGGGCTGTATACAATTAATAGCATTTTATACAATTTATTTAATTTATAAACCCATGCCAAGTTTAATTGCACACTGTTAAAAATAAAGGTTTCAAAGGGGGTGTTGCCAAAGAAGAACCACTTTTAGTTTCCCAAATATCCTTTCAGTGAACAGTTCTTAAAAGAATCATTTTTTTCTTAGTGTGAAGAACATTTGAAAAATCTATACATTTTTCCACTATAGCAAACTTTTTGTGAAATGGAAAGATTCAACGGATGTTAAAGGTTCTTTAGAGGTTACATGGAAAATATTATGCAATTTAATCTTAAAATCTCACTCTTACAGAGAGGGGTCAAACTAGAGTAGAAGAACATTTTAACAGCACCAGATATCCAGTAAGTATTTTAGAATGTAATTAACACATTAATGCATTTTAGAACACATTCATCCAAAACACATTACCTAACAGTTCCATCTAAATCTGTGTTTGCTGCAGATGCCCTGTGAAAACCAAATGACATCCAACAGTCCAGCAGATACTGTAAGCCATCAGTCCATATGGTCTGTAGATATTTACTGACATGCTGATTGCAAATGAATGACCGTCACTTGTGTTTATTCACAGTCTTCCGCCTCAGTGGATGATTGTTCAGTGATTTACAGTTCTGTGATTACCTTTCCTAAAGCAGTAAGTGTCTCCTCTGATTCTTCTTCAGCAGTTGAATGTGTCACAGCATTTTTTTGGCTGAGAATGAGCACTATTTTTGCAGATCCTTTATGTGACACATGTAGCACTGAAAAGACACACTAGGGCTGTGAATGAGATTCTCAGAACTGATCTTGTTTATTCACAGCATTCATCATCAGTGATTTCAGAAGGTGATGTGATCTACAGCACTGTGAAAAACAGCCAGGGCTATGAGTAACAAGAGGTGTTACTCCTGCTCCTTCTGAATGAGGTTATGAGGAAGTAAATGTCAGTAATTGTAAATTAATAAATAAATGTGTTTTTACAGTTTCAGTTTTAAACAGGTTCAGTGCTTAATGTATTTAGCTAAAACATGAGTCATTTTTCTTAATATTCAAGTCTTACACTATAGTTATGAAGTACATAATATAAGTGCATAGTACAGGCATATTCTTGAATAAATTCATGACCAAATCAACACTTTAGAAAGAATTAAAAATATGCTTTAATGTTTTTCTCATGCAATGAAATGAAAGCATTTGCAATTAAATATAAATTTTAAATAATTTTATTTTTAATATTAAATTTAATTTTAATTTTATTCATGTGAATTGCACATTTAAAAAGCAATTAAACTGTCTGCATGAAATACTTTATATAGGCTACCTTACATACTTTTCTTAAATTTTCATATTTTTTATCCATCTTTTCTATATGTGTGGCGCCATCTGTTGGAGAATTTTTCCTTTTTTTTCAGAACTTCTTTGCATAGTCACATAAAAAACAACAACTATGGTATTGTTTCAAGGAAACAAGAAAGCCAGAAAGGTTAACCCAACATGTGCTAACTCAAGGTGTTTAGTCATAACCATATGCCTTAGCAATTTCCCTGGAAAGTTTGTGACTTTTTAGTATGATGCTAATAGTCATTGGCTTGTTGCTGTGGTTAACTGTGAAGGTATATATATTTTTTTTAATTAATGTTTGTAACAGAAGTGAAACAAGATCTTGTTTTTTACTATTGCAGCAGTTGTACACAGATTAAATTGAAATTTCTTACAAATTTTGAACTAATTGAATAAATAATAAAATGTAAAGTGCTTTGTGAAGCTTTGAAACCTTTGTGAATCATTTGTTACAACCAGCTATTCTTAATGAGAATATATATGCATGTACACAAACTTCCCGTTTTGTGCACGCACTTTCAAATGGTCAAGACCACAAGATTAATATAGAATAGTAATTATTACTCTCTCATTGGACTGTTTAGTCAATCAATAGATTGCACTTTAAGTAAAACATTTGCAACTGATTGGTAAAAGATGTTTTATGCTTGTTTGGACTGAGTTTTCTTCCATTACTAATGGCTCTTGCGCATGCTTTCATAATGTTGCTTTAACTACAGCCAACAACGTGCTGTAGGTTAAAGATAAAATATATTAATTTGAATTCAGAAGCATCAAGACTTCTGACAGCAGATGAAAAATGTTGTGATATGTCATGTTGCATATATCTCAAAATCAGTGTTTAGCTATAGCTGATACAAAATGCAATTAGAATTAGTTTAGTTGAGAAATACAGTTTCTCAAAAGTGAAATGATCACACATCATCATCTCAGAATCCCCTAGTGAAATAGAAAGAAGCCAGAAAACAGAAATGTGTGAAAGCAGGGGTTCTCAACTCTGGCCCTTAAGGTCCACTTTCCTGCAGAGTTTAGCTCTAAACATTTCAGGATTTCTCTCCATATAGTGGACTTCTATGTTGCCCGTGAGTTTTGAACTTCCAAAATGCAGTTTCAGTCCAGCCTCAAAGGGCTCTAAACAATCCCACATGAGGAATAGGGGCTTTATCTAGTGAAACAAGCAGTCATTATCTGGAAAAAAATAAAAATAATTAAAAAAAATTACAATTTATATACTTTTTAACTTCAAATGCTTGTCCTGTCTCAGCATAAACTCTGTGTATTCCAGGTCAATACAGTTAGGTTATGTCGAAAAACTACCATCTTATTTTCTTCTCCAACTTCAAAATCTTTCTACATCGCTATTTTACCTTTTGTTATAAACAGTGTTTTATCTTCTTTGCACGTTTACTTTGTAAACTCTGGCTTGGTACTTCTGCAGCGATGTAAGGTGATTTTGAAGTTGGGGAAGAAAATAATATGGAAGCTTTTCAACATCCCCTAACTGTCTTAAACCAGAATACACAGAGTTCAGGCAGAGCTAGACAAGATGAGCATTTGAGTTAAAAAAGTACACCAACTGTCAATTTGTTGAGAAAATGACAGATCGTTGCGCTAGATAAGACCCTTCTTCCTTGGCTGGGATGGTTTAGAGCCATTTGAAGCTGCATTTAAACTGCATTTTGGAAATTCTCGCTGGCACCATAGAAGTTCACTATGTGGAGAAAAATCCTGAAATGTTTTCCTCAAAAAACTATTTCTTTATGACTGATGTTTGATTAGGGTTGAGCTGAACTCTGTGGGAAAGTGGCCCTTGAGAGCCAGATCTGAGAACCCCTGATCTAGTCTGTTCTCAGCTCTTAACCAGGTGATGCAGTACATTATGAATATGATAATAGTGCTATATGAGAGGAAAAGGGAAGAACTGCAGTTACAACAACCACAGTCAAACAACTCAGATAAAGGAAAAGATATACTTACACAATGGCCACATACGCAATGACAAAAATATTCTATATTTCAATCGGGGTTTGTCTCATTTTAGGTGAGTATTAAATGTTGTACTGTTTTTTGTTTTTTGTTTTTTTACAAATGATTAATGTTTATTATTTTGAATGGCACAATTTATACTTGCCTGTTTGTGTTGCTTTTATTTAGTTTTTTGTTCAGACAGAACAATTTGAGAAGTGATTTATTATTAATCCTGGACATGATAGCAGTTTGTTTATTTATTTGTTGTTTATTTAGGCGTTGAATGCGACTTTGGTTGGTCAAATAATGTATTACATATTACAGTTTTTTACAGACGCTAGGACACATTTCTCAATACTTAGGTCACTTTTGCAAAACTCTTCACACAGTGAGCACAACAGAAGTCTATGTGGGCTAAACTGAGGATCAATTATCATTGTTTTGGCACAAAATGCATTCAATGACTACATCTCTCAAATTTCATGAATTCTTTTCTCACTCAGACACAACAACTGCCAAAAACCTTTGTACGTACAGGACATTTTGCACATGCTTACATACTGTTTTCAAAACTGTTAAACTTAAGTTCAAAACAATAACATAATGCAAAACTGAATAAGACAGCAAAATTCAACAGCTATATTTTATTGAAACATATTTCAAATCTAAAAATGCAGTAGATTAGCATTACTATTGTATCTGTATCAGTGGATGGTGTGTATACAAATTCTTGTATTTTGGAATTACTTAGTGCAAAAAAATAAAAATAAATAAACAACATAAAATATTGACGAATTCTGCATCATGTCTGATTCATTCCAGTAACATATATTGCAGTTATAAACAATATATATTGCAATTATAAACAGAGATGTGTCCTTGTTTTACACAAGAAAACAGTGTGTAATGCTACATGTTGTTAGTGTTTTTTAGCTCATTGTTTTGTGGGTGACAAAGTGTGTTTGTCGGCTGTCAACCTTTGCTAGTGTTCTGGAAGAATGAGTTTATTTGAGACCTGAATAAAGTGTTTTGGTAGTTGTACTGCATTTTGAATGTGAAATGAACTGCTTTGCCAAGCTGAAAGTCGGTTAGGAGAATTGTGTGAAGAGTTTTGCAAAAGTGACCTAAGTATTGAGAAATGTGTCCTAGCGTCTGTAAAAAACTGTAAGACTGGAGGATCAGTCACTATCCTATGTCATTATGACAAGAAATACACACAGCAGAAGATATACTGGCACTCAGAAATTAAAAATAAAACACACAAACCTGAAGAACAAATTCTCTGGACATTATTATAATGTTGTGGAGATTATCTGACTGTATTGTATAATCACAAATCAATGGCTGTGTGTGTGTGTGTGTGTGTGTGTGTGTGTGTGTGTGTGTGTGTGTGTGTGTGTGTGTGTGTGTGTGTGTGTGTGTGTGTGTGTCTGGTATTCATCACGTTGTGGGGACCAAATGTCCACAAGGATAGGAATACCAGTAGATTTTGACCTTGTGGGGACATTTCTCAGGTCCCCATGAGGAAACAGGCTTATAAATCATGCACAATGAGTTTTTTTGATAAAGTAAAAGTATGCACTATCTCCTGTGAGGGCTAGGTTTAGGTGTAGGGTAGGTGTAGGGTGATAGAAAATATGGTTTGTACAGTATGAAAACCATTACGCCTATGGAATGTCCCCATAAAACATGTAAACCCAACATGTGTGTGTGTGTGTGTGTGTGTGTGTGTGTGTGTGTGTGTGTGTGTGTGTGTGTGTGTGTGTGTGTGTGTGTGTGTGTGTGTGTGTGTGTGTGTGTGTGAATCTGGTGCTATCAACGTTAGTGTCTCTACAGTTCTGAATATCAGAATAAACTCAGTGGCGCAGATCAGGGGTGCATTTCCCAAAAGCATCTATGGTCACAAGTTCCGTCATTACCAATAGAGTTCAGTGGAATTACCAACCATAGTCGGCTAACGATGCTTTTGGGAAACACACCCCAGAGCTATTACACAGTAGGGAGGACTGACACATCCCAGAATTCATCAGTCCAGATCACTGATGATGATGGACTGTGACTGACTGATTCTGGCTGGTGCTTCTGTTTTATAGGAGGTCAGCCGAAAGATGTTCAACGTGCTGTAAATAATGCAAATCCAGGCAACAAGGGAAACATGTCGAGGTTCAAACATTTTACATTTCTCCTCTCACAATCATCATGCCTTTTATGCAGATGAATTAGTCCCACATTGATTTGGAACTCTTTGAAGGAAAAGATTATAAAATGATTCTTTTTTTTCCCACAGAGATAATGTCGTCCTGACTGTGGGGCTTACAGTTACAGCTGTGGTTCTGCTGTTATTGATTCTGATCGGTGTTTTCATCTGGAGATGGAGAAGAAGACCCAGTCAGTTCGACCTTCATGTTTATTTGTTCTAAAAATTCAGTTCATACCATACCGTTTTATAATTTATTTGAACAGCACAGATGGTATATGCAGTATATCAGTTCTGTTAACGTCATTCTGTTGTTGTTTCTTCTTTTTTAAAATGAAGAGCAAGATGAACACCAAATCAGAGAGACAAACAGCAGCACAACCACTGACACAGTAAGTCCTTTAATTTTGATGAAAACATTTAATGACATTGTCAGTGTATTTTTACAGTTTTAGCTCAGTCTTAAAGTACAAATTTCTGAACTGTTTTATGGGACTTCAGAACTCTATGCAAATGTAGTAAGTAACTCACCCAAGACATTCAATTCATGCTTCAAAACGAAGGTATTGTGTCAGTATTGGCCAATGCCATTAAAACAAAAAGTAATTTGTCATCCTGTGAGCTGCACTGGTCAAACTGTTTAGAGGTTTTTGCATTTCATCTTTTTTGGACTTTCTTGTTGACATAGACTGCTTTCTATAGGATACAAAAATGTCAGTTTTGCTTAATCAGAATGCAAATCATAAACACGCCATGTCAGGTGTCTGTTTACAGGTATGCTATTGTCAGGAATAGCCATAAGGCAAATTTCACATTTGCATGTCCATTTTTAAACATTTATTTCATGTGAACTCACAAATTGACATCCAAGGAAGTTCTATATGTGTGCTTTCAAACCAGGGCTGCGTTTCCCAAAAGCATCGTACGCTTAAGTACATCGTAGACCCATTTAAACCAATGGAGCTACGATCAACTTAAGCTTACGATGCATTTGGGAAACGCAGCCCAGATTGTTTGATTTTGTAAAACTGAGCTACCTGTTTCATTACTGTGGCAGGTCACTTGCCAATTTTTAGCATTTGTCATAGATATGGATTATGTGTGTGTGTGTGTGTGTGTGTGTGTGTGTGTGTGTGTGTGTGTGTGTGTGTGTGTGTGTGTGTGTGATGTGTGTACCTGGTATTCATCACGTTGTGGGGACCAAATGTCCCCACAAGGATAAGAATAGCAGTAGATTTTGACCTTGTGGGGACATTTCTCAGGTCCCCATGAGGAAACAGGCTTATAAATCATGCACAATGAGTTTTTTTGATGAAGTAAAAGTATGCCCAATCTCCTGTGAGGGCTAGGTTTAGGTGTAGGGTGATAGAAAGTACGGTTTGTACAGTATAAAAACCATTACGCCTGAATGTCCCCGTGTGTGTGTGTGTGTGTGTGTGTGTGTGTGTGTGTGTGTGTGTGTGAGATATTATGATAATTCGATGGGTTGGTTTGCATGTGATGGCTCACACAATGAAAGAATGTTTAAAAGTTGTGAAACGTCTGACAATTTCACTAAGAATCAAGCATGCAAAGTGCATTGATTTATTGTGTAAATTGTACTACTCTTTTACAAATACGTGCCAAAATTAGTGCAGTCTGGTTAAATGAAAAAGAATGTCAAATCTGGCATCTGGCAAAAACTAATTGTTCATAGATCTTAAGTATTTTTTTGGGGGGTGGGGGGGGGGCGGGGGGGTCATATTCAATAATCAAGACACTCCCTTTGCCGTTTTCATGGGGGTTAGAAAAAGCTAGGATCCACCTAGATGTCATCATTGAAACCAATCAAAAACTTTTTGGAGCAAAATATGAGAAAATAAATGAATTATCATACCTGTAAACCTGTAGTTTATTAAATGAGTCATATGCTGGTTTCTTCTTTCTTGATATACTTTTTTTTCCGTATTGCTTTGTGTGTGAAATACAGATCTACTCTAAAAGTGAAGATCCTGTGATATACAGCACTATAAATGATGAAATCCCTAATGTAAGTAGACCAGACATATCACTAATGTTATGAAATATCAGTGATGAATATATCCTGTATGAATACAACCCCTTTTCCACAGGATCCCGACAAGAACATAACTTACAGTACTATTGATCATGTTCCTGGGAGTGAAGCAGTAAGTTTTACAGAAATACTGTATTGGTTGTTTATATCATGTATTTATTTGTGGTTCTCCTGGCAGTAAATTTGAAATGATCTCACACTTCCAGAAGCCTCCAGCAGGTGAAACAATATACACCATAACATACAGCACTGTGGCTCCACACTGACAGCAACAGTGAGAAGAACACAAGAGCAGATCCTTCTTTTCTTTTGGCTTAAATCCACAAACACTTAATATACTCACGCAGTTGACAGTTTCCTCTCTCTTTTTTATTTGCACATTGGTTGTGAACTTTTGACCTAATCATTTATTTTTAAAAGGACCACTATGAACCAAAGTGAGGGTCAAAAATTGAAAGGATTATTGTAAATGAAGTCCATAGTTCATAACTAGCCTGCTTTGCTGTTTTATTGTGTCTTAAAATACCTCTACTGTAAAAATCACTCTTATTTTTGTTTGTGCTAATAAAATCATCTAGCTGAAATTCAATAAAACTATTTTGAAGTTGTTAAAAAATGCACTTACTTTCTCTTAAGGTGCTTTAGTTATGTTGGCTTGAAACAAAAGCTATACTACTAAACCTTTATTATTTATTATTATTATTATGAGAGCCTTCAAGCTACAACCACATCTATAAGTCTGTTTTCAGCCAGTTTTTAACACTAAAACATGCTAGCAATGTGCTAAATCATGTTGGAAACATGTTAACAATGTCTTTAACAGGGGCATTAGGGTTGTCAAGATACCATAAAAATGACTTATGATACTATACCAGCTGAAGTATCGTGATACCAAGCAGGCCCGGATTGGCTAATCGGGAGGACCGGGAGAATTCCCGGTGGGCCGGTCCGTTTTTTTGGCCGCGAGGGCCGGTGTCCCTAGCTGCCTGCACTCACAGCAGTCGCCAGGGGCGGACTGTCCATCGGGAGAATTTTTGGCCCGCTACCCAGATAGCAATTACATTTGGCCCGGATCCGTTTTAAGCCCCTTGCCTCCGTTTCTATCTTAGAGACGTTTTCTGATTGTGAACCAGATCCGTGCCAGATAGAGGTTTTAGCTTAAACATTCTAACTGCCATCAGTTCAGTATTTATATCATTTTACAGATCTGGCCCGGATCACTTTTCCCATAGGTAACCGAAAGACATTAGCTGTGTCTGACACTGATTTGGTCCAGATCTGCAATATGAATCTGAGCCGATACTGTTTTTACATAAGCTACACTGGTGTGGCCCGAATCTGTGATACATATCTGAGCCGACTACATTTAAAAAAGGGCTATAAACTGCTCTGGCCCATATCTGCAAAACGGATTTGAGCCAACACTGGTTTGACAGAGGCTATCTGATGTGGACCACATCCTAAGTACTTTTCTCAAACTGTGTGAAGAACTCCGTGGAATAAACATTTTCAAAACAACATACCTGTCTGCATATTTTTTTCTATCTAGAGCATGAGATAAATGCATTGTCATTAAGCTGAGCAATATTATCAGTGTTTAAAAACTATACAGCAACATTCCCTGCAAACACGTCCACTTGGGGCCCACATGGGACTCACTTGGGCTAGTTGGGCTTCGGCTGGGCATGGGCTCAGACGAGTGGGCTTTGTTGTTGGGCCCCACATGGGCAGTAGATGGGCTAAACTAAGTGGGCTCCAGCTGGGCTCCACTCCTAAGATATTATGTTTTCTATATAATAGATATAGATATTAGATATAAATATATAGTATTTATACTATTATATAATATAATATCTTATATTTCTAATTTCTGTAGCTTTTGCATTTTTAGTTTTTGCTATTTATTATTAGATATTACATATATATATTTTTTTAGATATGTTTTCATATATAATTATTCAAAATTTATTATGTCAGACATGAATGCTATTTTTAGCAATAGCCACTGGGCTAGGTCCACTTTTTATTCGAATTTTATTAGACTATTAAGCTATTTAGAAGCCAAAGCAATTTAATAGTGGTCTTAAGCACTATACGACTTTCAACAGACAAGTTTGCCACAGCAGGTTTCCCCACAAAATGTTCAAACCCTAAAGTAAAAAGTGCATACTCTGTGCAGCGCACATCCACAAAGCTCCACCCCCACCACCGAGCGAAAGAAGTTTGCCCAGCAACAACTTTGCCGCCTTAGAGTCTGCTGTCAGTTAGGATCCATATCGGTGTCGTGTGGACAAAAGACAGGTAAGAATCTGCCTCAATGTATAATAAACAGGGGATGATTTTACCGTATGATGAATGTTAACCAAAAACCTTTTTGTAAAGTATTAGTAAAGAGGTCAGGAACTAGCTTTTAGCGAATATAAGTTACGTAAACCAGTGAGGTAAGTTAGCTTCGGTAACGTAAATTAAACCTGGTTAAAGCATGGCGTTGAACAGACGATTTTAATTTATTAAGTCATTATCATGCATATGTTGAGCTTGACTTGAATATTTTGTTTAGAAGGATTTGGTTGTGAACTTTGTTAGCAAGGCAGTCGAACAGGCTTAACGTAGTTATTAGCAAGCTGTTAAAAAAGCTGTAAAATGCCCATTTCTCCGCTTTTACTAGCTGGTGGCATTTTAATGTTTGCACTTGTTGCATTTACAGTT
>NC_133370.1:7435746-7520355 GCF_049309525.1 Garra rufa
AGACAGCCTACAAATAAAAGAGTTGCAACTCATTTCTTTTAGATCAGGTGGACAATCATGTGATCATTTTCCTGGAGAAGAGATAGCAGCGGGATGCACTATTTGAAGAAGGCAGAGTTAGTGTTAATGTTCTGCAATGGGAACCATGATCATTCATGTGAACATTACCCGTCTCTGATGGCAGAGGTCTCTTGTCTTTCAGCAGGATAATGAACCCTGCCACACTGCAAAAATTGTTCAGGAATGGTTTGAAGAACATGATGAAGATTTCAAGGTGTTGCCTTGGCCTCCAAATACCCAGATCTCAATCTAGCTGAGCATCTGTGGAATGTGCTGGAACAACAAATCCGGTCCATGAGGACCTCACTCCACAACTTGCAGGACTTAAATGCTGTTTATCAAAGGTAAAAAATGACAACTACTGTTCAGTTTCTCTTTGTAACTTGCAAGGTAAGATCACAAACCAATTCAGCCATAAAAATGTCACTCTCAATGCACTAAAACTAACCTCATTCAATTCTCTCTTTTCAAGCACCTACAACTATTCCAGCAGCTACACCATCTGACTCTGAGACAGACATGTAGGTGTAAACACACTTGACTATTTTAAGAAAACAATCGCATCCAGATACTTTTTTTTTTTAGCCAAAACATTTTGATGTGACCCATAGACAACCAAGAGTTGTAAAAAGGCCAATTTCAACAGTTTCATTTTCTATGCAGTGAATCTGAGTAGTGATATCTTGTTAAAAAACTTTTTTGGCCCTCAAAATTGATGTGAACTCTGTTCAAAGAATCTGGCTGCATATACATGTGAGTTACATTCAAACCAAAAATGATTCAGACACCAGATATAATTTTTTATATTTTTTTACTGGTGGGTATAGTTCATTTATGTAAGTGAGGATAGGGGAAAAAAGTAAACTGTAACATATGAGACCCAAACATCCCTCATGCAGTGAACTACCAGTAAAACTGATCAAAATTTGGGACCAAAAACTATTCAGACACTTTGACCTGACCATGTTGACCGTGTTTTTTTATTGCTAATGTGAAGACCTTTTTACACCACAGACTGAACAAAATTACGCATTGCTTGGTAATTGGTCATCAAATATTGATAGTTGTGTAAATATTGTCATACTAACACTAATACTTGTCAGATTTTTTTTTTTGCTTGATTGTAATCCATTACATACCTTTCTATCAAAGTTATCTGATATTATATAAGACGAATTTGTTCTGACACTCTGAGAACTCTGAGTTCTTGTCATATTTTATTATAATTTTCTAAAGTGAAAATTCTAAAAGTGTTTTAATTATAAATATTATTTTTATTAATAATATTTTATTGTTTTTAATTTTTTACATTGTTTTGCTATATTGTGTTATATCACAATTGATCACCATAGGATGTTTTTTCTGGCATTAAACAGCTTCTTTTATAAATAATAACATTGTGTCCAAACTAATCGACTTGTTTCTTTGGTTCCGTTTCTGGCTGGCAGCTATGACAACTAAATCAAGGCCCGAGACAAACATGTAAGTGTGAACATTATTCAGTCATTCAAAATAACTGTATTACCAAATGGTTTCAATGGTAAAAATGAAACCCATCAATCTCTAACAGCAGCCTCAGAGACTGTTAATACTGAAATGCACAGCACGGATGAGCAAAACAAGTATTTAAGACATTTCAATGTGCATTTGCTTGAAATTATATCTCTAAATTCGACTCTACAAGATTAACTTGCAATGCATTAAAAGTGAGAATAGTTCTGTATGACAAATACAAATGTCTCTCAATCACTTACAGGCTTGATGTGATTCTGGTCGTGTTTCTTCCAGTGATGCTTGTGCTGTTACTGATTTTTACTGTTGTTGCCATAGTAACCTTGAGGTTGAGAAAGAAAGCAGATGAGTTTTCTCATACTTCTAGATGGCTGAAATTCCATTATAGTGGTACATTTACAGCTTAACAAATAAATGGACATTAAAATATATATATATATATATATATATATATATATATATATATATATTAGTGGTGGGCCGTTATCGGCGTTAACGTGCTGCCTTAACGTGAAACTCTTATCGCGCGATAAAAAAATATCGCCGTTAATCTATTCTCAAATTTGGGTTGGGAGCTGGGTCTAAACTACGCAAGCTATGATGACTTTCACCTTGATAGTTTAACGCGGATGTATACCGAAGACTATGGAATATGGTCGCGCGTTTACGTCTCCTCCGCCAAACACAGACGGGATCGCGTCGTCTCTCCATTCATAAAAACCGAATCTACTATAGCGAAATGCCACGTCAATTCGTCGTTTTTGGATTCATAAATTAAATGTTGGTCAGTCACTTAATTCAAATCGCGATATGGAGTAGTGTATGTGAAAACTGAAATGCAAAAAGACCGTTTTAATATGAATCCGATATGTTCCGTTTGACTACCTGCATGCATTGCGGAGACGAGCTTTTACTACACGCATACTGAAACACACGTGACGCTCCCGGTAATTTCTGGCATTCTCATCTCACATGAACAGATAAACTCCCAAACTGCTGTGAGTGTCACTTTTACGTTTCATTTGAGAAAACTAGCATCATATCATACTGTATGACACAGAAACTTCACGGCAACCTGTCAAAATAAAAGTACGGTGTAACATGTAATGGGCTGGGTAGGTGTTGACGTTAAAAAAAACACAATCTAATAGGTAGAAAAAAATAATTTCATTGTTAGTTAGTAAACACAAGTACATCTAATTGAACATAATTTATTTTCATCAACAAATTATCATAGAACAGCTTTATGAGCTTTATGATCCATTCTCAAAGACTTTAAGTCATTATTTGGGTAGCACACATATTCTGAATGCCTTCAGCAGAATTCAAATTAGCCATTTTAATCTAGATTAATCTAGATTAATTCCAAGATTTAATCTAGATTAATCTAGATTAAAAAAATTAATCTATGCCCACCCCTAATATATATATAAAGACTTGTTTTGAAATTATAATAAAGTGACTTAAAAGGTAGAAGATGTGTGTGAAATGTGAAGAACATTGTAAAATCTATTGAACATTCTATAATGTCTGTGGAATGGAAGGTTTCCATCCATGTCAAAGATTCTTTAGTGTGCATGTAAAATACTATGAGATTTAATCTTCATATCTCACTCTGACAGAGAGGGGTCAAATTAGAGAAGAACATTTTATCAGCACCAGTAATACAGTAAGTATTTTTGAATGTAATTAATTAGCACATCCATTGCATTTCAGAAATCTTCAGATAAGAAAACATTCATCCAAAACTCATTAACTAACAGTCACATTTGTGTTTGATGCAGATGCCCTGTGAAAACCAAATGACATCCAACAGTCCAGCAGATGCTACTGTAAGTCATCAGTCCATATGGTCTGTAGATATTTACTGAGATGCTGATTTTAAATAAATGACTGTCACTTGTGTTTATTCACAGTCTTCTGCCTCGGTGGATGATTGTTCAGTGATTTACAGTTCTGTGATTACCTTTCCTAAAGCAGTAAGTGTCTCCTCTGAATGTTCTCCAATGAGGCTTTTGTAAAAGTGATGTGCGTCATAGCAATTTCGGCTGGGATTTGACTGTAAATGATCACTTTTTTTGCATATCCATTATGTTGCACTGAAATTGCATGCTAAGGGTTGTGATGCAGAAATGAAATTATCAGAGCTGATGTTTATTCAGTCTTCATCATCAGTGATTTCAGAAGGTGAAGTGATCTACAGCACTGTGAGACAAGAACCCATAACTGTGAGTTCATAACAAGAGGTGTTACTGCTCCTTCCGAATGAGGTTATGAGAAAGTGAAAGTCAATAATTGTAAATTAATAATAAATCTGTTTTACAGTTTCAGTTTTAACCAGTGTGAAGGTTCAACCCTTACCAAAAAGAAGTATACTTCAAGTTTATTTTTACTGAAGTAAAGTTCAAGTATATTTTTAAGTATACTTCATTTTGTAAGTATACAAATATCAGTGTACTAGTAGTATACTTTCAAGTGTACTATTTCAATACTTCTTGGGACTAAATTGACCCACTTTCTAGTATATAAAAGTATACTTTTAAGTATACTTTAAATTCTTCAGGCTAGTAATTTTTCAGTATAGCTACTTTTCCATAATACACATGTTTTGCATGTTTATGGTTTTCCCTGCACTTAATCTTTGTCTACAGATGGTGCTGGAATAGAGAAAATGAACATAGGAGTGAAATCTGGATCACCTGGCATTATTCCATGTGTGTATGATAAAAAAACATCAAGAACACCGCAAATATTGGTGTAAGGGGTATTTTTGGAGTTCAGTATACTGGCATATGCAAATGAGACAGGATAATATTCCCTCAAAGATTATCCAAACCAGAGAATTTTTACAGTGCAACGGAAGAATCTGCAGACCTCTGGATATTATTGGTGTGCTGTGGAGATTGGTGATTATAATACCCCAGACTTCAGTTATTATTTGGATCTGTCGGTCCAATCAGGTAAGAATATCTTTCCAAATTGAACCTGTTTTCTGATATGTTCATAGACATAAAAGATTTATCTTTGAGAAATAAAGTTGGGATTTTGAGCACTTTTCTCTCTGTATGGCTCTGGTATAAACAATTATTACCACACTCAAAATAATAATAATAATAATACAAAATCTGTCACTGGCACAGTTACTATCCTTTCAAAAGGTACCTGTTTGTATTTACTCCTAAATAATGCATATTAATACCTTGAAGGTACATACAGTAACTAAAGTGTACATAACAGTACCTAAATGGTTAAAAAAAAATTAGGGTTCCACCCAAATGACAGCTTTTATCCGGTTAATAAAAGTGTTATATGAGGGGAAGAGGGAAGTCAAGATACTCAAGAACAGAACTGCTTAAGATACAGGAAGAGAAACACGATGACTGCATTTGTGAAGAAAAACACTTTCTACATGTTAGTCGGGTTTTGGATCATTTTAGGTAAGAGTGTAGTACATGTATTGTTGTGTTCATTTCTGATATATCCTATATAAACCATTTTGCAATTTTACACGCTGTTCATTGTGTTTCTAATGTTTTCATGTGAAGATAGAAAAAATGTAGACGTGACTTACTGTTAGACATAACTGTTGGTGTGTTGTTTGTTTAGGTGTTAAAGGCTACACTGCCTACAGCAGTTGGTCAAAATGTACATTAACTATTTTTCCTGGAGGATCTGTAACCATCCCATGTCATTATGACAAGAAATACACACAGCAGAAGAAATACTGGCACTCAGAAATTGATAAATCTATAACATACGTAAACACAACAGAGCAGAATCTGTCAGTAATTGATCATCCTGATCAGAGTCTCTTTACTGTGACTATGAGAAACCTGCAGGACAAACACAAAGGACCTTATTATTGTGCTGTGGAGACTGGAGAACAACCAGCAAATGTCCTTTATAATGTTTATCTCAAGATTCAATCTGGTAAAACATTTTACAATTGTTTTAATCGTATTAAAATGTTCATTATTTTAAATGCTCTCTCATTATCACTCTCTCATGTATTTTATAATCTCGAATGGCGTGTGTGTGTGTGTGTGTGTGTGTGTGTGTGTGTGTGTTCAGCTCCTGATGTGTCTGTGGCAAGCAGCAGTGCATCCGGACATGAAGGTGGTGATATCAGTATTCAGTGTCTCTACAGTTCTGGATATCATAATAAACATAAACAGTGGTGCAGATATAAAGATCAGAGATGTTACACAATTGGAAGGACTGACACATCCCGGACTTCATCAGTCCAGATCAATGAAGATGATGGGAGAAGATCGTTCACTGTGCTGATGACTGGACTGAGACTGACTGATTCTGGCTGGTACTTCTGCTCTGTAGGAGAGATACTGAGTTCTGTTCAACTTACTGTAACTGAGGCAGAACGAGGTACAAATATTTAAATAATTCATGAATATTTGCTACTGCATATGAAATAAAACACATCTAAACTTAACTAAACTTTTGTTGCTTTTCTACTTTTGTTCGCAGGCATTGCCAGTGACGAAGTGTTAGTCTCTTCTCTGTAAAATGGCTTTCCTTTCATAATCATATTTACCAAATCATGCTATATTTGTCTCTTTTTTTGTTTATTTCATGACTAACAGTCATTTCTTCGTTGCTCTGGTGACATTCTTCCCTTCTCTCCTTTTTTGTCTTTGCAGAAATGAAACAGAAGTTCAGAATGGTAGGCCTAATGATGAAACAGAAGACATTGTAAAACCTCAAAAGTACTATATGTGTATTGTTTAAAATAAAATAATTAAGGCTTAATCTAATTCTAAAACATTTAGGCCCAGTTTCGCAGATGGGGCTTAGCTTAAGCCAGGACCAGGTCTTATTTAAATTAATTAAATATTCAATTAATATTTAAGCAGCTTTTATAAAAATGCCTTAAAAGAAACCATTACAGGTGTGCATCTTAAGACCGAACAATGGCACTGACATATTTTAAGATATGTCCGAGCAAGATATTTTTAGTTGAGACAGTTTAAACATGCATTTTAGTCTTGGACTAGCCTTAAGCCTTGTCTGTGAAACTGGGCGTTTGTAGGGCTTTTCACACTTAACATTTAATCCAAAGTCAATCTAAATCCTGGGTTATCTTGTTCCACATTAACACTGCTTTACTTGTGATTAACAAGTACTCATGGGTATTCATAAACTAGCATTTTACATTGTACATCTCTTCTTTAAACCATTTCACATGTTTTCCATCACCATTCAACAGCGCACTGTTTCATAACTTCTGATAAAAACAGTGATAACAAGCTTCTAAATGTGATGCATACTTTTCTTGTGGTTAAAAGCGTCTCAGGTTACGTAGGTAACCCTAGTTCCCTGAGGACAGGGAACGAGACGCTGCGTCCTGGTTAGGACACTTTGGGAACTGCTCTCAGCGTGACCGGTTCTGAAGCTCTTATAAAACAACGACAATGAACTTGACATTGACCGGCGCCAGCCCATGACGTCATTAACAAGGCGCCTACTAGTATAAAGGGGCGCTTGTGAATACATCAACCATCTTTTTGTCTGATGGAGACGTAAGTGGGGCCCGAAGCATGGCTACGAGACGCAGCGTCTCGTTCCCTGTCCTCAGGGAACTAGGGTTACCTACGTAACCTGAGACGTTCCCTTCCGGAGGGAACTCTACGCTGCGTCCTGGTTTGGACACTTTGGGAACGATATACCAACGCCGCCATGCTGAGGAGTAAGTGAACAACTGACTGATTGAGGAGTCAAGAAGGAACATCACTCCCACTACTTGGGCCGACGTCACAGCTAGCTCGGCCACCCAAGCACGGAACTCCTAGGAGTGGAGGCCTGATACTTCTAAGCGAGAGTAGGCCTACCTACACTCACCGCTAGTAGTGAAGCTTACCCTTAAGTCTTCATACTAGGCGGGGGTTCTGAAGAGCGGAGGCTCTAAACAAACTCTCTAAACGAGAGGAAGCCTAGCAACACTCTGTGCTTGCGGGAAACTCTGGGAGTGGAGGTCAGAGACCTAACTACACTCAACACTGGAGGTGATCCATGAGGCTCCAGGAGCCTAAGCAATAGAACCACCTAAGTGGAGTTCTCAGGAGAGTGGAGGCTTCTGCAAGAAGACTCTCTAGATGAGAGGAAGCCTAGCGACACTCGATCCTATAAGTAGTGCTGTCTGCAGTGGAGTTGGAAAAACCCAGGGGTTTTTAGAACCAACTCTAGAATGGGAACGGAGGAATACTGCGTAACCCATACCATATAGGATTTTAAAAAAGAACCCAACCTTCGGGGGGAATCTTTACCACTCATGTGGATTTCAGAAAGTGCCCAAGGACTTGCGTGTGCACTTACCACTTTACGTGGGTTTTAAGGAGTGCTCAAAGCTTCGCGTGAGTACTCACCACTATTGTGGGTTTGAGAAGGTGCCCAGAGCGTAGCGAGGGAAACACCATATAATTATCACAGGCGACAACAAAGCCTGGAGCTCTTCTTTCGGAGCTCTGTAAGAGTGGAGGTCTCAAACATAACCCATGTATGAGGGGAGACCTGACTACACTCACGCTTGTAAGTACAGAGGCGGAGCTTCTGGAGAACGGAGGCTTCACAGAAGACTCTCTAAAAAGAGAGGAAACCTGACAACGTTCAATCCACTAGCTCTTAGAAGTGGAGGTCTCAAATAACCCTTCAGTGAGGGGAGACCTAGCTACACTCACGCCTAGAGGTACTGGAAGCGGAGCTTCTGGAAAACGGAGGCTTCACAGAAGACTCTCTAAGGAGAGGAAACCTAGACAACGTTCAATCCACTAGCTCTTAGGAGTGGAGATCTCAATAACCCTTCGTGAGGGGAGACCTGACTACACTCACGCCTGGAGGGAAAGACTGGAAGCGGAGCTTCTGGAGAACGGGGGCCTCACCAGAGGGGAAGCCCCGACACGCTCAATCCGCCAGCTCTTTACGAGTCGAGGCCTCAACGCTCTAAGTGAGGAGAGACCTGACTACACTCACGCCCAAACTTATTTTCCCTTTAGGAAGAGTGGAGGCTTCTGCAGGAAGACTCTCTAGATGAGAGGAAGCCTAGCGGCACTCAAACCTATAGGTAGTGCTATCTGCAGTGGAGTTGTAACCACCCAGGGGTGTTTAGAACCAACTCTAGAATGGGAACGGAGAAATACTGCGTAACCCATACCATACAGGATTTTAGAAAAGAACCCAACCTTCAGGGGGGAGTCTTTACCACTCATGTGGATTTTAGAAAGTGCCCAAGGACTTGCGTGTGCACTTACCACTTCACGTGGGTTTTTAAGGAGTGCTCAAAGCTTCGCGTGAGTACTCACCACTATTGTGGGTTTGAGAAGGTGCCCAGAGCGTAGCGAGGGAAACACCATATAATTATCACAGGCGATAGCAAAGCCTGGAGCTTCGGAGCTCTGTAAGAGTGGAGGTCTCAAACATAAACCCTTGTGTGAGGGGAGACCTGACTACACTCATGCTTGTAAGTACAGAGGCGGAGCTTCTGGAAAACGGAGGCTTCACAGAAGACTCTCTAAGGAGAGGAAACCTTGACAACATTCAATCCAATAACTCTCAGGAGTGGAGGTCTCAAAAGAGCCCCTCTAGTGAGGGGAGACCTGGCTACACTCACGCCTAAAGTACTGAAGGCGGAGCTTCTGGAGAACGGAGGCTTCACAGAAGACTCTCAAAAAGAGAGGAAACCTGACAACGTTCAATCCACTAGCTCTTAGGAGTGGAGATCTCAATAACCCTTCGTGAGGGGAGACCTGACTACACTCACGCCTGGAGGGAAAGACTGGAAGCGGAGCTTCTGGAGAACGGGGGCCTCACCAGAGGGGAAGCCCCAACATGCTCAATCCGCCAGCTCTTTACGAGTGGAGGCCTCAACGCTCTAAGTGAGGAGAGGCCTGGCTACACTCACGCTTGGAGGTACTAAAAACGGAGCTTCTGGGGAACGGAGGCCTTCATAGAGACTCTCAGAATGAGAGGAACACCTGACAACGCTCAGCCTCCCAGCTCTAAAGAGTGGAGATCTCACACCAAATATTAAGTGAGGGGAGATCTGCTACACTCACGTCTGAAAGTACCAGAAGCGGAGCTTCAGGGGAACGGAGGCTTCACAGAGACCCTCGGATGAGAGGAAGCCTAGCAACGCTCAATCTCCTAGCTCTATGGAGTGGAGATCTCACCCAAATATTTTAGTGAGGGGAGACCTAGCTACACTCAACGCTTAGAGAATACCGGGACTCACAGCAGGGCCCAAATGCTGAGAGCAGGGCCCTGTAGAGTGGAGGCTTTGAACGAATCTCACAGAGAGAAAAAGCCTGACAACACTCGGTCTTGGTGAGCGGTATTCTAATAGTCCCTAGCGAGAGATGCTCGAGAGTGGAGGTCTTAACGAAAAACCCACTGAGGGGAGACCTGGCTACACTCAACGCTACAAGTACATGAACACACATCACAGGAATCTGTAGAGTGGAGGCTTCAAGTCTGGAAAGAGAGAGCCTTAACAATACTCAGCTTTGGCAGAGGGCTCAAAGCACAGAGCACAGCAGTTAGCGAGGCCTAAGCAGGCCTACCAGCTAAATACCACGAGTATGTACTTGTAAGCGGAGCACTGAGGGGAGCGAAGGCTGCAACTGGACGGTTCTCATGCAGGAGAACACATCTAACCATTCTAAGTCTAAACCATAGGGAAGACCAGTCGCCCGACCTACATCATGACGCCACTAGGCGAAAGGAGGTCTGATCAGCAGCAGCGAAGAGCGGAGGCTCCTACAGAAGGACTCTCAATCGAGAGGAAGCCTACAGCACCCTGACAACGCTCACCGTGGCAGGAAAGTCTAGGAGTGGAGGTGCTAACCAACAGAGCTCATTAATAATGAGGGGAGACCTACTACACTCAACCCCCTAAATGCTATCTGGACAGAGCTGTAAGCGCCTATACAGGGTTCAAAAGGTGAAACCTGGAGGTCCAGACCAGGGCTTCCGCCAAGGAGGACCTAACACTGTGAGCTTCGGTGTAGAGCGAGGCTCACGAGAGCCTACCAGCTCCCAGAACTGCCCAAATCTGATAGAACTGTGAGAAATCAGCCTAGACAAGAACCTCCATAGAGGGGCATCTCGTCAGCGCAACTCTCAGAGAGAGGAGGCCTGAAAAAATCCTCACACTTAGGGGGGGGTTTCCTAAACTTTCCTCTCTCACTAAAGAAAACTTCTTTCTTTCCCTTTTTGACAGGGCCCTGGGGAGCGGGGCCTTCAGTGCACTGACTCACAAAGAGAGGCAGCCCATGCGCTCAACCCTGGGTTTCTCCTATCTTCTTAAAAGGAGGGTGGGGAACCTACCCTAACCTCCCGGTCTTCACACTCAGACGAGCGGAGTCTAGAGGGACTCTTACCACGGGACGGGGTAGATTGCCACACCCAGTAGGTGTGTAGACATGCATATGCAGGTATAAATAGTGCCTAAGCCGAGCTCAAAAGCAGCGGAGGCTTCAAGGGATAACTCTCAGAATGAGAGGAGGCCTGACAACGCCTAACCCCTACAGGAGTCATTTACGAGTGGAGGTCTGGTACACTAACTCACAAACGAGGGAAGACCTGGCTACACTCGACACTCAGGGACCTTAGGAGCTCAGTAGCTCAAATACTAAAGTCTCACCCAAGCGGAGCTGGTAGACAAAGAATACGTACATATACATATACACAACCACCTATATGTCAGTTCATGTACCGGGCCAACGGATTGAATTTATCAATCTATCGTCAGCCCAGCCCCAGAGTCTTAAGGGGAAAAAAGGGCGGGTGGCCGCACGACGTGAGGGAGAAGGGAGAGGATCGTTTCCCTACGATCCCGTCTCCCATAACGCACATCACGTCTCCTCTGAGACCTACCCCTCCCAAGAGGAGGGTCTCGAGTGGCCACACAAAACCGCCTGGCCCTGCCTCCAGCCCGCAGGCCAGGAGGGGCCAGGCTCCCCCTGCGTTCGGGTGGAGATGAGGACCGGTGAGAAATAACAGACCCCAAAGGATCTATTTAGCCGCTGAGCACGCCTCCGCCTCCCTGAGTTAGTCGGACATCGTAACAACGGATGTACCGAATAATTCGGAAGGCGAGACTGGCGCATCGAGGAGAAAGCACTCATCTTTCTCCCCGATGTCTGCAAAAATTCACCTACAAGCCTGTGGTGTGAAACAGCTCAGCCCTCTCCACGGGTCTTCATCCTCCAGCAGCTCAGCCCGGTACGCCTGCAACACTGCCACTGCGTGCAGGCAGCACCAGCCTGACCCGCTGCCGCCCTCAGCGTCGATGCCACCCACGCCGAGAGACAGCAAACGTATCCTCAGGTTATGGCATCGACGGCCTGCCATACTCACGCACTCACTCTGCACCAGCATAACTAACATGCTGATATAGATGAGTGCGGCTGAATATGGTTTATCCCATGCCCTCCCGATCCTAATATATAGATCAGGAGGGAATGGGATGTATATGGGGACTGGTCTGTTATGGTCAGGGTGAAATTGCCCATATAATTTGTTATGAGCAACCTCCCCCTGCACGTGCTTTCACCGCAGATCAAAGCAGACCGCAGCGCGGCTCATAACAGACAACAGCTCATCATACGCGGGGCAGGCAGGCTGTGAGAGCTCAGAAAATCACTTTTCGCCCATAACAGCCACATCCTGCTTACCTGGCTAAAACCAGTAGAGCACTTGCCGCTGTATCAAAGGATGTCAGAGATTAATACATCCTTCGCCCGCAGCTCGCCCTCGTCCGCGGCTGACGAGCGTGAGAGATTACACATCTCTCAACTCGTGTGCGCGCTTCATCTGTAACCACCGCGGGCTCGTTCTCCGTGCAGCCTCGGCTGCAACGGGACCCGAGCCGCGTAGAGCAGATAAATGTCCCGATTCCCTCGGAAAAGGGGACAAACGAGAGCGGAGTTTCCTTAGAGAGAAACTCTCACGATGAACGCGCTCTGCACTCTCAAGAACAGAGCGCGCGTGCTCACTCACCCAAACACATAACAAACAGACTGCGCACGTCATCTGGTGTCAGATTTCTCTGACACGGATTCTGCACACTTGCTGAACTGTATACTCTAGGAATCATCATTTTACTCGAGCTTAGAACAAGGTAAGGCTGAAGAACAAAAAGATGGTTGATGTATTCACAAGCGCCCCTTTATACTAGTAGGCGCCTTGTTAATGACGTCATGGGCTGGCGCCGGTCAATGTCAAGTTCATTGTCGTTGTTTTATAAGAGCTTCAGAACCGGTCACGCTGAGAGCAGTTCCCAAAGTGTCCTAACCAGGACGCAGCGTAGAGTTCCCTCCGGAAGGGAACGGGGTTTAGCCTATGATCATAACCCAGGGTTTAACACAGTGTGAAAAGCCCTAGAGTTTAAATGAGTAAATAATTGTATCTCTATTAAGTTTCTCTTTTGGAGCACTTAAATATAAAGGTTTTAAATCTTTTCCTTATTTCCCACAGAAATGAATTCCTAACTGTGTGGATTTCAGCTTTAGCAACACTTCTACTGCTATTGATTCTGGTCGGTGTTTTCATCTGGAAATGGAGACAAAAACCCAGTCAGTTTGAGCTGCATTACATTTCTACTTCATGCCCTGCTATTTTGACATTCATTTTGACAGCACAGATTCTATATATTCAGTTAACGTCAGATATTTTCGTTTCTCTCTTTTAAATGAAGAGCAAGATGAACACCAAAGCAGAGGAAGAAACGACAGCACAACCACTGATCCAGTAAGTCCTTTACTTTACACTATATAAAGGAAGTGAGGAAAATGTTGGTATGATACTATCAGTGTATTTTGATATGAAGTATACAGCACTCTCTTGTCTCCCTCTTCAGGATAACACATGTGTTATCATACTTTTCTATTCTAGAGGTTTGATAACCCAACCTTAAAGGGATAGTTCACCCAAAAAAACTCACCTTCAAGTGGTTCCAAACCCACAAGACCTTTGTTTGTCTTTGGAACACAAATTTAGAGATTTTTGATGAAATCCAAGAGCTTTCTGAACCATCATGGACAGAAAGGGTTCTTCCACGTACCAAGAAAGTTTTTTCCACACAAATAGTATTCTTAAAATTATGGTTGCACCCCATAGACAATTTTTTCAATGTTCTTGTTACCTTTCTGGGCCTTGAACGTGGAAGAACCCTCGCTGTCTATGGAGGGTCAGAGAGCTCACGAATTTTATCAAAATATCTTAATTTGTGTTTCTTACAGGTTTGGAACAGGATAAAGTGAGTAATTAATGACAGAATTTTTATTTTTGGGTGAACTATCTTTTTAAGATTGTTATAGACTGAAATATGAGAAAAGAAAATGTGTTTGTTGTTTTTGATCCAGCCTTCTTTTTTATATCTTTACTTTGGATTTGGCCCTGGGACAGGTGTTCAGTAAAGTGAGTCATATGTTCATTAACTGATGTAAAGGAGTTCATTTAGTGACAGATTCATCAGACTGATTCAAACTAGTAACTGCTTAGAACGTAACTAATTCATTAAAAGAACTGAATTTCCCCCTAATTTGGACAGATGGTTATTTTTGGAAGAAATATGTAAATACAAGTTTATGTAAATATGTATGTAAATACACCTTTCAACAAACTTTCTAATTGAATTTAAGAACTTTTAGTACAGAGGCCGAGAGAGCTCAACACGCTGCAACTTAAGAAAACACATGCAAAAAGAAAAAAACGACAGCAAATAAAAAAAAAAAACATTTTTATCAGTTTGACTACACAGGTGCTGCAAATCCTCACAACGCAAACACAAATACGGAAATTATTTTATAAAAAAGTTTATTTCCAGATTAATTCAAGTAAAATGACTTTTTTTTATTTCTGACGGCTTCGTAGCACAAATTGATGCATTTGATGAAACTGTCCAAAATCGCTTTGAGATCTGGGACGAGAAAGCAACCTCCTTTTCCACCTTTCACCACAAGATGTCATTAGTGTGCAACATGTTGAAAAGCTGCAAGTAATGAACCTTTTTACGATACAGTTGAGGGGAACGCCTTGGTGCTTCGAAAAGCTTAATTTTGCCATCACTAAGTTCATCTTTATCACCTTTTAGTTCACCGACAACACCTCTGCTCTGACCAGCAGCCACTGAACAAATAATCAGGTCCCAGATGGGTTCGTCACTTTTTGAGGTCCCCCTGAAACATTTCCGTTGTGCTCCGTGCTATTTGCAGCGCTTTTTTTGTGTTTGCAGCGCTTTTTTTGTTTGTAGCACAATCGAGTGTTTGCAGCGCTTTTTTTGTGTTTGCAGCGCGTTTCCGTATTTGTGTTTGCGTTGCGAGGATTTGCAGCGCCTGTTTTTTTTTTTTTTTTTATTTAACCTTTATTTAACCAGAAAGAGCTCTCTGAGATTAAAAATCTCTTTTACAGGAGTGTCCTGGCCAAAATGTGCAGCAGTACAATCAACAACATCACAGATAAACATCACACAAACAGACTAAAAAACACTTAAAAACAGTTGCATATTGTTAAATCAACTTCCATTTGCCGGATAACTGATTTAAAATGATCTAGAGTCAGCAGATTTTCTAATTTTAATTTTGATTGGAGGAGATTCCAATCAAACGGTGCTGCATACATAAAAGACTTCTTACCTAGCTCAGTTCGGGTAAAAGGAACAGAAAGAGTGTAACAATTTTGCGAACGAAGAAAGTATTTCTTGATAATTTTCTGTTGCATAAAACAACAGAGATAGGAAGGCAACAACCCCAGGATGGCTTTGTAAATAATTAAGTACCAGTGCATTTTTCTTCTGGTAGATAGAGAAGGCCAACCTACTCTTTGATACAAAATGCAATGATGAGTTGAGGATTTACAGTCTGATATGAACCTTAGAGCACCATGATAAACGGCATCTAAGGAAGAAAGAAGATAAGAAGGTGCAAACTGATATACAACATCACCGTGGTCAAGGACCGAGAGAAAAGTAGCAGAGACTAATTTCTTTTTTACATTGAATGAGAAGCAAAACTTGTTCCTGAAATAAAACCCAAGCTTGATTTTCAGTTTATTCTTCAGTTGAGTGATATGAGAGCTAAAAGATAGGGCATCATCAACTATGATGCCTAGATATTTGTACTCTTTTACTAATTCAATCACTGTTCCTTGTAGGGTCTGAAGAGATACTAAATTATTTTCAAGTTTTTTCTTTGAGTTGGAAAATAACATATACTTGGTTTTATCAGTATTCAGAACAAGTTTTAAACTGTGAAGCCTTGACTGAATAATATTAAAGGCTGACTGAAGCTTAGACAAGGATTGCTGTCCAGAAGAAGCACTACTATACATGACACAATCATCAGCATAAAAATGAAAGTTGGTATCCTGAATATCATAATCAAGGCTATTTATATAAATGGTGAATAAAAGAGGCCCCAGCACCGATCCTTGAGGAACGCCTTTTAAAATCTCTAATGAGTCAGAATGTTTACCTTCGGCTTGAACACACTGGGTTCTTCCACTCAGATAATTTTTAAACCAGAGGATGACATGACTTGATAAACCAACAACCTTCAATCTCTGCAGCAATATTTCATGATCCACTGTATCAAAAGCCTTTGATAAATCAATAAAAAGCGAGGCACAAAATTCACCATTATCCATTGAACCTACAATATCATTTAAAACTTTCAAGATAGCCGTTGTAGTACTGTGCTTTTTTCGAAACCCAGATTGATTTATAGACAACACTTTGTTTGCATTTAGATAGCATGTCAACTGTTCACTAATAAGACTTTCAAAAATCTTTGATAAAACGCAGAGCTTTGAGATTGGTCTGTAATTATTCATTATAGTGGGATCCCCTCCTTTTAGTAAAGGAACAACAAAAGCTGATTTCCAAATTTCTGGAATAACACCAGTATTTAAGGAAAGATAATAGAAAGATAAAAAAATATAAGTTAAAGCAGATATAATAAAATCTGCTGCCAGTTTCAGATACACAGGCTCCACACAATCAGGACCTGGAGATTTGTTTATATCTAGCAAACAAAGTGCTTTATAAACGTCAGTGCTCTTGATTTGAATGAATCTAAACTCTTCTTTTTCTAGATGACTTTCTGCGTTAATAAAATCAGAATCGGAACCTGTAAGATTTTGTGATTCAAATAGAAACCCAGAAGCAACAAAATGCTTATTAAAGCAATTGAGCATATGTTCTTTATCTGATATGCTAGTGGAGTCCATTTTTATACATGAAGGAAAGCTAGATTTGTTTTTACTACCTGATATCAGTTTTATGTTCTGCCAAAATTTTTTAGGATTATTTGAATTAATAGTAGTTTTTTCAATAAAATAATCAGCCTTTGCTTTTCTAATAGCAACAGTGCATTTATTACGGAGCTGCCTAAAACGGATCCAATCAGAGCTAATGTCAGATTGTCTAGCTTTTGCCCAAGCAACATCTCGCTCACGAATTAGAACAGATAGGGCTTCAGAAAACCAGGGATTATCCCTACCTTTAACACGGAATTTTTTAAAAGGTGCATGTCTGTTGATGATCGATAAAAAGCCATCATAAAAGTATTTCCAGGCAGACTCAACATCGGGAATAAGAAAGATCCTGTCCCAGTCATAATGTGCTACATCAAAAAGAAAGGCTTGTTCATTAAAATGTCGCATACATCGTCTAGTTATAATACGAGGTTTATGCTTGGGCAATTTGGTATCTCTAGCTATTGCAATGACACAGTGATCACTAATATCATTAGCATATACAGAGGCCAAAGAGTACTTATGAGGCAAATTGCTAAAAATAAGATCAATTAATGTGGACTTTTTGTAATCCTTCAAGTTAGGTCTAGTAGGTGTCTCAACAAGCTGAAAGAGATTTAGAGAGTCACAAATTGTTTTAAAATCATCAGATACGGACCGTAACCAGTTCACATTAAAATCACCAAGAAGAACAAGCTCCTTGTAATTCAAAGAAGTCACTGAGTGCATCAGAGAGGAAATGGCATCAGTACTAGCTGATGGAGGTCTGTAGCAACCAACTAAAGTAAGATGTAAAGTCTTGGAAACGATAAGGTTTAGAGCTAATAATTCATACTTTTTAACTACTGACTCAGAGAGCAACACAGTAACTTCAAAACTGTCCTTAACATAAATTGCTACCCCCCCTCCCCTTTTTAGTCTATCAGTCCTATAAACAGAATAACCGTCAATATCTATGGCATTATCTGAAACTGTTTTTTTAAGCCATGTTTCAGATATTACTATAACATCAGCACTGGTATTTTTTGCCCAGATACGCACCAAGTCCAACTTGGGAAGCAGGCTTCTCACATTCATATGGATAAAACCTAATCCTGATCTAGATTTAAAATCAGCAGGAACTTTAAACGTTAGAGAAGTGTCATTAAAAGGACCAGGATTTGGTAAGACATTTCCTGATATCAGTAACATAAGAACTATAAAACTCCGGCGCCTTACTGTTTCACTTACATTTCCGACAGATAAATTCAAACAAGTGGAATTGAAGACGCTAGGTTCCTTATTTGTTTGAACAGAAACTATAGAGTCCTCATACACAAAGTTTGAAAGCAGTGACTTCAAACGGCAGTCCGAGAGAACGTTGAAGTTGGTATATATACCAACCCCCGTCCAATTTGTCCATTTTAAAGTTAAAAAAATATTGTGATGTGAAGAAAAGTCATACCTGTAGCCGATGTTTCCCTGGTAGAGTATCACAACAAAAAATGCCACCAGAGCCGCGCAATTAGAAGAAATGTACCGCATTGTCCTTTCAAAATCCAACTGAGCCGACAACCAAAAAATAAATAAAAATAAAAAAATAAAATAAGGTTTCTTTGCTGACGTGTAGACTTGTGGCACTCCAACTCTTTTTTTTTCTCAGAGCGCTGCCCGACACCACGATCCAAAAGAGGGATCCACGCTGACGTCAAACCACGTCCCGCGCCGAAAGGAAAAATAAAACAAAAACAAACAAACAAAAAAGATCAGAGCCAAAACAACAAATAGCGACCGATTTCTCAAAAACGCTAGTTTAAGGACAAGGCCACAAGCGTTTCTAAGAATAAGCACTTTCCTTAGTGAAGTAGAGTAGAGCCTGATTCATTTAATCCAATGGGTCGGCGTCTTCCCTTCGTTAGTAATGATATCCCAGCACAATCGGCAGATTCGGCTGACGAACCATTTACTACGCCAGCAGGGAAAAGATGGCGACAGAAAATAATCACCATAAAATAACAAGTGACAAATAACAGTTTCCCAAGATGCTAAAATAAGCAAAACTACTTGGGTTAGACTGAAATAAGCGCTTTCCTTCAAAGAGGGGTGTTTTAATTCTATAATCCTTTGACTCAATGATCAGCTCTTCTCTTCCGTTGTTGGAGATGTAGAAAACCGCACGCAATCAACAAACAAACAATCCCCGGCTAGTCTTTACATAAGACGGCGAACTCCATAAGTGAAAAGTAGATAAACATAAATATAAATAAGATAAACATAAATAAAATTTGCTTTAACATAAGATAACATAAAATTAAAACAACCTAAAACGTGCTACACACAGACGCGGACATGCTGCCATCTTGGATTGAATGTTGTTAGTAGTAGTGTATGCACGGCAAGATACGCAGTACTCGTTCCCTCTCCAGAGAGAACCTTCTTCTTCTTCTTCTTCTTCTCTTTCCGGCAGTGTAGACGCTACTAGGCGTATTACTGCCCTCCACAGGTCAACTTAAACTAAATTCTTATATACAGTCCTGTATCATGCAAGAACTGGATGACTGCATCAGAGATCTGTTTATGCTTGTCACTGTGTCCAAATAAAGAAGTAACAGAAAAGACTTTAAGTCCAAGTTCTGCCAATTTACAAAAAAGTGTTCTCCTTTCTACATTATACTTCCTGCATTCTAAAAAAACATGGCCTATTGTTTCTATATTCCCACATTCACAAAGACCAGAAATGTGCTTTCCTATTATATGCAAAAAATGATTTAACCCACAATGTCCCACCCTCAATCTGCACAATTTAACTGAGTCCCAACGGGACGCAAAGGTACAAAAACATGTTTTCCTAACTTTTGGTTGAATAGAAAAATAGTGTCTACCCTTGATTTCCTTTTCCCATCCTTTCTGCCATTCTTTTATTAAGCGTTCTTTAACCCTTTCCCTCAGTTCCACCCTCCCCAAGGGTATATGAATATCTATTTCTCTTCCTAGGCTCTCTTTTGCTATGTAGTCTGCTTGCTCATTCCCTAACACCCCAGCATGCCCAGGCACCCAACAGAAACTGATATTGCAAGCAAACCCAACTCTAAAGAAAACACTTAATATGTCATTTACAATATCAGGGCGAGCTTCAGATTTTCCTGCTCTTAAAGTTTCCAGGGCTGCTGCAGAGTCAGAACAGATAAGAACTTCTCTTGGGCTGGCTTCTTCAATCCACCATAATGCCCACAGAATTGCCATTAGCTCAGCAGCAAGAACAGAGCTACCATTTGAAATACGTCGTCCAATTTTTATTCCTAGTTTCTCTACATACACCCCAAACCCAGATCTTCCATTAACTGGATCTCTAGACCCATCTGTAAAAATTATTATATTGTTTGGATTAATTGACTCAAGATATTTAACTATTTTTGGTATCATTTCCGTCTTATCTTTTTCCTGGAGAAAAGCAAACTCAATTTTCAACTCAGGCATTACCCAGTATGGCATAGGTAACCATCTTGTATGCTTTGCAAGATCTGCTTTTTCCACTCCCATCTTCCTAACCCATTGATTTACATTTACAAAAAAATTATTATATTTCCTATTTCCATCAACCTCTTTCAACAGACACCTTGCTGGAAATGCATCATTACAACCACTCAGTTTTATCCAATATTGTAATCCTAACTTAATACGTCTTAGCCATAAGGGCATTTCTCCCATTTCAATAAGCAACGCTGGAACTGGGGAAGTTCTGAAGGCCCCACAACACAGCCTCAAAGCTCTTGTTTGCACCGCATCTAACTTATTCAACACAGTTTTAGAGGCAGACCCATATACAAAGGACCCATAATCAATTATAGACCTAATCATTGCCTGATATATTAATAATAAAGTTTCCCTATTGGCCCCCCATTCACATCCAGCCAGACTTCTCATAACATTCAGAACTTTTTCACACCTCTCCACAGTCTTACCTACATGCACAGTCCAAGTCATACGTTCTTCGAACCAGACCCCCAAAAATTTAAAAACCTTCACCTTCTCCAATGGAGAACCATATAAAAACAGCCCTATATTAGGAAGTTTTCTTTTAAAACCAAATAACATATACTTTGTTTTAGATGCTGATATTTTAAATCCCCACGTATTCCCCCATTTCTCTACCAACCCTAACATTCTTTGTATTTGATTTAAAACAAATCCTACATTACGCCCTCTTTTCCAAATGGCCCCATCGTCTGCAAATAAAGAAAGCCCAAACCCTCTCTCTATTTTACCAAAGATATCATTGATCATTATATTAAACAGCACCGGACTAATAACACTTCCCTGTGGAGTTCCATTCTCTATTCCTACAATCTTTGAACTAACACTACCAACTTTTACTTGAATTGTTCTTTTAATTAAAAAATTCTTTATCCAGTTAAACATTCTTCCTCTAATTCCTAAATCAAAAATTTTAACCATTAATCCCTCCTTCCACAGAGAATCGTATGCTTTCTCAATATCCAGGAAAACACTAACTACTATTTCCTTATTGCTAAATGCCTCTTTTATATCCTGATCCAAAACTGCAACTGATTCCATTGTGGACCTTCCATTCCTAAAACCATTTTGAATATCAACAAAGAGTCCTTTAGTTTCTAAAAAATATACTAATCTATTAGTTACCATTCTCTCCATAATCTTACAAAGCACTGCCGTAAGCGCTATTGGACGGTATGAACTAGGGTCAGATGCCTCTTTACCTGGCTTTAATACTGGGATCACAACCGCATGTTTCCATTCCTTGGGCAAATTACCCTCCTCCCACACTTTATTAAACAGAGCTAAAATTTCATCAAGTACAATATCATCCAGATGTTTAACTAACTCATATGAAACCCTATCTCTCCCTGGGGTGGTATTTGCTCCAGACATAATTGCATCCTTCAATTCTTTTATAGTAAAAAACAAATTAACAGGATTATCATTATCTAAACTCCTCCCCAACTTCCACTGATTATCTGCCATCAACTCATCTCTCCTACACCTCTCAACCCCCAAATTCCCTGATCTATGCACTGCTTGAAAACTATCAACACACATATCTGCTTTTTCCTTATTGGAGACTGCTTCCACATCACCCTTTAATAATACTGGTATTGCTCTTCTTTTATATATTCCTGACATTCTATGTACAGCTGACCACAATTTCCTTACTGGAGTTTCGGGACCTAAAGTATTACAAAACTTCCTCCAACTATTTCTCTTTGCATCTTTTATAACTCTTCTAGCTACTGCTCTCAAACGCTTATACTCCATTACATTAATCATTATTGGGAATTTCCTTAATCGTCTATATGCTACATTCCTATTCTTTACAGCTCTATCACACTCTGTACTCCACCAAGGAACCAACACTCGCGACTTAGGGTTTTGCTTTATCTTAATAGAATAACAAGCAGCCTCGTGTAACATTTGACAAATGGAGGTATTCCAGATATCTACAGATTTCTTATTTTCAACCCCTCTTACTAAGCTTAAAGCTTTCTCATGAAATTTATCCCATCTAGCCTGAGTAAAATTGTATCTAGGGACTATTTCTTCTACTTCATTTCTCAATTCCCTACCAAATCTACATAAAATTGGGTAATGATCACTACCCATTGTATAGGAATCTAAAACATCCCATTCACCTACTCTAGCTAAGTTTGATGAAGCAATTGATAAATCTATGTGGCTACAAGTATTTCTCACAATTTGATACCTAGTTGGCCTTCCATCATTTAACACAACCAATTCATATTTATCTAAAATTTCCTCTATTATAACCCCATTTTTATCCCTATGATCACTACCCCATAGTGGATTATGTGCATTAAAGTCTCCCACCCAAACAACAGGAAACCTTACCTTTTCCATAATCTCATCAAAATCTGACATTACTAGAGTCTGACAGGGATTATAGTAATTTATAACAGAGATAGGATTGTGGCTAGTCCATATCTCCACAACCAAGCACTCCAGTTTAGACTTAATGGCAACTTTCCTATACTGCAGCCCATTTTTGACAAAAGTTGCACACCCCCCACCTGATCTATCAGACCTATCCAATCTAATACATTCATATCCTGGAATTACAAAATCTAACTGTGGTTTTAACCATGTCTCTTGAATACAAATCAGTTCTGGAACTTCTTTAAAATCATCAACAAAACGTTTTAATTCCTGTCCATTTCCTGTCAAACTCCGGGCATTCCACTGAAGTATATACCACATTAAGATGTTACCGAGGATACAGATCCTCCTCCCCATTTACATCCTCCATACTGCTAGCCCTCAATAACTGTGATCTTTCCTTATGCTGACTCTCCGTCATGAATTGATGTAACTTGGCTGGCACCTGCTTTATATTAAAATATCTTTCCGCTGCATCCACCACTATCCTGATAACATCTGACCGATTGACTGCTTTCTTAGCTCCCACCAACACATCTGAAATGAAAGACAGAAATGACTCCTTAGTAAAGACCAACAAGTCAGGAGAAAGCGCGGATGCTAGATTTGACTCAATACCCTGGCTTCCAATCACTATTTCGTCTCTAGAACTTCCATTTCCATGCTCTCTTACCACTCTCTGAACTGCCTCTGCATACGACACCTTGCTCTGTTCCTTCACAAATTGCACACGCTTAGCTTGAACAAAACGTTCACATCCATAAAACCCTGCTGCATGATTCCCATCACAATTAGGGCACTTTGGAGCCTCTGCCTCACAGTTTTGTATTGAATGATCCCCCCCACATTTTGCACACCTTCTTTTCCCCCGACAAGACCCAGCAACGTGTCCAAACCTCTGACAATTATAGCATCGCAAAGGTGGCTTAACATACTCCCTCACATTATATGCCATACTACCTAGATATACTTTCTGTGGCAGAGTAGCATCTTTAAATGATAAGAGGACTGGTGGATCTCCAGCTCCTTCCCTTTGCTTAAACCGTACCACTTCAATTACCTGAGCCCCTTTGATGTTTTCTAGAATATCTTTCTCAGATAATCCTCCAAACATTCCATACACCACTCCCTTGACTCCCTGATGACTTCCTCTAGGAATCAAAGCCTCCACCTTGACCACCAACTTCCCGACGCTTCTAGCATCCTCATACTGTTTCCTGTTTTTGCAGCACACTCTTAACATTCCATTATACAATATCTTAGCCTGAAAATCCTTACCTATCTGACCTTCCAAAGCACTAGTTATCTTTAATGGATTCAAAGCTCTAAATCCTGCATCCCCCTGATCACTATTCTTAACTTTAAACAACACAACAAATTCTTCACTTCCCCCAGTTTTCCTGATTTTACTTCCTTCATCCCCTGTCATACCAGGTCTTTCACTTGATGCTCCCCTCTTAGATCCACCCTTGTCCCCTACCACCTTCTGCCACCCCCCTCCCTCAATCCCACCACTCCCAGAAGCCATCAGCTTCTATTTCCCTTCTTCCCACCACTATCCTACCTGTAATACTAGTCTCTCTCCTAGTTAAAGAAAGGGTGAAAAAACAACCAAACCAAAACAAACAAAACAAAACAGTGTTAGTCCAGAGAGAACCGAGGTGTTGTCAAACTGATGAAGATGTTTTTTTTTTTTTATTTGTTGTCGTTTTTTTTCTGTTTGCATGTGTTTTCTTAAGTTGTAGCGCGTTGAGCTCTCTCGGCCGCCGTATTTTTCCAAGTTTCGGACATGAATGCATCACATTTCTTTATGGTTTCATTATGTTGCTATTTTTATTGTTTTGTGTGTGTCTTTGTGAAATGCAGATCTACTCTAAACCTGAAGATCCTGTGATATACAGCACTATAAAAGATAAAAACCAACATGTAAGTAAACCAGACAATAAAAATTATAGTTCACCCAAAAATGAAAATTCAGTCATGTACTAAACCTCACATTGTTCCGTACCTGTGTTTTGTTGAACACAGAGGAAGATATTTTGACAAATGTTAGTAACCGAACACAATTGGAAGTCAACTGTTTAGTTATCAACATTCTTCAAAACATCTTCTTTTGTGCTATACAGATTTAGAACAACTTGAGGGTAAGAAAATGATGGCAGAATTTTATTTTAGGGGAAAACTATCCCTTTAATTTAACTATCATGATTAAAAATATGGTAGGGTTTGTAGGATTTGATATAAACATCATGTTTAATAGCAAAACTTTTTCTACACAGGATCCCAACCAGGACATAACCTACAGTACTATTGACCATGTTTCTGGGAGTGAAGCAGTGAAGCCTCCAGCAGGTGGAGCAATATACAGCATTATATACAGCACTGTGGCTACACACCGACAGTAAGAGGAAGAAAAGAAAAACAAAATCAGCAGCAGAGAACTGTCATCCCAACTCTTTGTGTAACTTCATTTGCATCAATACAAACAAGCATATGTAAAAAAGAAATAAAAACTGTTTGTATTTGTGAAAAAAAATTTTTTTGACTCTTCCTTTCCCTCTTCAGACTTCCACTGGTCTGATCTGACGGTCTGATGTGGTGAAAGTGGTGAAGACTGTCTTTATTTGAAGTGTTGCTTCTGTACTCATGTGTTTTTGTGGTTGTGGTTCAGCTGTGCAGATTCTTGTGTGTCTGGCGCCATCTGCTGGTGCATTTTATCCAAAGCATGAGCGATATTATTGAGCACATCAGAAAGCTATTATCCCAAAACCTGCTTACTCAAGCCGGTTCTAAAATCGCACCTGGGAGTAAATTCAGTAAAATCGGAGTATGTGTTTTTCTACAAAAGATTCACTTTACTAAAGAAGAATATGCTGTTTTTTGGAAAATGCCGTGGTGAGATACAATTGTGTTTAGTCATGGCTCCAGTTGATCAGCAGGTGTCGCCGTATGCCTTAACAATTGCCCTGGGAAGGTTGTGATTTTTCAGTATGATGCTCATAGTCAATGGCTTGCTGCTTTTGTTTGGTTCAACGTTCTTTCTCAGGTAGAAAAATCTTTATTCACATTGTAATATTAAATTATTATTGTAGCACAGTAAGTCTTCCGGGATAGTGGGATAGTCTTGCGTACTAACTTCCTGTTTTGTTCACGCACTTTCACGTGGCCACAGAGTAGTAAATACGGTCTTGTTGGCCTATTCAGTCAATTAATAGATTACACTTTGTGTAAAATGAGTCATATGTTCCTTCTAACTACAGTGTGATTCGTGGAGTTCATTTAGTGAACGATTCATTAGACTCATTAGTCAAAATGGTACTTACTGAGATTGTAAATCGTTTTGGATGAACTATTAAAGGACCAGCTCATAAAAGTAATTTTCCCTTAATCAGATGTACGTTTTTACACAGACCACCGCTCAGGAAATAACCATTAGATTTGTGCTGTGTCAGAAATGTAAATGTCAGAAATATTAATAGAAAGTTATGACCAACAAACTTGCTTATTGAATTTAAGAACACATTTCAGACTTTATTTCCGACATGAACACAACAATAATAGCATGCCACTTGGATGTTTTTGGGACATCTACGCTCTCAGTAGATTTTATAGTAGTGTCTTGGTGTTTGTATTGGTTTGTATCTGTTTGTATGAAATACAGTGTGCAATGACTTTAAACCTGAAGATCCTGTAATATAACGCAATACAGAGGTGGCCAAAATGATTAGAATACTAGTGTTTTCACCAGCTAAAAAATGTTTTAAGTCAGTTATTTCTATCTTTTGCTGTAGTGTGTCAGTAAGAAATATCAGTTTACATTTCCAAACATTCATTTTGCCATTAATTGTAATAATCCAGTGAGGTGTTTGTTTGCATAAGTAGTCTGACAACAGCCAGTGCTCCACACAGAGATCTGATCTCATCATCCAGTCTGTCTGGAATGACATGAAGAAACAGAACAAACTGAGACAGACTAAATCCAGAAGAACTGTGGCAACGTCTCCAAGATGCTTCAAGAATCCTACCTGCAAAGCTACAGCACTGTTAAAAGTTTTAGGCACTTGTGTAAAAATGCTGTTATATGAGGATGCTGTCAAAAATATTGTCATAAATAGATTTTCTTTTGCCCTAGGTGCACTTGTGCATAGTTTTTTTCATGTAGCTTTGCAGGTAGGTCTCTTGAAGCATCTTGGAGATGTCGCCACAGTTCTTCTGGATGTAGTCTGTCTCAGTTCAGTTTCTTCATGCCATTCCAGACAGACTGGATGATGATGAGATCAGATCTCTGTGTGGAGCAATGGACTCCTTGTGCAAACAAAAATCTCACTGGATTATTACAATTAATGGCAAAATGAATGTTTGGAAATGTAAACTGATATTTTCTACTGACACACTACAGCAAAAGATAGAAATATACTAGAAAATACTAGTGTTCTAATATTTTTGGTCGCCACTGTAAATGATGAAAACCCTAATGTAAGTAGACCAGATATTAAACTATTTTAGGGTGACCATCCTCTTTTTTCCCCCCAAAATGTCCTGGCTGTGATTTCTAAAATGCCTAAAATGTCCAGGTTTTGGCTTTGTTTACCTTCTGATGTGCTCTAGTCCTCATTCATTTTATGTAGGCGTATTTTCTTTCCTTGGCCATTTTCTGTAGTTCCTGCCTTACACAGTTGGTTGATTATATATATGATGCTTGCATGCTATTGGTTCAATATGTTCATTTACGCTCCCTTTCTCCACAGGATCCCTACAAGGACATAACCTTCAGTACTATTGATAATGTTCCTGGGAGTGAAGCAGTGAAGCCTCCAGCAGGTGGAGCAATATACAGCATGATAAGTTACACTGTGGCTCCACACCGACAGCAACAGTGAGAAGAACACAGGAAAATGCCTTTCTGATCAACACAAACAAAATCAACCGCAGATGACTGTCATCACAACTTGCATAGTTCATAACTAGTTTCATTTGTCAAAAGTCCTCTCCTGAGTAATTGAGACTGTCTTTTAGAAGTACATACTTTTGTATTTTGTATTATTTGAGTCTGTTTCATTTCTTCAAAAATCATTTTTTTGTTTACCTGTATAGTGATTTTTCTCTGTGATTTATATTATTACTAAAAAGCATATATAAAATGAAATAATAAGTATTGCAGTTGTATGTGTGAAAAAACAATAAAAATAAAATAATACTTTGACTCCTCCTTAACCTTGATGGCCTTTCATTGATCATTGATGTGGTGAACAAGTGGAGCAGAAATCAGTGTCTTTATTTGAATGTTCAAGTGTTGCTTCTGTATTTGTGTGTTTTAGTGGTTGTGGTTCAGCTGCGCAGATTCTTTAATTTTTTTGTTTTGAAGTTCAGAACAATCATTAGAGAAAACAGCGCAGCCACTACACTTTTAAACTGTACTTGAGGAGGCAGAATACATATGTATGTATGTTTTATTAATTTGAATCTCTCATTTTTTTAATCATCTTCATGCTTCTACAATGTCATATTTAGGTTTAGTTTAGTGTTTGTGGGTTCAGTAAAAAAGAGGTTAAAACCATTAAGTGTGAGGTTGCTGGATGCAAAATGGCTACTTTGCTCACGTGCTAATGCTTATGTGGTTTAAGAAGATATTTCTGTTCTTCCTCTGAAACAGGAGGAAATAGAGACAGTGAGATGTGAGCCACTCCTCTCATGCACATGCACTCCGCTCTAGACATGATTTACCCTCTGATTCTCTCTGGGATTTTACTTCACATCTCAGGTAAATCATTAAACTATTGTATTATCTTTTTCCACTTAAATTGTTAAGCTTTGTTTAACTTAAATTCTTAAAGCTAGTAAAAAAGCACAAATTCTTGGGTATGGCTTTTCTATAATGTGCAGTTTATGCATGTATACATTTTCCCCTACACTTTTTCTACAGATGATGCTGGACTCAATGCACTGAATATAGCAGTAAAATCTGGATCGCCTGGCATTATTCCATGTGTGTATGATAAACAACGTAAAGAAAACCGCAAATTTTGGTGTCAGGGGTACACTTGGGGCATTTGCGATATATTGGCATATGCAAATGAGACCGGAAAATATTCCCTCACTGATTATCCAGCCCAGAATATTTTTACAGTGCAATGGGAGAATCTGCAGACCTCAGACTATGGATATTACTGGTGTGCTGTGGAGATCGGTGATCATGGCACCAAAGACGAAGGTTATCATTTGTATCTGACGGTACAATCGGGTAAGAATATTTCCAAATTTTACCTTTTCTCTGAGAAACGTCTTTATTAATAATGACATAATAATAAGTAATGTAAAAGGTTGTTGTTGGGTTATGTGTGATAGATATTAGTTATTTTACACATAAATAGCCTAAATAAAAACTGAAATGTAACCGACATGACACGACAGTGACTAATGAAAAGCAGAGGAGCATCTCATGAGGCATACAGACAGACAGAGCACAACATAGTGTTACAATTTTGACAACACAAGAACAACAAGGAAACAAAAAGCAGAACCCTTTTGGTGCTAAATAGAACCCTTTTATAGGGTTCCATAAAGAACCATGCTTTAAAAAAAACTATATAGGCCTTAATGGTGTTATATCGTAGCCTCTTTTAGGGTTTACATAAAAACAACAACAGCAGCAGCAGCATGTTGTATCAATTAGATGCTTTTATTTATTTTTATTTTTTATACTTTTTGTATTGACATGTGAAATTGTAGGAAAAGTGACCGTGCTTCAACAACAGTTTTTACCAGAGTGCATTAATAAATGACAATTGACATTGAACTCAAATACTTAAAGAAGTAAAACAAAAATTTGGCTGCAAGCAGCAATATAATATAATATAATGCCTTTATGGCTTCTATGCTGTTACGGTGTAAGCCAACATGAAATAAATAGGTGACACATCCACAATGGAGAATATGCTCAACAGAAACACAGAAATGAAATGGTTAAACTATTATGTTCATTAAGCATGATTACACACACAAACCCATGCACAAACAAGTTTTCTGTAATAAATGATAGGTAACACTTACTGCAGGTCCTTTTAAGAGTTTACATGTAATTTTCAGGTTATACAGTAATCATAATCTGGCGTAATTGTATGTCTGTATGAACAAAATGGTAAACTTTGACTAAACATGACTTTAAATGTTATTACAATGATTCATAAGCAAACCTATAAACTACTGTTTTAGTGCGTTGAATGAGCCCATCTTGATCTTCTGCTGCCATCTAGTGGTTAAAATTGCAACTTCATTCTATGTCTTATTGTTTAGAATGAAATTAGGCATGATTTCCCACAGTTTTAGAAAGTGGTGGGCTTTTTGTTTAAAGATTTATAGGCTTTTGGGTACACTAGGTAAAGAACATATTATTGAATGTCCATATTACTAAAAGTTCAACATTTTTTTGATAATTATTGCCCAAGACATTCTAGAGAATTGTACTGCACTGATTTTATTGAGTTTGAGTTTAAAACCTAGGACTAGTTCACCAAAGTATGTTTTTTAAATAATCTTAAATATTAAAAGAAAAGTTTGATTGACAACCGTTGTCACGTATCTGGTCTATCTCATCATGAACTCTTGCACACACATTCTGGACTTCAATCCCCATAAGCCACTGCACCAATCACTGCACACAGCTGCTCCTCGTTTCCCACTGAACTGATTGCTGCATACACCTGTTTATCATTTACCCACATGCATTTAAGCCACTCACACACACAGCCACCTTGCGAAGTCTTATTGTTCCTATGGTCATAATTCTAAGCGTGTTTCTCTGTGTTGGATTATCTGTGTATGACTCTGGACTGTGTACCCCGTTGATGATTCTTGCTTCCTGCCATTGCGACCATTGCATGTCTATCGAACTGTTTCCCGGATTACCTACGTTGTTCCTGTTTTCTGGTGATTATTCTTGCCTGTCGACACTTCTCAAATAAACGCTGCAAATGGATCCGCACGTCTCTGACTCCTCCCTGTGACAGAAGACTTCGCCACATCAGGATCCAGCAGTTGTGAGTCAACCAGATTACCATGGATCCGGTTAACCAGTTATTGTGTCTACGTCAGAGAGATCTATCGATTGAGGACTATGTACGGCAGTTTTGTGAGCTATCCTATTATGTACCATTTGAAGAAGTTGCTTTAAAGGATTTTTTTCGTGTTGGACTTAATGAGCCTATTAAATCATGGTTCCCTAAAGGAAAGTTCAATTGTAGTTTAAAGGACTTTATGGACTATGCACTAATTTTGAGCGGCTCTGCATTCACTGTGGATGTCGCTAAGGAGGAACATAGCACCACTCTAGAGCCTATTCACAAAACGGCCGCCCTTCCAGAGACTGTTCGCAAGATGGCCGCCCTTCCAGAGCACCCTCCAGTGACTGCGCCGCCAGAGCACCCTCCAGTGACTGCGCCGCCAGAGCGCCCTCCAGTGACTGCGCCGCCAGAGCGCCCTCCAGTGACTGCGCCGCCAGAGCGCCCTCCAGTGACTGCGCCGCCAGAGCGCCCTCCAGTGACTGCGCCGCCAGAGCGCCCTCCAGTGACTGCGCCGCCAGAGCGCCCTCCAGTGACTGCGCCGCCAGAGCGCCCTCCAGTGACTGCGCCGCCAGAGCGCCCTCCAGTGACCGCTCGCCCAGAGCTAGCTCCTTCAGTGTCTCCGCTGGAGACGCCCAGCCCTCCTGAATCTCCGCTGGGGTCGTCCAGCCGTCCAGAGCCCGCTCCTCAAGAGCGCCGTCCAGAGCCCGCTCCTCAAGAGCGCCGTCCAGAGCCCACTCCTCAAGACCGCCGTCCAGAGCCCGCTCCTCAAGACCGCCGTCCAGAGCCCGCTCCTCAAAAGCACCGTCCAGAGCCCGCTCCTCAAGAGCGCCGTCCAGAGCCTCCGCTGGTTCAGCCCAGCCTTCCAGAGCCTCCGCTGGTTCCGCCCAGCCTTCCAGAGCCTCCGCTGGTTCCGCCCAGCCTTCCAGAGACTCCGCTGGTTCAGCCCTGCCTTCCAGAGACTCCGCTGGTTCAGCCCTGCCTTCCAGAGACTCCGCTGGTTCAGCCCTGCCTTCCAGAGACTCCGCTGGTTCAGCCATGCCTTCCAGAGACTCCGCTGGTTCAGCCCTGCCTTCCAGACACTCCGCTGGTTCAGCCCTGCCTTCCAGACACTCCGCTGGTTCAGCCCTGCCTTCCAGAGACTCCGCTGGTTCAGCCCTGCCTTCCAGAGACTCCGCTGGTTCCGCCCAGTCTTCCAGAGACTCCGCTGGTTTCGCCCAGCCTTCCAGACACTCCGCTGGTTCAGCCCTGCCTTCCAGAGACTCCGCTGGTTCCGCCCAGCCTTCCAGACACTCCGCTGGTTCAGCCCTGCCTTCCAGAGACTCCGCTGGTTCAGCCCTGCCTTCCAGAGACTCCGCTGGTTCCGCCCAGCCTTCCAGAGACTCCGCTGGTTCCGCCCAGCCTTCCAGAGACTCCGCTGGTTCCATCCAGTCGTCCTGAGATTCCTGCCTGCCCGGTTCTGGTCACGGAGCTCATGCATGGACTGTTCCCACCCACCCTCCCTGCTGCTCCAGTTCCGCCACCTCTGTCTCCTGACAGTCCCTCTACTCACCCACATCCCACCTTCGGTGCAGAGGACTTGCCGTGGGACTGCCAGTCTCCATCGGTGTCCAGACTGAAGGATCCCTCACCATCACCTCCAGTCTCAGAGTCCTGGACTCCACCTCGGCCCTCCGACCCTGCAGCTCCACCCTGGCTCTGTGCTCCCTCGTCTCCGTTGTCGGCCATCGGCCCACCAGCTCCTCCGGGCTCCATCATCTCTCAGGCTCCGCCCCGGTCAGTCGTCGCCCCACCTTCGCCTCTGGACTCTACTCCTCCGGCTGCGCCTCGTCACTCCGTCCTGCCGGCTCTGTGGACCTCCTCCCTCCCGTGGGCACAGCCTCGATCCTCTGTCACTCCGGCTCCGCTGCGTACCTCCGGACCTCCATCTCCGCCGGGGTCGCCAGAGCCTTGGGTTCCGCCTTGGCCCTCCAGATCCTCTGTGTCGCCCAGGACCATCGACTCTCCGGTTCCGCCTCGGGCTCCACCGGCTCCACCTCCGTCGGTCGGCCCCATGCAGGAGCCAACCCTTCCTTCATCATGGCTTCTCCCTCCGTCGGCTCCGCCTCAGTTCCTGGTTCCAGTACCCCTACATGGACCTGGCCCTCCATCCCTCCCCCTGTTACGCCTCCGCTCCACCACCCTCCAGGTTGTATTAGGTGGTTAGAGCGTCTGGAAGCCGCTCCTTGGGGAGGGGCTCTGTCACGTATCTGGTCTATCTCATCATGAACTCTTGCACACACATTCTGGACTTCAATCCCCATAAGCCACTGCACCAATCACTGCACACAGCTGCTCCTCGTTTCCCACTGAACTGATTGCTGCATACACCTGTTTATCATTTACCCACATGCATTTAAGCCACTCACACACACAGCCACCTTGCGAAGTCTTATTGTTCCTATGGTCATAATTCTAAGCGTGTTTCTCTGTGTTGGATTATCTGTGTATGACTCTGGACTGTGTACCCCGTTGATGATTCTTGCTTCCTGCCATTGCGACCATTGCATGTCTATCGAACTGTTTCCCGGATTACCTACGTTGTTCCTGTTTTCTGGTGATTATTCTTGCCTGTCGACACTTCTCAAATAAACGCTGCAAATGGATCCGCACGTCTCTGACTCCTCCCTGTGACAACCGTGGTCCTAGAAATATCATGTTTTTGACTCCTTTTTATTTTTTTATAGCGCCACCTATTGTCCGATCTTCATGAAACTTTGCTTGCTTGTTAAGAGTCATCTGATACATGTTTTCGCCAATTTCCATTAAGTTTTGAGTTTTCGTTTAGGTTCTATAGGCTTTTGGGTATATGTGGCCACACCCCTTTTTTAAAATGACCCTGTTATAGCTAACCAAAGGACAAAATTTTTTTTTTTTTTTTATAATTATTGATCTAGAGAGTCCAGAGAACTGCACTGCAGTGGTTTGATCGAGATTGGGGGAAAAACTAGTTTGTAAAAGGATTAGTTCGTAAAAGTAGGTTAACATAATTGAGAATAATTCATGGATGATTTGACAGCAATGTTTCTTGAGGCAAAGTTGTTCAGCATGAGAAGATCTATCAAATGATATGCACATTGTGTGGATGTGTGAAACACCATGTGATTACAGAGCCATGAAACTTTTGTTTTCAAAATTCTTACAGACCTTTAGGTCTGTATCTCATTCCGTTCAAGAGTTATAGCTAAATGTAGCAATTGGCTAACATTAGCATAGAACGTTTTAGCATTCCTATCTGACCGAGTCAAAATGTCAACTTTTTTTTTTTTTTTTTTTGATATTTAGTGTCCAGAGAATATGTCTGCACTGGTTTGGTTCCGATCAGGCGAAAAACCTAGGACTAGTTCGCACAATTTCTACTTTTGTTCGTGCTGACCCAAAGAATGCAATGATGTAAGTTGTGTGAAATGTATAAAAAAAAAAATTTTGCGCTGTAGCGCTGCCTTTAGACCGATTGGGGCAAGCCTTTGGATCTGAGTAGCGAGCAATACTACTACGATCTGACCAAGTTTCAGCTCTCTAGGCCTTATGGTTTCAGCTGCACAATCAGTTTTACCAGATAAAAATAATAAGTCATGGGATAGCTTTAATAATTATTGTGGCTGGGTATTTATGCATGAACTCTAATCATTAAAAAAGTGCTAAAAATATTATAAATTCAGAGACAAGTTTTATTACACTTAACATCGAAAGATATGCTGCTTATGCTCTGTTTACATGTGAGGTGTGAAACCGACATTTTACACTATTTCGAGTTTAGCCGCTAGAATCATTTAGCTGCTGCAGTGTTTTGTGTGCATCACCGTAAGAATGTACATTTTTTGTCATATTGTTAGATTCCGAAATTGTTTAAAAACAGAACTGTTTTTGAATAGTAAACATTGTACAATGACAAAAAAAACATAGGCCTACTTATTTAAATTTAATAAACAAAAATAAGCAAATTTACTAAAAAATCTTATTGTCTTTTGATGGTTTTCAGCTCCTGATGTGTCTGCGGTGAACAGCAGTGTATCTGGACAAGAAGGTGGTGATATCAGTGTTCAGTGTCTCTACAGTTCTGGATATAAGAATGAAGTCAAACAGTGGTGCAGATATAAAGATCAGAGCTGTTACACAGCGGGGAGGACTGACACATCCCAGACTTCATCAGTCCAGATCAGTGATGATGGGAGAAGATCCTTCACTGTGTTGATGACTGGACTGAAACTGACTGATTCTGGCTGGTACTTCTGCTCTGTAGGAAATCTGCAGGTTTTTGTTCAACTCACAGTCACTGAACCCAAACAAGGCAGGCCTATATCACAAACCGCTTCTAAAAATTATGTAATTTTCAATGCACAAAAACTAACCTCATTTCTTTCTCTCCTTTCAAGTACTTGCAACTATTCAAGCAGCTACACCATCTGACTCTGAGACAGTCATGTAAGTGTAAACATACTTGACCATTTAAAAAAATCAATCACATTTAAACACTTCTGTAGGCAGAACATTTTAATGTGACCCCTAGACAACTGAGGGTTGTAAAAAGGCAATTCAGTTTATGTACTTATATGCTAGTTTTATTGTAAAATTTTATTAATTAAAATAATTTTTTACATTGTTTTGCAGGCACACAACACAGTCATCTGCCAACAGAAATCCTACAAGTATAAATAATATAATAATCTGTAATCAATGTTAAACTGAATTATTTAAAAATTTGAGGTAAAATTTAAAATTATGACATAAGTCATTTTTTTTATATAAAAAGTCATGATTGTTTCATACAAAGTTTAAACTTTTTGTGTCATAATTATGATTTACCCTTTTTTTCTTGGAAAAGGGGTTGCATAACAATTAAAAAACTTGTTTCTGTTTATTTTTCGGGTTGGCAGCTATAACTACTGAATCAAAGCCTGAGACACAAATGTAAGTATGAACATTCAGTCATGAATGTTTTCAATATTCATAATAACGTCTCGGTTACGTATAGTTTCCTGATGTAGGGAGTGGAGGCATTGTGTCGAATGTACTACACTAGGGGCGTTCTAAGGAGCCCAAACACCTCTGATATCTTGAGATGTAATATTGTTTCATGTCACCATACAATGTTATTTTTAATTGCAGAGATGAAACTCATCTATCTCTAACAGCAGCCTCAGAGACTGTTAATACTGAAATACACAGCACGGATGAGCAAAACATGTATTTCAATGTGCATTTGCTTGAAATTAGGTCTAACTAATAAAGCTCCAGAAGACTGCATTAAAAGTGAGAATAGTTCTGTATGATAAATACTAATATCTGTCCATCACTTACAGGCATGATGAGATTCTGGTCCTGTTTCTTCCAGTGGTGCTTGTGCTGTTACTGCTTGTTACTCTTGTTGCCATAGTAACTGTGAGACTGAGAAAGAAGCCGGGTGAGTTTTCTCATACTTCTGAATGAATGAAATTGCATAATAGTGCTTCATTTATGGCTACTTAACAAATAAATTAATAAAAGGACATATAAAAATAAATATAGATTTGAGTTTAAATTAATTTATTATATGTGAGAAAAAAGATATAGTAAAGTGATAAATAATTAATAAAGTGACTTGAAAGGCATCCAATTAGCACAGTTAAAGGCAATCGGTCTCCAGGGACAAAGTAGGGAAAATATAACGTTTATTTTGTTGATGCAAACACATTTGGCCATAAAATTATTAGACTGACCAATCAGAATCAAGTATTCCAGAGGGTTGTATAAAATAAATATTATTTTATACTATATGTATTTCATTCATAAACACTTGTCAAGTTAATTTTTTAGTTACTCAAATAACCAGTAATCAGTGAACAGTTCTTTAAAGAATCTTTTTTTCATTTAACATTCTATAAAGAACATTACAGGTTTTTTAGTGTTTACATGTAAAATATTATGAAACTCAATCTTAATATCTCTCTCTGACAGAGAGGAGTCAAATTAGAGAAGAAGAACATTTTAACAGCACCAGACATACAGTAAGTATTTTAGAATGTAATTAACATTACATTCTAAATATTCTAAATATTCTATTATGCTCTTTTACAAAGTCTTTATTTTGTTTTGGGGTGCACTAAAACATGCTCTCATGCTTGGTGCATTTTAGAAATCTTCAGAGAAGAGCACATTTAGCCAAAACTCACAGTCCCATCTAAATCTGTTTGTTTTCTGCAGATGCCCTTTGAAAACCAAATGACATTCAACAGTCCAGCAGATGCTACTGTAAGCCATCAGTCCATATGGTCTGTATATATTTACTGAGATGCTGATTGCAAATCAATGACTGTCACTTGTGTTTATTCACAGTCTTCTGCCTCAGTGGATGATTGTCCAGTGGTTTACAGTTCTGTGGTTACTTTTCGTAAAGCAGTAAGTGTCTTCTCTGATGGTTCTTCAGCAGTTAAATGTGTCACAGCAGTTTTTGAGCCGAGAATGATTGCTATTTTTGCATATGTGACACTTGTACCACTGAAATGGCACGCTAAGGGTTGTGATGCAGAAATGAGATTCTCAGAACTGATCTTGTTTATTCGCAGCCTTCATCATCAGTGAATTCAGAAGTTGAAGTGATCTACAGCACTGTGGAAAAAAAACACCCAAGGCTGTAAATTCGTAGCAAGAGGTGTTACTTCTGCTCCTTCTGAATGATGTTATGAGGAATTGAAAGTCAATAATTGTACATTAATAATAATTGTATCTCTAGTTTCAGTTTTAAACAGTTTGAAGTTTCAGCGCCTAATGTATGTGGCTAAAAATCCAAGTGTGTCAGGTTTTTTTGGCAATACTGTGAAAACAAAATTAATAGTTCAAGCCGTACAGTACATGAGGTACATTTCTGATGTCCATCTGCATATTACAGTTATATTCCAGAATTATCTCAGTACCAAACCAACACTTTAGAAAGAGTTGACATATTTTTATTTTTATTCTCATGCTTTAAGTCCAAATAAGGCCTACATAACTTTTAGGGTTAGACACAGTAAATGCAGTTTTGTTATTGCCTTTTTTTTAATAGAATTGTATTTTTAATGTTAAATTAAAAAGTTTGTATTAATTGTAATCACACATTGTAAAAAGCCATATAATTGTCTGCATGAAATGTTTTTTATAACTTACTTTTGTTAAATAAATATTTTCATATTTTTGTGTCCACCTTTTCTGTGTGTGTGGCGCCACCTCCTGATGAATTTCCCCCCAAAACATGAGCGATATAACTGTGTTTCTTTGTCTATTCAATAAAATCTTCTAAACATTTTTAAAACACAATTCATACAGCTTTTGTGATGTCTAAACACGCCCAAGAATCATTTCACATGTGTGATGTGGGCATTGTCAATTTTTAAGGTGAGACTCACAGGTGAAAAAAAAAAAAAAGATATAATCACTTCCCCAGTTTAACGAGTACATTAAGAATTGCAAACATTTTCGTAATAACTTATGTTTAAATATGCAAATAAGGCGTCATCTAATTAAATATGGACTAATACAACTGTAAAGTTTGGTGCGGACATTTATTGGGCTTTTGATGTCATTCTCTGATTTCTAGCTGTACAAATGACAAAACAGCTAGTTATGCTGCTTGCACTTTCTTTCAAAAATAAATGTACAAAAGCTGTCACTTGGGTGGTACCTTTTCAAAAGGTATACACTTTTGTACCTATTAGGTTCTAATAGCTATGTACACTTTAAGTACTAATATGTATCTTTAAAGTTGCACTGTGAAATATTTAAGATGATCTCTAGACAGATGTGCAATATAATATACATAACTATGTTTTCAGGGGTGTATAAAGACCTTACTCAATGAACCATTATGTTTTTATTACCTTAGAATTACCAGTTTTTATCTATAGTGTATTCGCAAAATTAGTCATTATGGGTCACACTCAAATATCTATCAGCCTGTTTCTCCACATCTGGTGTAGATTGCTGCAGAATTGAGTCTCTGTAGAGTCACTGTCTCCCTCCTCTGGCGATGTTTGGGACGTACAGCTCTCTAATGGGCTAATGATGTGGGTTGAGCTAATTAGCGGAGGCAGGTGTTTCAGGTTAATGAGAAGCTATAAAAAAATCTCAGATTCCTGGTGAGGATAAGAGATTTTATGTGATTTGTTGGCTTGTGCTATGTGTGTGGGCCTGTTGTAAGAATGAGTGTGGATAGACTGTGTATTTCTGAAAACAAAAGCATGGAAAGGTAATGGGGTAGAAAATGTTTCCCTTTGTTCTTTTGGGTTTTATTCCTTTTCATTCTCACTTCAAAGAGCCAATCTCTTGAGTTGAATTTCTTCTGGCTTTTCTTAAGCCTGGAAACGTTGATTTTGATGGGTCCTGAATTTCACTTTGTCCTTCAACATGAAAAACTACCCTTTAAGAGTCTATGTAATGCCTGAACAAACACATGCCCCCTATATGAACCTGACTAGTTAGAGGAAACCATATTTTGTGTCTGTAGTCTGTTATGCAAATGACTCCTATTTGCATTTATCATTAATTATTTTGCTTGTCGAATTGCTTTGGATTTGAACTTTGGGCTTGTTTTAATAGTTTAATAATAATTTAATTTAATAATTTCTTATATATTTTATATCTCCCCTGTTGGGAACACGCTGAGGAGAGTAGAACGTTGCGATAGATCAGAGGTAAATAATGATGTAAATGCCGTTCAGTTTTTTTGCACCGAATGATCATTTTGTCTTAAGACCTCAACATATCGTCACAAGCCGCAGGGTTTAATTTGGTTTTGTCTGTGTATGTTTTTTTACTCTTAAAGATTTGGTAACCATTGACTGCCATTATATGACTGACAGACTGCAATGGTTTGAGTTAAATATCTTCATTTGTATTCTACTGAAGAAACAAAGTCACCTACATCTTGCTGATATAGGTACGTATTGCTGTGTTATATTACATTGCTTCAGATATGTGCTGGGGCGGTTCAGAGTTTAAATATCCGGGGACAGATGCTAAAAGTTCATGTTGGAAATATGCCCTATACCAAACCCAACCCTAAACCTACCTGATAGTGTTAAAGGGGTCCTATTATGCTTTTTCACTTTTTGAACTTTAGCCAGTGTGTGGTGTGTATGTTTGGGCATTAAAAACATCTACATAGTTACAAATCTCAAAATCCACTCCAAAGGGAGATATTTAGTTTTTAAAAAATCCCTTTTCGAGAACTACAACGAAACGACTCATTTGGACTACAGCGTTTGTTTTCCGGAGGCTATTATGTCACAACGTAAACTCGCCTACTGAAATTCAATTCGTTGGCGGGTGGGGGATGTATTATGACAGCCGCTTTTGGGATGCTTCAGCGAGCCGCAGGTCGGCTCGTTTAAACGCAAGCTTTAACTAAAGGGTCCGCGAACTGCTCCGGTAGCCGTGGTTAAGTCGAGCCCTTCACGTGTGTGTTACAGAGGGTCCAAACACACGCACATCTGCGGTTGATGTAAACACGAACATTGACTAGTGATCATCTGTGGCTGCGTCGGCGCCTCGCCGTAGACGTGTGCAGTGTGTGGTAAGATTTATTCATCATACAGTGTAGATAGCTTCACTAGCCTTATGGTTTCGGGCATGTAAATAATTAATTAGCACAATAATGATAATATCACGTATCGGTGATCTCGCAGGCTGACGATAGGACCAACAATACTGTAGCGTTTTATTTACTCCCTTCATGCATCCTATGTGTATATGACTTCCTTCTTTCAGAAGAATGCAATCGGAGTTATATTAAATCAATTCTGGTACTCATACAACAGCATAAACTGAACGGCACAGGCAAGTGTTCCATCAATCCAAAATAAGTCGATCCATAATAAAAAAGTGCCTCACATGGCCCTGGGGCGGTCGGTAAAAGCCTCCTTTAGCGATCAGATGTGTTTTTGTAAAAAAAATATATCCATATTTAAAACGTAAGAATGACTTTAATCTAGTTTGCTGCTTTGGGGAAGGGGCATGGCAGGGCGGAACGCGGTTTATGCTGTTCGCCAATTGCAACGCAGTGGGACTGCTGACTGATCACAATACATTTGGTTTATCGGAAGGTGGAACCCAGAAATAATCGAGCCGTTTGTGCCAGCCTGGGGAGAAAGCTATTGTAATAATGTAAATTATGTGAAAAATAATGCATTTTTCGAACCACCAAGCATGACAGCATGTTCAAGTACACCCCCAAAACAAAATAAAGACTTTGTAAAGGAGCATAATAGGTCCCCTTTAACAAATGCAAAACCTATAAAAACGCATAGAGACAGAGCGCATTTAGGCCACGCCCACACCGGGGGGAAAACAATCCAACGCTCTCCGTTGGCTTTGTATTGTGGGAAGCTGACTCCTTGTCATTTCTGACTTATAACAAAAAAACAGAAAGATGCTATGTGACAAGGTGTGCAGTAAACAAGAAAAAAACACAAAATTAAGTTTTTAAGCTCTCTAAAAACCGAGTGTTAAAGGACACAAATAGTTGTAGATGTAAGGATAGGCCTATTTCACTTTGGGCAATTCAGTTTGATCATTTCTCCAACAAAAAGGAAGGTAAGGAAAAGGAGCACTGACGTAGACCAATAAAATTTAGTTTCTAAATATATCTTCTTTCAGGGAGGTGAAATAATCCTTCGACATGGTTAAAAATTATACATGTTTACTGTTGCTGTTAAATTTCCCTCCAGCAGGCCTATTTCTCAGAGTAATCAAAAATTTAATTGTTCTTTAAGTCCACTGGTGACAAAAAAACAGCTAAAACCAGCCTAGGCTGGTTAGCTGGTCAACCAGCCTGGTTTTAGCTGGTCATAGCTGGTCAGCAGGCTGGTTTTAGATGGGTTTTAGCCACTTTTCCAGCCTGGCCAGGCTGGGAAACCACCAGCTAAAACCAGCAGGGTCGACTGCTTATAAAAATGTAGTTTGGTGTTTTTTAGCTTGTTTACTGTTCATCTTGTCACGTAGCAGGTTTTAGACATTGTTCTGATTTTTGTTATAAGTCAGAAATGACAAGGAAGCAGCTTCACGCAATACAAAGCCAATGGAGAGCGTTGGATTGTTTTCCCCCCTGTTGGGCGTGGTTTTCAGATTATGACGCGTGTCGCTCTGTCTCTATTTGTTGATGCCATTTGAATCTTTTGTATTTGAACTGTTTTGTCAAACCGTAGCTCTTTACCTTTCAAGTACATCTCTGTACTGCTTGAGCTACCAAACAAATCCACCCCCTATGAAAACTCATAGATATGAAGCTGGATTTGTCATGCTAACATTCAAAACCATCCGTTTTCAAATCTCCTAGCATATTAAAATTATTTTTAAGGAATAAAAGTGTCAAGAGTTTTACTGCCTCTAGTGATATGCCTGCGGAAAAAATAAATAAAACTAGCCTAGGATGGCTGGCTGGTTTTAGCTGGTCAATCAGGCTGGTTTTAGCTGGTCAGCGGGTTGGTTTTAGAGTGGTTTTGGCCATTTTCCCATCTTGGCTGGTCTTAACTTCTCAGGCCACCAGCTAAAACCAGCCTGGCCAGGCGGGGAGACCGGCTAAAACCAGCTTACACCAGCTAAGACTAGCCAACCAGCCTAGACTGGTTTTAGCTGTTTTTTTTTCTGCAGGGATGTACTTACTGGTATGTAATTTACATCTTGCGAAAAAGTGCCCCCTTTTGTCATGAAAACAGGTACTGAGCCTTGCAGCACTCCGTAAATACAAACATTACCCTAATTATATTTGTATGCATATTTACACAAATGCTCTTGTGTCAAACCATTCCAATGAGGATGTTTACTAGCAGCTTTAGTGTGTCTATGTGTGTACAGGATTTGTCTTGAGGTCTCTGCTAACTTCAGTTTTTATTACATCAGTGAATACTGTAACAGGAACTGCTTATTTCTATCTGGTAGGAAGTGAAATGTTCATTTCAGGTTCTGTCTTTTACTCACTCTGACCGTCTCATGGCTCGTGCTCCGATTCTCTTTGGTGTTTTATTTTACACTGCAGGTAAGACAGAAAAATACATTTAACCTTGTAAAACATGGTTTTACATTTGTTTTTATAAATTATCTATATTTTCTGCTGTTGTTTCTTTGTAATTTTTGTTGGTGTTACTTATTTAGAACACAACAGGATCGGTAAATCCACAGGGTCAGAACTGTTTGTTGAATATATTCTAGTTTAGACTGCTTTTCAGTTTATGTCCAGGTGTGTAATTCAGTTTCACATGGCATACGGAAACTTTCAACAGCTTTTAGAAATGGTTCAGTAACCACATGATTGCAACTCTGATTACTGTCATATGTACATTTACCTGCAATTATTATTGTTATCATTATAAATTAAACGGCAGGATAATTTTAAAAATCTGAGACTATTTGATACATAAACCTTTATTTTAGCATTTTAGTCTATTCTGTCTTAATATTAGATTATTTAACATTTACATAACAGAAATTATATCATAAAACAATATTTTTACAGCAATAGTTTGAAAAAATGTAAATTCTATTTACAAAATATTATTTGTATTTGGAACCCAGAAAGAGAATTTTGATGATGATGATTTCTGTGTGCATGTGTGTTACAGGAACTTTGAGCATGAAGACAGTAGATCATGTAACTGTTGGAGAAGAAGGAACTATCACAATCCCCTGTTTGTATGACAATCAGTATAAACCAAACTCAAAATACTGGTGTAAAGGCTATTTTTGGCATTCTTGCGCAAGTCTTGCCCGTGCAAACGTTACAGGAAAATGGACAATTACTGATTATCCAGCCCACAATAGTTTTACTGTGCAACTTAACAAACTGACATCCTCAGACTCTGGATTTTACTGGTGTGCTGTGGAGATTGGCACTGATAGAGAACAAGATGATAAAAAATATTTGTATGTAACTGTTAAAAAAGGTAAATATGTTGTTTTTGGTGCATTAACAATATTTTTTACATTTCCACTGTATTTAGACATAGAATATTTAACTCAAAGTTTTTGCTGTCTTCAGCTCCTGATGTGTCTGTGGTGAGCAGCAGTGTATCTGGACATGAAGGTGGTGATATCAGTGTTCAGTGTTTCTTCAGTTCTAGATATAAGAATAAACTTAAGTGGTGCAGAATTAAAGATCAGAGCTGTTACACAGTGGGGAGGACTGACACATCCCAGAATTCATCAGTCCAGATCAGTGATGATGGGAAAAGATCGTTCACTGTGCTGATGACCGGACTAAGACTGAATGATTCTGGATGGTACTTCTGCTCTGCTGGAGATCTGCAGGTTCCTGTTCAACTCCATGTTCAGAGGGACAATAAAAATAAAAGTAAGTTCATTTAATTTACATAAGACATAATGCATACATACAGTGCCTTGTAAAAGTATTCTTACCTCTTCATTTTTGTTCATGTTGTGTCATGTTGCTGCCTTATGTTAAACTGCTTTAAATTTATTTTTTTCCCCATATCAATCTACACTTCATACACCATAATGGCAAAGCAAAATAATAATATTAATAATACAAACAAACAGGTTTTTAGCTCAGGAGCATTCATATTGCTTGTAGAACCTGTGGCAAATTCAATTGAATGGGTATGATTTGGAAAGGCACACATCTTAATAAAAGGTCTAACAGCTCAAAATGCATATCAGAGCAAAAACCAAGCCCTGATGTCAAAATTCCTGAACCTGTTTCTGTTAAGCTCAGAAACAGGATTCCATCAAGCCTAGGGAAAAAATCTGCTGCATTGAAGGTTCACAGAAGCATGTAGTCTCCATTACCCATAATAGAATACGTTTGAAACAACCAGAACTCTTCCAAAAGCCTGGCCAAACTGAGCAATTGATGGTTAGACTGGTGACCGAGAACCTGATGGTCACTCTAGCTGAGCTCCATGATCATACAGGGAGAGAGCAGAAACCTACAGAAGGACAAACATCACTGTAGCACTCCACCGATCTGGGCTTTATGGTGATGTAGCAAAACTCAATTCTCTCCTCAGTAAAGACACATGAAAACACAATTGGAATTTGGGAAAAAAAACACCTAAAGGACCCTCAGACTGTGAGAAACAAGATTCTCTGATCTGATGAACATCAATTCCAAGAATCATCTTGAATGAAACCAGGCACTGCTCATCACTTCACTGTAAGAAAAAGCCGTAAAATGTACGGTAAATGACTGGCAGCTGTGGTTGCCAGAATTTTACCGTAAAAAATATGATAGCAATGTTTTACGGTTTTCACTTAAATTTACAGGTAAACACTGTGATTTCATTAACTGATATAATGGTAATGTACCAACCTTTTGAAGTACTGAAATCTGTTTTGTACCTTTGTAATACACTGATAACATTAAAAGCAGGTGGTGATGACAGCATCACATGATGAACCAAAGCCCATCACAAGGAGGTTTTAAATAATAAGATATATAGAAGGTGCACAGCAGGCTTGTGCACAATTCAGAATTGAATTGAGAATGACTCCTAAATTCCAATTCAATTCTTGAATTTGAATTGAATTTGAATTGATGTCAAAAACAGGATCTAGAATTACAATTCGAATTTGAATTAAAGGAAGCAGAATTGCAATTCAATACAAATTCAAAGAAATCCATATACATAAGTGAAGTGTTTAACAATGAAGCTTTACAATATATGTCAGATATGATTTCATTACATATTCTATAAATGATATTAGTTTGAACTACTTGTACAGATTACATTAACAGGAAATGTTTCCCCACAGCAATGAATGTTAAAAGCTCTAGTCACAGAACACATAATTAAGTTTGATTTATTTGAACAAAATGTGTGTAGGGTTGAGGAGTGACTAGTTATGTGTAATGAAATGATGCTATTAAATAAAAAAAATTAATGTTATTGTATGTGGGATTCAACACATTCCTTCTGTTGTATGACTATGTGGAATATCTTTGAATTGCCATGAATTTAATTCCACTTTCTGTCATTCCAACTCCAATTCAAACTCAACTTCCAACTCATGAATTGTATGGGGACTAATTCTGAATTGTGAACAAGCCTGGTGCACAGTGTCATTCACACAAACACTAAACACCATCATGGTAACACATAAAACTGAAATAATGCAAAAAAACTAATTTAAAAACATTAGATGTAACATACAACCCTAATGAACAAAACTGGCAAAAAAAAAAAATACGAAGAAGAAAAAGTTAATTCAATAAAAAACATAAAAAAAATGAAACACAGGGAATTCTGGGAATGTCAATTTATGGTTATTCACTGTAAATTTTACATTCTTTTTCCATTTCCAAAATGCAATGTCCAACACAGTTTTTCACCATATATAGAAGGGGAACTTACCGTTAACCATTTCACAGGTTTTTACCGTAGCATTTTTACAGTTTTTTACTGTTAAATTCACGGTCATTTTATAGTACCTTCCTAAAAGTGAATAAAATATTGAGATGGCCTTAATGAAAACCCAGTCCAGAGCATTCAAAACCTCAGACTGGGCAGAAGGTTCACCTTCCAACAGGGCAATGACTCTAAGCAAACAGCAAGAGTGGCTTTTTGCCAACTCAATGAATGTCCTTGAGACTATTTCTGGAGAAACCTGTAAATGTGTGTCTGAGCCTATCCATGGTAACAGGGTTTGAGAGGTGAAGATGTGAGGCGAAGAATGGCAGATAATTGCCAAATGTTATTGTGCAAAGCTTGTTGCGTCATACCCAAAAAGACTGTAAAGGTGCTTGAGCTACTGAGTTAAGGGTATGAATATTTATGCAATGTACTTTTTTCAGTTTTTTTTATTTTATTACATTTACAAAGTTGTGACAGTTCTGTTGCTTTGCTTTGACATTATGGTGTATGGAGTGTGAATTGATGTGGGAAAAAGTAATTTAACGCAGTTTAACAATAGGCAGCAGCATAAAACATGAAAAAAATGAAGGAGAATTATGAACACTTTTGCAAGGCACTGTATATCATTTACAGACAGATCTCTATGTATTAAACTTATCTTTTTTTTTTCAGTAAAGATTTTTAAGCACATGTAACTGATCTTTTTGCTTTTTGTCCTCCAAACTCAGCTGAAAGTCATGATGCTGCTCTATCTCCGTAAGTAAATCAGGGGTATCAGTACACATAATCTCATATGTAATTACATACTACTGATTAAAGAGTAAGTTTCTCAATTATGTTTAAACCCATAAATTGGTTCCTTTTTTAATAACAGCTCCATGTGTGGAAAGCAAACAGCAAGAAATGATACACAGGACAACGACTGCTCTTCAAACAATTTATCTGAACAGATGGACTGGACTTTTCTCCTTCTCTATACTACTGTGCCGCTATTTCTGTTGCTGATGCTGGTTTTAATAATCTGGAGGCTTATACACAAACACAGTCAGTTCCAAAACTTATATATTCAATTCACCATTTCACAGCTAATGCAGCAAATTCAATTTCACATGATTCATTGCACTTTACACTGGTGAAAACTTCTCATGAATATCGCTTTTTTTTCCTCATTTGTATATGATTTTAAATAGAGGAACTTCAGATTTCTTGTGGTTTTGTAATACAATTCTTCCTGTTTTAAGATGGAGCTTTGTCTAAACGAAGACCAGATGTCTGTTCTTTGGTAAGTGTTTAGGCCTTAAAATGTCCACGTCAGACTCGTTCCCACCCTAGAATAGAGCGTACTAATTCTGTGAGAATAAAGAAGTTCACACCACAACTACAAAGATAATTACACAGAGAAATGACTTTCAGACTGATAAAAACATTGACAGCTAATCAGAATCCACTGCAAGTGCTAGTGTTGCCAATGTTAACGGGCCAGTGCACCATTACTTAAAAGAGAAGGAGAACAAAAATTTACAGATTTTTTTTCCTAATTGTTTGTTAGGAAAACATTTCAGGATTTCTCTCCATATAGTGGACTTCTATAGTGCCTCTGAGTTTAAACTTTCAAAATGCAGTTTAAAGCCAGCTTCAAAGGGCTCTAAACATTCAAGGAAGAGGAGTCTTATCTAACAAAATGATCAGTTATTTTGTTAAAATGACAATTTATATACTTTTGAACCTTAATGCTCATCTTTTCTAGCTCTTTGTGTACTCTGTTCTGCTTCAAGACAGTTAGGGTATGTCAGAAACTTCCACACTGTAAAAAGTTTTCACCAGATTCAACTTAAAAACCTAAGTTCAGCAGCTGCCTTAAGTTTTTAAATTAAATCAGCTTAAAACTACAAGTCATTTTAACTTATTACAATAAAAATGAGTTGATATAACTTGTAAATTTAAATGGCTTAAGTTAATTTAACTTAAAATCTTAAGGCAGCTGCTAAACGTACGTTTTTAAGTTGAAACTGGTTAAAACTTTTTACAGTGCATCTCATTTTCTCCTCCAATTTCAAAATCATCCTACATCGCTGCAGAAGTACCGACCAAGTGTTTACAAAGTGAACGTGCAAAGAAGATCAAGCACCCTTTACAAAAAAAGGTAAAACCGCAATGTAACTGTATTGAACTGGAATACAAAGAGTACATGCAGAGCTAGACAAGACAAGCATTTGAGGTTAAAAAGTATATAAACTGTAATTTTTTTTAAAGAAAATAACCGATCGTTTTTCTAGATAAGACAGGGATCATTTAGAGCCCTTTGAAGCTGCATTTAAACTGCATTTTGGAAATTTAAACACGCAGGCACCATATAAGTCCACTATATGGAGAGAAATCCTGAAATGTTTTCCTCAAAAATCCATTTCTTTACGACTGAAGAAAGAACATCTTGGATGAACATTTTGTTCTGGAAGTGATCTTCTCTTTTAACGCTCATTCCTTTTAAGTAATCTTTTAAAGTTGTGTTTTCTCTCTTCATTCACAGGCAGAAAGTCCCATGACTGTCAAATATGACACTGTGGTCTTCACAAAAGCACAATACACTGTGGTCTTCACAAAAGCACAATACCATGAACAAAACCAGGTCTGCATTGTAAGTATTACATTGCTCATACTACTAATGCACATGAAACAATATTTCCTTATACAAGACTATGATGTAATCTATTTATACTCGAGCAGGTAATCTCTTGAATTTATCTGTGGAAATGCATAATGTGGCCCCTATGCTTTTAATCATGGACTCATTGATATTCTTCCCACTCTGTCTTGTTTTATTAAATCATTCTTAGAGCCGTCCTCCTGAACAAGATGAAGTGATCTACAGTACTCCTAAACTTCAGTAATAACACATGATCTCTGGCTATTCACATTATGGATATTACACTCTGAAGTAATAGCATCTTCATCTGCTTAACAATACACACACAGTTTCTTTTGAAGCCACGAAGGACAACGCATGAGAAAGAAAAAGAGGAACTCATTGAGCATGTTTTAAAATGTGTTGCATGCAGGGTCATGGTTGTGTCAGATTTTTATTTTTCTATTAAGGTTTTTGCCACACTTGTAAAAGTGTCACCTATTTATTACAGCGTGTGTGTTTGTAGAGGTACATTTTCTTCTGCTTTTCTACTTTTATTCTCAGTCAATGTGAGAAGCAAAACTAAAACCTTTTTACCACATCAGAGACTGACACAATGAGTTCAGGTCAGTTTAGGATTAGTTACACCACTTCAGAAAAACTTGAAAAACTATGCTCACTTGAAATCTACTAACTCAATGTTTGTCTTTCCATAAGGAACTGTTCTGTTTTTTTCTTATGTTTTTGATTGAGCTGCTAAATATTTTAGCGTTATTGTTCTTGACTTTGTAAGATTTAGTCTGTACATTAAAAAAAATATTTTAATGGATGTGCAGTTGAAATATCATAAATGTCTATGGCTCTCATTCAAAGTAATATTACGGTGTTTATATATATATATATATATATATATATATATATATATATATATATATATATATATATATAGCTGAAAATTTAACTGAATCTCACTTTAGCTAGTTGCCAAGTTCTTGATATACTAAAATAACTAAAACTGAAATAATAAAAAAAACTATACAGTCATTTAAAGCAAATAAAAAATAGAGCTGCAAGCTGTAGGGATTCAAGCACTTTAAGTTATTTAGGCACATATGAAAAAATATATTACATATTATTTATCAAGCCTGTAACAACCTAAATCGATGACCAAAAAGTATTTTTGGAAAATCCAGATAATTTATCACTCGTTTAGAATTAGCTGCTGCGTGTGCTCACTAGGTTTTGTGAAGTTTTCGTGAGTTTTTCTTTAGGCTTTATAGGCCTTTGGGTAAATTTGGACTGGCCCCTTTTCTAAACAAGCCCGGGTAGGGTAAATCTCAACATTTTTAAAGAAATTATTGTCCAAGAGAGCCCAGAGAATTGCACTGCAGTGTTTTTGTCCAGATTGAGTGAAAAACCTAGGTCTAGTTCACGAAAGCAGGTTTTTCACATCTTCACATCTTTCACAATAGTTTGATTGACTGCTGTGGTTCTAGAGACCTTTGGAATGAAGAGGTCTATCATATGTTACGAATATTGTGTGTATGTGTGAAAAACTGCTATATACAATCATTTACACCCTTGAAAAATGCAATATCGCCCACAGTGGCCAATTTCTATCAGATTTCTCACAGACCTACAGGGCCATGAATTAAACAGGCCCACTGAGTTTCATTCTGATCAGCTTCCGTTAACCTTGTCCAATAAGTTCATCGGCTTATGGCGGCAATGTTTTTTTGAGATACTCAAATTTTCACGCTGATAGGACAAATGATTGTGTAGTTATAGGCCATTTTTATGCCCCCCCCAATAGGTGTCTAATAGGTGCTCAAAGTTCATCGGCCAGTGGCGACCCTGTTTTTTGTGATATGCAAATGTCCTTATAGATGCTTGTGGCATTTTGGACCTAAACCGTGTGTGCTGATTTTCACATAGATAGGACAAGAGGACAAGTAGATAGGTTGTGTGGTTATGCCTGTTTTTATGTTATTTTCCCTTCTGATAGCGCTAACAAGCGAATAACCTGGGACTAATTCGTAAAATTAGTTGTTTGTTTCGCATCTTCTTAATCATTTAACTATGAGTTTGATTGACAGCTGTGGTTCTAGAGGCTGTTGTTCGGAACGAGGTCTATCGTATAATATGAATTTAATGCATATGTATGAAAAACTGTGCAATATCCAATTATTTACGTCTTTGAAAAATGTGATATCGCCCCCACCCAGTGGCCAATTTCTATCAAATTTCTCACATACCTTTAGAGCCATTAGTCAAACAGGCCAACTGAGTTTTGTTCCGGTTAACCTCAAACCAGGTGCTCAAATTTCAGCAGCATATGGCGGCCATGTTTTTTTCTTATAGACGCTTGTGGGACTTTGGACCAAGAACGTACATACTGATTTCCATGCCGACAAACATTTGCATAGTTATTAGTCTCGCATAGCCAGACCTTCAGACTGATGGCTGAAGGTCTGGAATCCATGGCAAATTTCATTGGCCAAGGCCCGCCCATAAGGCCGTATGACCAACATGTCAAATAACCAGTCCCAGTTCGTTTCATCCAGAGTCATGTTTCGGGCCGTGAAATGTCCCCACAACAACAGACTGGCATGCAACAAGTCAGTCATTGAAATAACTAGCATTGAAAGTTAAAGAAGAACGGGGAGAACAAGCAGTAAGTCAGTAATTTGTTCACAAACGTTGCAAAAGTATATAATAACAATGGCGTCTACATAAGCACCTCTTAGCAAAACACCGAGTAAATCAGTCTGCGCTTTGTTTCCCGTCGGACCGAAAATAAACATGACACTTGTGTCTCCCGGAAATCCGATCAAACTCTTCATGTGACCTCAGATTCAGCTCTTACAAACGCATGAGTTTGGCGAAGATAGCTCATTCCATTCAGGAGCTATAGGCATTTCACTGAAAGTCCTGCCCCTATTGAACGTTTTGTCTTCCATTTGTGATGGAGAGTCAAAAGTTAAAGGGAATCTTCCTGCACTGGTTTGCTTCTGATTGGGCGAAAAGCCTAGGACTAGTTTGCAAAATTAGGTTTTTCACATCTTTGTGGTTGCATAGTTATGTATTTTCTCATATAGCCAGTGGTCAAGCTCTGTAACTGAGCTCTTAGATATGCATTGTGAGTTTGGCGAAGATATCTCATTCCATTAAAAATTTACAGCCATTTTATTAAAAGCGGCCCTGCCCCTTTTGAACATTTTGGCGTCATTTTGTGACGGAGAGTCAAAAGTTCAACTTTTTTTTAATAATTATTGATATTAACTCTCTAGAGAATCTTCCTGCACTGTTTTGGTTCTGATCAGATAAAAAAAACCTAGTTCTAGTTCACAAATGTAGGTTTTGCAAAAAATGCAAAATACCCGAAACGGTTAAGGAGTGATTTCGCACTTTTGATCACTGTAGAGCCCCCATTAGGCCAATTGGGGTGAGCCTCGGTGATGTTGTAGACAGTGTGAGTACTACCATCCTTCCAAGTTTTAAGTCTCTATGACTTACGGTTTGGTCTGTCCGATCAGTTTTACGTGGAGATCCTTGGCCATTCTAACAATTACAATAGGGTTTCAGCACTTGCTTGAAACCCTAATGACACAAACAACTAAAATTAAAATAAAAACAAAAAATATAAAAATAAAATCTAAATCATACTCAAAATATTTTCATAAAACTATAATAGTATCTCTACTATAATACCATTGGTGACCCATTCACCCCTTTCCTTTGACACACAGAAAATCTCAAATAAAGGAATAATTTATTCGGATAAAATAGGTTGATATTTGACAGACATTTGACAGAAATACACAAACTATTGTATCGTTGAGCAGAAGCGTAACACCTTGAGATGTTCCCACAAGCTGAAATGAATGCTTTTATACAGTTTACCCTGATGTGATCACTACTCAATAGTCCGTGTAATGCTGGGGAAGAAAAAAAGCCAAGAGGAAAAAAAATACTCACACTCTCAAAAACAATACCGTTATATGAAAGGAACTGGCATATCTAATAACTTACAAAAGCTAGCTGTGAATGTAGAGTCCTGTTTGTTTATTCACAGTGTTATTCCAACAGAGGTCAAGAGTAGGAGAGCAAACGAGCCTCAGACGGGAAATAGATGAGACTACTTCATTTATATCCAGGCTGTAGTGAACAAACCTCCCACCCGCTTTTGGTTCTTGTTTACAGCAGGTTTCATTCTCTTCTGCTGCCAGCCGTTCACACATAAGCACACACAGGAATGCGTAGGAAAAGAAAGGATACTTGAAATATGTAGACAGCTTTTGCAAGAAGAAGGACATTAAGCTATTCACACTGCCTGACACGTAACGATGGACAAAGGGACTTCCTGACAAATGTCCTTCGCTGTTGTCCTCACAGTCCCTGTCCAAGAGGTCAAACCTTCAGACAGACCTCATCCTTCATTTCACAGTAACAAGACAAAAAATATCCAGTTTTTGGTAGTTTCACGTAATAGCTCTCATTCCATAAGAATCTGCTTTCAGCAAAAACCAGCACTGTTGTAATGAAGGAATAGTTCATGCAAAAATGAAACTTTAATCAATTTGTCACCTTGATGTTGTTTTAAAAAGAGGCTGCAATATAAATGATCATAATCTGCCAGTGAGTGATGCATATGGGTTGATCAAACCTTTTTAGCCCTCACAACTACACTATTGTTTAGAAGTTTGGGGTTGTTTTTAAATGTTTTTAAAGAAAGTCTCATGCACTTAATGGCTGAATTTAATAAAATAAAATAAAAGAAGTAAAAACAGTAAAACTGTGCAATAATGTAACAATTTAACAATAACTAAAATACATTTTCTAGTGTAGTATATTTTAAAATCTTATTTATTTTTGTGATCAAAGCTGTATTTTTAGCAACATTACTCTAATCTCACATTTCACATGATCCTTCAGAAATCATTTTGATATGCTGATTTACTGCTTAAGAAACAAATTCTGATAATTATCAATGTTGTTTGTCTAGTAACTGTGATGCATTTTTTCTTTGATGTATTTAAAGTTTAAAAGAACAGCATTTTTATTTTTATTTTTATAATAACATTATAAATGCCTTTACTGACACCAGACTTTTTCAACAGTAGCTTATATCCTATGAATCATTCACTGGGCTATCCTTGGAAACTCTCTTTTTCACTTCCCGACTCCTCACTTGCATTTTCTTGATCTATTTTTGTGGCCGTGCATTAAAACTATCTCTTCCCTCTTTACCCTCACGGCCCTATCGCTGTAGAAAAATTCAATTATTTTCTGTCAAAAGCATTTTGACATGTTTATAAAATTATTCATATTACGAAAAAATTACAAAATTATCAACTTCCAAACCCATTTTCTGTTATTTTTTCTTTGTGGAACACAAATGAGAACTAGTTAAATATTCAGAATGGAGAATGGAATATGTTTTTTAAAATAACACCATAGTGCATTCATAAAAATCTCTATTTGTGATTCTAAAGAACAAAACAATCATGCAAACAATGCCAATGCTAACAATTTTTGCATGAACTATTCCCTAAAAGCTGCTGTGTGCAATCCCAGAGATGAATACAAGTAGCCATTTGTAGGTCGATTTTCCCCAAAGAGAACAAACACTGATGTTTTTAACATTTCCTGCTTGTTTATGCCACACAATATACACGCTTAACAACTAAAGACTCTCAAAAGTGGTTTTCAAAGCAATGCAAGAACCATTTTTAGTTCTACGCTTTCAGTAAAAAGTTATTTTAAATATTTTTTTTTCTTAGTGTGAAGAACATTCTAATAATCTAAAGAACGCTTTTCCACTATATATATAAAAAAAAACTTTAGTGGAATGAAAAGATTCCATGATTGTTAAACTATAAATGCCAATGAAGAAACTTTCCATTGCACAAAAGGCTCTATATGGGCCATTCTACAGAATTAATCCAAAGTCAGAGTTGGAAACGTCTTGAAAAAGATGCAAACTGTATAATATCCAAGGTATACATTTCTAGTAATTACATTTTTAACAATATTTCAAGTGTAGTTTATGAGATTTGTTGTATTTCGAATCCAATTTTTCTTTGTAAAAGGCAAAAAGTTGATCATACTGATTTCAAAGTTAGGGATTAATACATAAAGTTTCATAATTAATACATAAAGTTTCATAATTTACAAAGAAATATATACATTTTTTTTTATTTTTTGAACTTCACTTTTTAAAAGAATCAAAGATACTTTAAAAAAAAAAAACAATGGGGAAAAATACAAAAATTATTTAAATATCATTTTCATAAATTGAAATTTAGAGGTTATTGAAATAACTCAATAAATAATGATTTAAAATATATTAAGCTTACGAATATTTCAAATATTACTGTGGGTTTCAATAGATAATATAAGGATCTAAGATGTAAATGGTTTTTAAATGTGTTTTTTGGGTTGTGGGACAGCAGTTTGCACCAATTCTGTAGAAGACCCCATATAAGGAAAAGGATTCTTTAGATTATGTTCTTCACATGAAGAAACAAAAGGTTATTTTAAGAACCGTTAACTGAAAGGTTCTTTTGGGGAACCAAAAATGGTTCTTCTTTGGTATCACTTTTAATTTTAAGAGTGTAGCAACTCTGACTCAACCACTGCCTTGACTTTCAGACAACATCTTTTTAAATCCATCTGATGGCACTGAAATTCCACACGCAGCTTTAAAGTATGTTATTCCTTCAATGCTTTCCACCAAAAAAAGAAAATACATTTGTGCTCTCAGAACAAAAGGAAATTCAACAGGATAACATCCGATGGTAAGAACCTTGAAGTCTACCCAGCGATCCAGTTCAGCAGTGGATCTCATAAGCAATCTGCGTGTCAAACAGCAAACTCTGGTTCATGAACAAGCCTTCGGGGTCAAGCGGAGGTGCTTCTCCTCCTTCCGCGGGAGCCCTACGGGGTCCGATCCCAACGGCCCGGCCCGGGGTCAGCATGCACTCGCCGACCTTTAGCGTCGACCCCTGTTGGTTGCAGGACGACTGGGGAGGCAGCACTGGTTTGGCACGGTTTAACACGTACATCTCGTGGCCACGTTCATCTCGATACTCTTCAAGCTGAGCGAACGTAGTGGGACCATCGGAGTAGTCGTTGACATAGAGGATGCTTTCCTCTTTGCTGGCACCGTAACCGCCTTCCTCTTTCTGCCGCTGGCGGTGGCGACTGTAAATCATGCAGAGAAGCAACAATGCCGTCAATGCCAAAAGAGAGATTCCCACAGCGATGGCTGTCTGAGTTGCGGTCCCAAGTGCGTTGAAGTCCATGCTTTCAAGTTCATAAAGCGGCTCCTGACTCACATCCACCGAGGAAGGATGATAGTAAGACGAGGAATGTAGTCGAGGCCAGATTTCTGAGCGAGACGAAGACGAAGACATGTTCACCGACAGGTGAAAAGTCACCCGAGCCACTCCGCCGGGATTCCAGGCCTCGCATTCGTAGCGTCCTGCATGGGCCACTGTAACATTGCTGAGAAACAGCATCCCGCTTCCTGTGTCCGGGTTAAAGCTTTCCCGATCTCCTCCATCGTCGGATCCTCCTCGGACTGGCCCACGACTCGCCTGCCCTCCTTTTCCACCAGGCCTGGCTGTTACCAGCCTCCCACCGGTTTTGGTGTCTCCATCCATCCCGACCTCCTGCACCAGACCTCTGGGCGACAGCTGAGCTTTTCCGTGGGACGCTTTTCTCCAAGTGACTTGTGGCTGTGGGTATCCGGATGCCTGGCAAGATACGCGTAGACTCTCCCCCAAACGCACCGTCAAATGGCTGGGCTCCAGTTGCACTACGGGCGGTATGCAAACGAGGCTGTTTGCGGGAACCTCGACCAGACTAAGATGGGAAAGCCGCGGAGGTTCGGCACAGAGCATTCGCCGCTCGGCTGAGCTTAATAGCCTCTGACCTTCTTCGTTTATCCAGCCGCGCAGCCAGTGCAGAGCGCAGTCGCAGCGCCACGGGTTATCTGTAAGAGCGAATGCAATATAAGCCTCTCAAAATACAGCAATATTAAATATTTACCCAAATGGCATGTCATGCAAAAATATTTGAGCAAACGTAAAGCTGGTCTGACATCTAAATGCCATGTCACTGAGGTATATTTGCAGGCCGTGCAACTCATACAACACCAACTGTTTTATAGTGAAAGGTTGGGTCATGAATGTAAATTAGTTTTCTTAACCTGGCTGAGCTACCAATGGAAACATTTCTTAATTAATATTTATGAGACTATCTTACATTTGCTTTTCTTAAATGAGAAGTTCACTTCCAGAACAAAAATGTACAGATAATTTACTCACCCTCTTGTCATCCAAGATGTTTATGTTTTTCTTTCTTCAGTCATAAAGAAATTATGGTAACACTTTACAATAAGGTTCATTAGTTAAACATTAGTTAATGTACTAACTAACATGAACTAACCATGAGCAATACATATATTACTGTATTTACTAATCTTCATTAACATTAGTTAACGAAAATACAGTTGTTCATTGTTTGTTCATGTTAGTTCACACTGCATTGACTAATGTTAACAATATTTCAATCATGTATTAGTAAATTAACAATAACTGAAATTTGTTACTGAAATTATGTTTTTTGAGGAAAACATTTCAGGATATCTCTTCATATAGTGAACTTCTGTGGTGCCCCCAAGTTTGATCTTCCAACTGCAGTTTAAATGCAGCTTCAAAGGGATCCCAGCCAAGGAAGAAGGGTCTTATCTAGTGAAACGATTGGTTATTTTCTAAAAAAAATATATATATATTTTTTTTATTTAATTTATTTAATTTAAAATTAATATACTTTTTGACCTCAAATGCTCGTCTTGTCTAGCTCTGAATGAACTCCGGTTCATGACAGTTAGGGTATGATGAAAAACTCCCATCTCATTTTCTTTTCCCACTTCAGAATCATCCTGCATTGCTGTTTTACCTTTTTTTTGTAAAAGGCATTTGACCTTCTATGCACATCACTGCAGAAGTACCGACCCAGTGTTTACTAAGTGAACATGTGAAGAAGATCAAACAAGAATAATTTTGAAGTTGGAGAAGATAATGAGATGAAAGTTTTTCGACGTACCCTTACACCGTGTCTACGCCGGACTTGAGCAGTGCGATGCGACAAATTACAATAGAACCTATTATGCTGTCTACACTGGATGTGGGGCTGGGTGGCACGGCGTGACACGGCAAATTCCTGACAGTAATCTGCTGCCGCGTTTTATTTTTTGACGTGCTCACACAAAGTTTAAATGATTTGCAACGGTCGCTTTGTCGTGTTCAGTGTAGACAGACTTTAGCTGCTGCGGCCAGCGTAGACATGAATTGGAATACACAAAGTTCACGCAGAGCTAGATAAGCATTTGAGGTTAAAAAGTATTTAAATTTTTTTTTTTTTTTTTTTTTTTTAGAAAATAACCTATCGTTTGCTGGATAAGACCATTCTTCCTCCGCTGGGATCGTTTAGAGCCCTTTTAAGCTTCATTTAAACTGCATTTTTGAAATTCAAACTCGGGGGCACCATAGAAATCCACTATATGGAGAGAAATTCTCAAATGTTTTCCTCAAAAAAACATAATTTCTTTACGACTGAAGAGAGAAAGACATGAACATCTTGGATGACAAGGGGGTTTTGTTCTGGAAGCGAACGTCCCCTTTAAGAGAAAAATGTAATGTATTCCAGTGATTCAAAGCTGAATTTTCAGCATCATTACTCCAGTCTTCAGTGTCACATGATCCTTCAGAAATCATTCTAATATGCTGATTTGCTGCTCAAGAAATCAAATGCGAACCTCTTACCTGTGACTCTCAGCACCTGTAGGCTCACGAGGGGTTTGAGTGAAGCGGGACTCAGGGATCTCAGGTTGTTCCTGCTCAGGTCCAGAAGAGCCAGAGAGGACAGGCCCACCAGAGCTTGGTCTCCCAGCACCTCCACTGCATTCTCCTGCAGGTGCAGCTCCTGCAACCGCTGCAGTCAACATTTCATCATGAAAATTATGACAAGCATGATCATGGCTATCATAAAAACACACTTTGTAAAGCAATCGAGCATAATGCAGAGTCATCTATTTTCAGTTCAGTGTCTCCATCAAATTAGCATACTGCTGAAAAAGCCAGTACAAAAGAGTTTTTGTACTGCTTTTCTGTGGTTTTCCCTTCTCTTCTACTCTCGTGAAATGTATGTACTTTACTGTAATATTATGTAAAGGCTTTGCAAATATTTGTAACATTCTAAAAATTATTTTAGTGAGACAGCAGTATAGTTTTAGTATTTCATAAATTTTCCCACAATGTTGGGATAAAACGTTCTAATATTGTTGCGTGCACAACATGTCATCAATATTTTGCAGATTATTTCTATTGACAATGGTCAGTTATTGATTGGCATTTCTCGTTTGGCTCTCGGCGGAGGCGGTCGCATCTTTCTCCTCTCCCTGCCCTATCTCTCCTCTTGTCTCGTCTTGTTAGTTCTATCTCTGACACTCTCTTTGCCCTGCTCTCCAATACAAAAGGAATTATGGATTTGATCAACTGGACTCTGAACGCAATTGACACCATCTTCTCGACGAGAAGCCTGGGTTCGGGGGAACCCAACTGTCCTGCAGGAACATTTGCAGCTGGATACGTGATGGACGGGTGGGAGAAGTGGCGCGTCATGTGCCTGGCCGCTCTGTCCCTGGAGGATGTTGAAGATATTTACCTATTCGGAACTTTGATAACAGGGTTTCTGCTGATGGGATTAGGTGGGACCCTGGGGTATCGACGATTGGTTAAAGCGGTCAGCGCGGCTCAAAACCCCACTAAGCTGGCCGGCTGGATTGAAACAGTGGTGGGCAGAGCTGTTAGTACTCAGACTGTGGTTATGGACCGCAAATTGGAAAACATTGTGGAGAAGCTAGCGGCTATGCAACGAGTTTTGGACAGACCGGGAGACCAGTGATGGACATTAGATATCTGCGAAATTGGCAGATATTGACCCAAAAGGAAACCTTTTTCTCTTTTGGCTCCCCCCTTCTTCCAGACGGCCTTGGTCAGGCTGGGAAACCACCAGCTAAAAACAGCCTGACCAGCCTGGCCAGGCTGGGAGACCAGCTACTTCCAGCTTAAACCAGCTAAGACCAGCCAACCAGCCTAGGCTGGTATTAGCTGTTTTTTTTCAGCAAGGTTTACAAAGAAAAATAAGGTTGCTGGAGACAAACAGCTTCCCCCGGAGAACAAGATAAGGAGACGCTCTGAATTCCTTCTCCCTGTTCCAAGGACACCTGTTGTGGTCTGGGCTCAGACTCCACAGGCTTGCACACACACACACACACACACATGCACGCACACATATATACGTACATGGCTACAGATCGAGAACCCTCCCCCGTGCATTCCACGCCTTCGTGCTTCTCACCCCCGGTGTGGGTAGGCGGGTCTGTGACCAGCGCTGTCATGGCTGCAGGACTGGATGGCTGTTGCCTACATTGGACTTGTTCCTCATCCCCTATCCCCCTCCCCTGTTGCAATGTTATGTCTGTGACTATGTGCCTATCACCTCTCTTTTCCAAATGTGTCTTATTCCTTATTTTCCATACCATTCCGTTGCCTTGTACTTGTACATGGGTAATGACAATAAAGTTGAATCTCATCTCATCTCATCTTATTGTCATGTTTTGGGCTGTACTAATCAGTCAGACCAGGAAAACATAATAGACTGCCAAAGTTATAATAAATCAGGGAGAAGAGTGCAAAAAAGAAGTCTGAGGAACAAAAGGCATTTGTGGTTGGCCAAACTGAACCAGGATTTCCAGGGCAAGTGTCTTGACAACATTCATGTTTGTTCTTATCATTTCCGGACTGGTAGGTGAAATGTTAGGCTAATATCTTAACCCTCTGGGCCTCTTCAGTCATTTTTAACTGAAAAATGTTATATTTTGAATTTTAAAATTTTTTAGCTTCATCAGAATGAGATGACACTTGGTGACTTTTGTTGCATTAGCTATGTGAGTACACAAAAAAAATCACTGACATGATTCGGATATGTTAAAGCAGGGGTCCCCAAACTTTTTCTGAGAGGGCCACATAATTTTCTTTTCTTTAATGGAGGGCCGGGTCGGTTTATAAAAGAAAATTCCATGGACCGGACTGACTACTAGTATTATTATTATTTATTATGATTTTACCTGTATTTATTATACCTTTTAATGCTAGAATAGTGTATTATTTTGTTATGCACCACACAGACAAATTATCATTTCTTTTTAAAAGATATACAGGTGCATCTCAATAAATTAGAATGTCATGGAAAAGTTCATTTATTTCAGTAATTCAACTCAAATTGTGAAACTTGTGTATTAAATAAATGTAATGCACACAGACTGAAGTAGTTTAAGTCTTTGGTTCCTTTAATTGTGATTATTTGGCTCATATTTAACAGAAACCCACCAATTCACTTTCACTTTCATCTCAACAAATTAGAATATGGTGACATGCCAATCAGCTAATCAACTCAAAACACCTGCAAAAGTTTCCTGAGCTTTCAAAATGATCTCTCAGTTTGGTTCACTAGGCTACACAATCATGGGGAAGACTGCTGATCTGACAGTTGTCCAGAAGACAAGCATTGACACCCTTACGCACAAGTAGCACAAGTTCCTTGATGATTTGGGGTGCAATGTCATCTGCTGGTGTTGGTCCACTGTGTTTTTTGAATCACACGGCAAACTCCGCCTTCAGCATTTTCAGTGCTTCCACAGACTTTTCAACTGGGAATGGGGCCACTGGTTTCTCAGCTGAAAATTTTTGGGTAACTGGGAGATGAGTGAAGTCTTGCTTTTGCACCTGTTCAATCACGATGACGCATTATGTTGAATGTACCATTCTGTTGGTGAATTTAACAAATAATTAGGCTATGTTAATAACTAAGGGAAATTTTAGTTTGAAAGCCAACCTTTATTATCAAATACTGACATGATATAAGTAAAACATTTAAAATTACATTTTCAAAATTTGTCTCTGGCATTGTTCAGAGGGCCGGTCAAAATGTGGGGGCGGGCCACATTTGGCCCCCGGGCCTTAGTTTGGGGACCCCTGTATTAAAGGGTCAAAAAAAAATAATAGTCACACTTGGCTCCTTCGCGGTCAAAAATGTCCGACATAGAAAATGAATGTGAAATATGAAAAAATGCGATAATTCTGATCATTGTTTGGTCATACAAGCTACAAATCAGCCACTGTGCTGAAAAAAAGTGTTCAGAAAGTGTTCTTCATTAAAATTAAGAAACAGTCCAAAAAATAATAATTTTGACTCCCAAAGCCCCTATACACAGGGGCTTTGGGATTCCCATTGTTTTTTTGTGTTTTTTTTTTTTGTTTTTTTGTTTTTTTTTTAGACTGTTTCTTCATTTTAATAGGGTTTGCATTTAGAAATATATTTAGACGTTCTAAAAGATTACTTTTGTTAATATTTAGATATTTTTTGATTGGATAAATATCAGGTTTTGCTGAAAAAAAAGTGTAATGACATGTAACCTTCTGTATCTCCCTATATGCATACGGAGATCATTACACAAATTTTTATTTTTTTGGCCACCAGATGGCCAAAATTAAAAATGTTCATTAAAATGTTCATTAAAACATTTATTTGTTTATTTTAATGGAAATATAAAGAAAAAATAGTTAGATTTACGATGTCAATAACTGAAGGTCAAGTTTTTAAAATGTTGTGATAAATGTTCGTCGAATCATTTCATTTGGTTCAAATAAAATGATTGGATACCCCACCTGCCTGTCAACCTATGTATTTGCATACCTCCGCGCAGCCAATAGCGAAAGTTTGGGGGCGGGGCTACAGTAGCAAGCCAAATTAGAAGGTGTTTGTTTAACTGATGTTAATCCGTAAATCCGTTACAGAAGAGCAAACCAAAATACTAAGACCTGCCAAAATACACAGAAATAGTCATTATGGTAAAACAAAAGTAAATACTGGCAGAAGTTTTTACAAGATGGAGGATTCGTATGAAATGTTTGGATTTCAGTCGATACGACGAATTTGAGTTTTTTTCTCGTCAGGTAAACTGAACTTAAAGTTAAAAGTATTCCTGATATGTTGGACCTTTTATTAAAAGCAGCCTTTTTATACCTGTTGAGACATGTTTTCATTGTTATAGACTCGTAAGAACCATGTTTGTGCTGTTTGACCTGCGAAATGGGCGTTTGAAAACATGCTTTATTGTTGTAATTCCGCTAGGTGACACTAATAGCGCAAAAACATTTCCTATGCAAAATTCACATATTTTCCTTTTCAGTTCACAATTTCATTTTGGAAATAATCTTGTTTAGGTAATAATGATCTCTTGAATAAACTTTTTGCCTATTTCATGTAGCTCACATGCCAATAAAATTACAATCCTTGTTGAACCTTTATCCACCTTATTTTTCTTTGTAAACCTTGCTGAAAAAAAAAAAAAAACAGCTAATACCAGCCTAGGCTGGTTGGCTGGTCTTAGCTGGTTTAAGCTGGAAGTAGCTGGTTTTAGCTGGTCTCCCAGCCTGGCCAGGCTGGTCAGGCTGTTTTTAGCTGGTGGTTTCCCAGCCTGACCAGCCTGGCCAGGCTTGAAAATTGGCCTAAACCCCTCTAAAACCATCCTACTGACCAGCTAAAACCAGCCAACCAGCCTAGGCTGGTTTTAGCTGTTTTTTTAACCGGGGCAACTGGGCCATTTGTAAATATTATGCATCCAGCTATTTTTAGCTGTACAGAACAGCTCGTTGTGCTGCTTGATATTGCAAATTTGTGTGTCTTACCCAAGGGGCAACCTCCCGCTCTCTCTATTGAAACCAACACGGAAGTGTCTTAAAATGCAATTCATCGACTGGCCGCTTGAGGCTGGCTGCAAAAGAGAGTCAGTCCCATTGACTCCCCATGTTAAAATGCCCAACTTTACAGCAGAAAAAAGTATGTTTACAGCCTGGTTCAAAAAATGGTTTTGGTCTATATAGCTAGTTTTGCCCTTCATGTCAACTGTGAGGGGGGTGAATTTTTTTATAACTCATCCGTTTAAGTTATATTAAGCCTTAAAGTTGAGCATAATTAAGGGTGTGTCCACTTGAGTGACAGGGGGATTGCCGCTGCTGTCACCACTGTCGCGCTAGGCGGGCGTGGTTTCAGCAACCAGCTCCACCCACGTTCCGCCTTTTTGCCCATTTTTGATTGTCCGGGAGTGACGCGCGGTGACGCGTTTCCAAGATGGCGACGGCCGAATCCCGCCCACAACAGGCTTCAAAATAGCGCTTCAGAATCCTACGGGTGACGTCACGGATACTACGTCCATATTTTTTACAGTCTATGGTCTTACCATATTATTTTAATATATTATCTTAATTATGAACACAATACTGTGTAGTGCAAGCTGTTTTACTATTTTGCGTGTTGTTATTCTTCTTATCATTTCCCTATAGCAGCTAGTGAACCGGAAGTCTCACCCATAGGCTTACCTCTGCGTTGAAGAATAAGGTGAATAGTCAATTTTTAAATGGTTTTAATCACATTAATGCTGCACATGAATGCTCCCATAACCTACAGTAGATGGGAGTGGTAAAACATTTGGAAGTGCATATTTTGATATTCATTTGATATATTTCAGATGGTTCATCTACCTGCAGTCCACGGAAGGTGTAGTCCTCCAGTCTGGTGATCTGGTTTCCTGCGAGGTAGAGGATGCGCAGGTGGTCCAGGCCGCGGAACACGTCAGCTGTGATCAGGTGGATGCGGTTTCCGTTGAGCGCAAGCTCCAGAAGCAGGCCCAGGTTTTTGAATGCCCCGGCCTCCAGTGTGGAGATGCTGTTGTTCTGCAGATAGAGGTAGTGCAGCTGGCCGAGGTCAGATAGATCCCGCTGACGGATCTGTCCAATGGCATTGTCCTGTAGAAAGATGGTCTGAAAGGACCATGGGATGCCATGGGAAAAACATTAGTACACTAACACAGGTTTTTTTAAATAAAAGAGAGAGTGAGTGATATGTGACCCTGGACCACAAAACCAGTAATATGGTTCAATTTTGTGAAATTTAGAAAATGCATGCTTTGTTAGGATAGGACAATATTTGGCTGAGATACAACTATTTGAAAATCTGGAATCTGAGGGTGCAAAAAAATCGAAATATTGAGAAAATCACCTTTTAAGTTGTCTAAATGAAGTTTTTAGCAATGCATATTACTAAGCAAAAATTAATATATTTACAGTAAAATTTATAAAATATCTTCATGGAACATGATCTTTACTTAATATCCTAATGATTTTTGGTGTAAAAGAAAAATCAATAATTTTGACCCATACAATGTATATTTGGCTATTGCTACAAATATACATGTGCTACAAAAGACTGGTTTTGTGGTCCAGGGTCACATATGGTTGATTTTAAAAAATAGCATTAAATAAATTTAAGCAGAAAGTACTAGAGATAGCAAGTTTGATCTGTGTTTCTTATCAATATTCACACTTTTCAGCTTTAAAATAGCTAGTCAATATATAAACAACATATATCAGTTCTCTGAGAAACATAATAACAATAATAATAATGATAAATTATTATATTGATAATAAAATTATATTATTATTATAATGCTTTATAGTTTTAGTTTAATGATAATTTAAATTACATTAATAATATAATTATCACTTGATTGTTATAATTATTATAACAATTATTATTATATTAATAGTGCAAGTATTATTGTAAATATTATTGTTGTTGTCATTAATAATATAATTATTATTAATAATATGCTTTATTGATGTAGTCTAATAATATTTGAAGTTGAATGAATGAATGAAGCATTTATATAGCGCTTTCATTGTGTATTGCTGTACACCCAAAGCGCTTTACAATCATATGGGGGATCTCTCCTCAACCATCACCAGTGTGCAGCATCCACTTGGATGATGCGTCGGCAGCCACAGTACAACGGCGCCGGTGCGCTCACCACACACCAGCTACAGGTGGAGAGGAGAGAGTTATGGAGCCAATTCAATGAATGGGGATTATTAGGAGGCCATGATTGACTAGGGCCAGTGGAGGGAATTTGGCCAGGACACCGGGGTTACACCCCTACTCTTTACGAGAAGTGCCATGGGATTTTTAATGACCACAGAGAGTCAGGACCTCGGTTTAACGTCTCATCCGAAGGACGGTGCTTTTTACAGTATAGTGTCCCCATCACTATACTGGGGCATTAGGACCCACATAGACCACAGGGTGAGCACCCCCTGCTGGCCTCACTAACACCTCTTCCAACAGCAACCTAGTTTTCCCAGGAGGTCTCCCATCCAGGTACTGACCAGGCTCAACCCTGCTTAGCTTCAGTGAGCAACCAGTCTTGGGCTGCAGGGTGATATGGCTGTGGCCATATCAAGTTGTTGTTACAAGTAGTAGTATTACTATTATTACTATGTTTTATAGTTTTAGTCTAATGATCATTAAAATTATATTAACAATGGAATTATTATTATTATTATATTTTATTAGTAGTAGTATAGAATAATAATATTTAATAATTTATATTATTAATTCTGTTGTGATTAATAATAATAATAAATTATATAGTTAATTATAATAGTGAATAGTGTAGTTTTAAAAGTTATTAATTTTAATTTCTAATTTTAACAAATCTACTTAAAAAATTATATATGTATATAAATATTATTTAAATAATATAATAATAATGTATACTATGTGTATATCATTTCTTGAAAGATTTTTTTAAATAATTTTTATAATTTCTAATAATAATTACAAAAACTTAATGAGAATCTGCATCGCTTTTATTTTATAGAAAGCTGCAGTGATTAAAATGGTTTTGGCGTGCCGAGAAATACAAGCAACATCCAAGCAACATCCGTCTCTTTCATGTCAACATGAGTTTTTGTCCTAATCAGCGACAGCAGTGAGAGACTGCAGACAAAAACACCCATTTAGCCTGTTCTGAATCACAAAGTACAATGTTTTTTTTTGCTTTAGCTGTTCTTTTTCACTCCTTTTAAGGTGAATTCAGTGAAAGAAGGTTTTCTTTAACATGAAATAGATAAGTGCAATGTTCTGGGGGTGTTGCACAACTCTGGGTCGACTATCCTTGAGCACAAACAAATCAATTAGCAACATCAGAAGGGCATTAATGGGCTTTCACAAGAGCGGAACAACGGAGTGGCCTGTCTTCACTCATTTAACTGTATTAATGATGCAACATATTACACTGATTAATTTTGTAATTGATTTCTATCAAGCTATTGTCTGTGATCAAACACAGGCCGAGCCGAAGCAAATTTCTTGTGAAGCATAGGTTACACGGGTCAATTGAGCAATTTATGCGAGCCGGCTTATGAATATTCACGAGCTGCAGTGATGTTAGAGATGCGACTGGGGCAGATACAGAGACATGCAAATAAGGTCCACAGGGCGACGCAGACCCAGACCATGATTTAGTGAACGATTTCCAGCACTATCTGGAGTTATGATCTATAGTATAATGCCAGGTTTGCTGTATTGTGGGTCAAGGTGTAGATACAAACAAAAGAAGGCAGTATTTTATCATTTAGGGTGACCAGATGACCGGAATAAAAAATTAGGACAGGTTGGAAAATAGTGCTTATATGTGGGACAGTTCTGATCTAGTGTTTTTTTTTTTTTTTTTTTTATGTTTTCATTCACTAACGTCTGTTAAGAACTGAATAGAAATAAAAACACATTGTTTAATCATTCATAACAAGACCAAAAATATTTATTACAGTAAACACGGTTGACTTGACTTGATTTCACATCAACTTTATGAATGCTGATCAATCTCTCTCAATTCAGCCTAGTTTTCTCCCATAAAAGCAAATGTAAAGTATAAACATCTTGACATTATTTCTGGTCACGTTGCATGTGAAATTATGCAAAAAAATAAATAAAAAAATGCATATAAACAGTATGCAAAATAAACTTTTTATTAATTTACATGACAGAATGTTTAATTTAAATGACGAAAAAGATGGATATTAAATGTAAAAAAAAAATGGCACACATTTGACATAGTCTCTACTTGCTCTGAACTTTGATGTTGGAAGTCAAAATTGTTTTAACATTGATAACACCAATAAGCATAAAAAAGTATGTATGATTAATAAAATATATAAGAAGATTTTAAAATGACTAATTTTGATTCAAATTATTCAGAATGATTAAATTATTAGAAAAAAAATACCACTGTAAATGTCATAGTAACAGTGGATCTGTTCCAGCTTCTCTATGACCTTGGAAGTATTTTTGACATTTTTTTGACGTTGGAGTATTTTTTCCATGTTGTTTTAAACATTTATAACAACAATAAACACCCAAAACACAACAAACAGTCACTCTTATGATTTGAATATTTATTAAAAAGTTAATTAATTTATATTATTAATTACCACTGTCAATTAAAATAATAAAAATAGAAAACTAGAAAAACAATTAATAAATCATTGTAGGAACTATTTTTGATGTTCTGTGATGGAGTATTTTTTACATGTTGTTTTTAACATTTCTAACAACAATAGACACCAACCATACGAAAAAAAAATAATTCTTATGATTTGAGTATTTATTAAAAATGTATTATTTATATTATTCATTACTTAATTCTAATTTAAATTAATTAATTCAAAATTATTCGAAAAATTTGTAAATTATTGTAGGAACTTTTTTTGATGTTCTGTGATGGAGTATTTTTTTACATGTTGTTTTTAACATTTCTAACAACAATAAACACCAACAATACAAAAAAATAATTCTTATGATTTTAGTATTTATTAAACATTTTATTATTTATATTATTAATTACTTAATTCTAATTCAAATTAAGTAATTCGAAATTGTTAGAAAAATTCATAAATCACTGTAAGAACTATTTTTGACATTCTGTGACTTTGGAGTATTTTTCCATGTTGTTTTTAACATTTACAACCTCAATAAAAATGTAAAACACACAACAATTCATATGAATGAATGAGTATTTATTAAAATATATAGTATTTAAATTATTAATTCATTATTTTATTTAAAATAATTCAAAATTACTTGAAAAATGAAATCATTGTGATGTATTTTTCCATATTTTTTAACATTTATAACAACAATAAACATAAAAAACACTCAAATGTTTTCATTTAAATATTTATTATATATATAAATATAATTATTTATATTATTAATAACTTATTTTGATTAAAATAATAATAATAAACTTTTTTTTTTATTGTGCATTGCCAAATATATTTAATAAATGATTCGGTTATAAAATGATACCCTTCACTCTTAAAAATAAAGTTTTCGAAACGATGCCATAGAAGAATCTTTTTTGCATCCCAAAAAACTGTATTATTTATATTATTAATTACTTATTTCAATTAAAGTCATTTAAAATCAATAGAAAAATTAATAAATCACTGTAGGAATTGATTTAGGATGATTTAGATACTTTTTATGTACATTGCAAATTCTATTTAATAAATGGTTAGGTTATAAAATGATGCCTTTCACTCACTAAAGTTTTCAAAAGGGGTTTTCGCAATGCAATGATGCCATAGAAGAACCACTTTTCCCCCCAAAGAACCTTCTGTGCAAGTTTCAGTGAAGGTTTTCATTTCACTTTCATTTTTTCTTAGTGTGAAGAACATTTTAATAATGTAAAGAACATTTTACCAGTAAAAAAGAACATTTTGTAGAATGGAAAGATTCCATAAATGTTAAAGGTACTTCATAGATCCACTGATGCTAAATGGACCCTTTTTGTGACACGTCAAGGAACAGTTTGACCCACCCATAGACCTCCACATGCATTTACGCGACTGACCTGTGTCCCATGTGTAATGCCTTGCGGGATCTCTTTGAGCCCGATGGATCCACATTCGACAGTCAAACTATAGCAGCGGCACCCAGAGGGACAAGCGACAGAGGACGCGCACATCTGGGCCAACATGAGCACCAACACCACAGACAGCTGAGGAGGATTCATCTCAGAAAGAACTGTGAAAACAGGAAAGAGGGAATGATAGAAAAGAGGCGGCAGAACTAGGGCAAAAGAGAGGAAAGAGAAAAGAAGAAAGAGAGAAGGATTGCAGTTAAACCAGTGGAAAATAATTGTCCAAAAGAAAAAGAGAGAGACAAAAAGACACGGCTTGTTGTTAAAGAGCGCATGCACGTGTGAGCTAATCGGATCCGTAACGCATGAGAATCCCGCTTAAGTGGATCGGAAAATTGAATCCTGCCGAGCAGAAAGGAAAGTAAGCGTAGAGTCAACATAAGGAGGGAAAAAAACGGCTGAAAGAAGGATAGCTCTCACTCCTTCCTCCCGGTCCCTACAGAAGGGTCTCTTAGGAAGAATCTGTGGTGGGCTTTGGTTAATTAAACATGAGGCTTGAGGTGCACATGCTCGCTGACTCCAGGATCTCTCTTCTGTTTTGAGAGAATATGAAATACAACTCCAAACACTGGCCGGCGTGCACTGCACGCTTCTCCCGGGAGAGCAGATCAAACCCTCAGTCTGCTCCACTCGCCTCATCCATCTCAAATCCCCAGCTTTTCATTAAGACATGGATTATAAGAGTTATGAACAAAGACATGTGCATTTTGGCCCCCCGGCCCCAGATTTACAGCATGCTGGACTGGATGTACTTCAGGGCTGGACTGTATTATTGCATATACAGCTGGAAATGTGTTCCAAAGTCTACCTTGGTGTATATATTAATATATATTTGCTTTCTGCACATCATACAACACCAAAGATTCATTAAAAACATAATCTTATCTGTTAGTTTGTTTATAAAAAAAAAAATTGCATTACATATTAAAACCTGGTTATTTAATAGACTGTACATATATGGTTTTACTCTTAGGCTAATAAATGATGTTTATTTGAGGAAAATACAGTAAGAAACCTTTTTGATTTTAAAATACACCGCGTTCCAAATTATTATGCAAATCATATCTTTCTCTGGTTTTCATAATTAGTCAATGCAAATGACAGTCAGTATAATTTTTAAGTCATCAACCATTAGGGTATAATTCGAATTTTATTGAACAAACCTCCTAATGGTAACAGCATTTATTTCAAAAATAAAAAACTGAAAATGCACTGTTCCACATTATTATGCACAACAGAGTTAAAACATTGTAAAGGTTGTAAAGAACTGAAAATGGGCATTTGCTGAATTTGCAGCATTAGGTGGTCATATTTACTGAAATCAAAAGCTATTTCAATCAAAAACATCCTAACTGGGCAAGTTACATCTTACCATAGGACCCCTTCTTTGATATCGCTATCACAATTCTTGCATCCATTGAACTTGTGATTTTTTGGAGAGTTTCTGATTGAATTTGTTTGCAGGATGCCAGAATAGCCTCACAGAGCTGCTGTTTTGATGTGAACTGCCTCCCACCCTCATAGATCTTTTGCTTGAGGATGCTCCAAAGGTTCTCAATCTGGTTGAGGTCAGGGGAGGATGGTGGCCACACCATGAGTTTCTCATCTTTTATGCAGATAGCAGCCAATGACACAGAGGTATTATTTGCAGCATGAGATGGTGCATTGTCATGCATGAAGATGATTTTGCTACGGAAGGCACAGTTCTTCTTTTTGTACCATGAAAGAAAGTGGTAAGCCAAAAACTCGACATACTTTGCCGAGGTCATTTTAATACCTTTAGGGATCCTAAAGGGGCCAACCAGCTCTCTCCCTATGATTTCGGCCAAAAACGCCACCTCCTTGTTGTGGTCGCAGCCTTGTTGGGACATGTTCCATCCACTACTCCATCTATCTGGACCATCCAAAGATGCACAACACTCATCAGTAAACAAGACTGTTTGAAAATGAGTCTTGATGTATGTCTGGGCCCACTGCAACCGTTTCTGCTTGTGAGCATTAGTTAGGAGTGGCCGAATAGTAGGTTTATGCACAACTGCTTCAAAAACCTGTTTGCTACTTTGTAATGGCATTTTAGTAGCTGCTCTCTTAATCTGATGAATTTGTCTGGCAGAAACCTTCCTCATTCTGCCTTTACCTGCACGAACCTGTCTGTGCTCTGAATCAGCCTCAAATCTCTTCACAGTACAATGATCACACTTACGTTTTCGTGAAATATCTAATGTTTTCATACCTTGTCCAAAGCATTGCACTATTTGACGCTTTTCGGCAGCAGAGAGACCTTTTTCTTTCCCATATTGCTTGAAACCTGTGGCCTGCTTAATAATGTGGAACATCCTTCTTAAGTACTTTTCCTTTAATTGGGCTCATTTGGCAAACTATTTATCACAGGTGTCTGAGATTCATTCCAGTGATCCAAAGAGCATGAGACACAATACCATCCATGAGTTTAATTGAAAAACAAAAAACTGTGTGTTTATGACACTTACATCCAATTTGCATAATAATTTGGAACGCGGTGTAGCTGTTTTTCTATTTAAATATATTTTTTAAAACTATATTCTAAAATAGAATATTTTATATATATATATATATATATATATATATATAATGTGCATACACACATTTTTAAGATTTTCTAATTAGATGTTTTATTTAGCTATTTAAATGAATAAATACACAGGTTAACTTAGTTTACTAATTTAAGTTATATTGCATATATATTTTTTCCACCTTTTAAAAATGTTTTTTCAAAAAAAAATGTTTTTTTATTAAACATATTAATTTGTAAATGTAAAAAAATCTAATTCAGAATTTTTTTCAAATGTAACTTAAAGTTAACTAAGTTCTATTGTGCATATATAATAAAAAAAATATATAAATGGCTCAAAATTTCATCTGAACATCAGATATGCTCTGACTGACTGTGATTTTATTGTTGTGTCTCATTATTACAGTGGACTTGTTACTGGAAACCTGTGCCACCTGTTTAGGACACAGTGAAACCTATTTCAAACCTGATTTGTTTCATTTAACAGAACAACATGAATAACCGAGACACGAAAATACTAAACCTCTCTGTACCTGCCATCAATAGTATCCTTTGTGCTTTTTTCACAAACTACAACCCTTTCTTTCTTTCTTTAGCTGCTGTTCCAGTTAAATTGAGAATGAAAGAGTTTGCCGAGAGCCTCACCCAAACCCTGAGAAGCCTCACAAAACGGATCAATACAGAGTTCTGTGTGCGTTTAGCAGTTCTAGGTCGTCTGTCTCAGAGCTTAGAGCCTCACAGACATCTGTGAAACATGGCAATGACTGAAAATATCAGCACTGAAAGATTTAGAGGTCCGAAGCACGACACGAGGCGATTTGGAAATGCGGATTTGAGATACGAGCTCTGAAACAAATATGTCTGGAGCTCCTAAATAATGTTCAAAACTTTAAATATGAAACGACATCTCATTTTTCAGAAAAGCGCATCATAATGCACAATGAAAGAAAGATCGTCTGTGCGGGGACAGATAACAATGAATTGTTTCGTTTGGCCCCGATGTTGATGTGATACATTTGGGCCGTTCTTCGCTTAAATGTGTCACTGAGTGATGAACCGTGAGCAAATGTGAATATTTTATGCCTGTTGCTTAATTTAGAGAGTATTTGAGAGGACAGCGAGCTCTATTAATGCAATATGACCCACATAAGCCCTTTTATCTGCTCAAAGCATGAAGGAGAAAGCCATGATAAACATCAGTGGAGAAATGGCAGTCTATTCAAGCCCACTGTCCTGCACTCAAACGCTATTCTCCTGTCGCCGGAGACAGAGAATGGAAATCACAACAGATAGAATAAAGGGGGGAAATTCTGAATGAATTTAGCTTTCAGCGCCTTTCGTTTGCTACGTGTGTCGCCTCACAAACATCGGAGAGCCAAAGGAAGGAGCCGTGAAGTGTTGAAAAGGCGATGTTCTGTGAGATATGCCGCTCTCTTACATGTGCGTCGGGGTTCTGAAGTGATCCTGCCAGATGAGATCCTTTAAAAGCACTGGGAACATCTACAGAATTTAATATTTAGAGGCTTCGCGGCTGGTTTAGTTGAGAGACCCCGTGTTTGGAATTCACTGCATTTCCCTCCAAGAACAGCGGAGTGTGTTGAGAATGGAAAACGGGGAATGATGGATGGATTTTCAAGTCTTAACAGATGTCACATTTTAGATGGATGGATAGACAGACTGACATAGTGCAATAGCTGATATTAAGTGTGAATTATTATTATGATTTTTTTTTTTTCAACAGTTATATGGCCATTTTTTATGTTTTGGCATGCAACATGTATTTTCATTTATTTAAAAATAAAATAAAGTCAAAAAAATGCATCGATAAATATATAAATAATTGATTGAATAAAATAAAAAAATACATAATATACAATTTTAATAAAAAATCTAAAAAAAAAATGTATAAATGAATTAGTTACTTAATTTATTATTATTATTATTATTATCATCATTGGAAAATAAAATAAATTGTGCATTTAGTGGAGTATTTAAAAACAAAATGTACAATAAAAAATATAAATTACTGATTAATTAAATGGCCCATATTGTCAAAATCGAAATTTCCTGGCTTTTTTCATGATAACTGAGGTCTAGGGGCTATGTAACTACCATATAAGTTTCAAAAGTTAATCCACAGCAAACTGCACACAGCCTGCTTAAAGTAGCTGTTCCTTTTCACGAGCCGCTGTGACTTCCGTAAAAATGTGAGGTCCGATCTACTCAGTCACCACCTCGAGCAGCAACCACCGTCCCACCCTCCTTTTGTGAAACCCCGACAACATCGCGTCCATTCCATTGCTGAACAACAACGCAAAAACAAGTCGAGAAAACGCTGTTCAGTCAATGGATGTCAGGAAACTAATTTTCCGGAATCAGCGCACATTGTGAAAGGGGTTACTAAAGCAACAGTTACGTAGCTTACTGCATTTGGTGTTTGAAAAAGAAAAAACATTAATGATCGTTCTGAAATATCCTGTTGAGTACCATCAAGTCACAGCAGGCTAGGCTCTGGGCTAGGCTACAGCATACATGACCGTAGTTACTCGTGGTTGGACTGGCTGTGCGTCACTCAGAAAACATCAGGCCAATCAGAAGAGAGGCTCATGAATATTAATTAGAAGGGCCAAAATCGACCTGTTCTTGACAGAGCTCCTAAAAAAGGACCTGTAAAAATATACTGAGATGGATTTTGGCACTTAAACCGCAAATATATATTCTTAAGGACATCAACAACCAAGATAAACCTCCAGAAATGTGTACAATACGGGACCTTTAAATAAAAAATAAATAAATGCATAAAATAAAATAACATTTTATTAAAAATAAAATATTTTTATTTAAAAAAAAATAATAAAATAAAATAAAATGTATGAATAAATTAGTTCATTTATTATTTTTAGCAAGTAACATAAATCTTTCTTTAGTAGAGGATTTAAAAATAAAATTAAGTAAAATAAAATAAAGCGTATGAATGAATAAATAAATAATTGATTAATATACATAAAAAATTAACAAATACACAAAAAATAAAATTGAATGTATGCATTAATTAGTTTGTTAGTTATTTTATTATTATTATTATTATTATTATTATTATTATTATTGGCAAGTAACACAAATCTTGCTTTTAGTAGAGGAATTAAAAATGTAAAAAAGCCAAAAGCAAAATGAATAAATAAATAATTGTTTAAATAAATAAATACATAATGAATAAAAATAAATAAAATAAAATTTATGAATTACTTTGTTAGTTAATTTATTATTACTATGATTATTATTATTATTATTAACAAAATAAAATAAAATTATGTTCTGTATGATCATGTCATTGCAAACTTTATTTCTTATGTGGAACACATGGAGAAATGTTGTCCTTCACACATCTTATTATTATTATTATTATTATTATTATATAATAACAACATATAAATCTTATTTTTAGTAGAGGATTTAAAAAATAATATGTATGAATGAATAAATAATTGCTTAAATAAATAAATTAATTTAAACAAATGATTGAATGAATTAATGAAATAAATAAATAAAAACAAAACTTCTGTCATTATGTATGTTCATTTCATTGCAAACTTTATTTCTTTATAAAAAACAAAAAGCACCACAAGTGTCATAAAAGTGGTCCAGCTTTGTGTGCAATATTTAAAGTCCTCCAAAGCCTCTTGATTCATGACGCTTTGAGAAACAGACTAGAACTTATATCATTATTCATTGATAATCCTTCCCTCCAGTGAACTGTTAAACACAGCGAGTGCACTATTGAGAGCCCTGTCAGTCCAGTTGACAAGAGACCAACAGAAATAGAAATAGAGATGAGAAACAGATGGCGCATTCACAGATTCTTCATAAATGATTTCCATCATTTTAACCTCCCTTAAAAAAAATCAATTGTACTGAAAAAGCATTTCTACACATTTTGTTACACATTCAGCCCATCAGTTTACACTACAAAAAAGAAAACAAAAGAGCATCATTCTTCACCGGACAGATGCCGTCTAGGGGTCTCTGGATGATATACAGTACGAATGTCAGTTTGCTTCAGTGATATTTTCTACTGTCATGAGCCTGGTTATAATTCTGCACGCTTTGGATGAGCTATAAGGCCTGTACAGATCTGACAAGCTAATACACTCTGGTTTATAGTTTATACTGGACCTGAATGCAGTAAAGGCGGATTCTGCGAGCTGGCAGGGTTTTGTTTGCTCTTGTCTGAGGAGAGCTGTTCGGAGGGTTTAATATCTACAGTGCTGTATGTAAGCGGGTGATTCGTGAAATGGCACTTCATTCAGGACTCTGGCCCTGAGCGAGAGCAAGTAGACAGACGACTGTCCTTGTGCAAGGAAAACTGTACTTGAAATGTATAAGTGCTCCTCTGAATAGGAAAATGCGAGCTCAGTGGAGGACAATGGAATGTAAACTGTGGATCAGTTATTTGTATGTCCTACCTTTTCCTAGGAAATAAGAATTAATGACAAAACACATGGTCAAATCATATTATAACAGAAAATCAAAAAAAGTAGTAGTATTAATAGTAATAAATACAAATAATATTAATAATAAATACTACTAATAAAAATGAATTGCATATTTAAAAAAATAAATCAAAATTTTCCACCCTGGTTTTAAATTAACAAGCAAAACTCTGTGCAAAATTAAATTAAATTAAATTAAATTAAAATATTTGATTGCATTTTAAAAGTTAATCATCTTAAAATAATCTTATAAATATTCTATATTAAAATATATTAATGTAATAAAATCAGAATATTAAAATATTCTGATTTTATTACATTTTAAAAGTTAATAATCTTAAAATAATTGATTAAATAGTAATACAATTATTATTAATAATAATAGTAATAAATAAAAAATATTGTTATTTATTATTATTAATAATAATAATAATAATAATAATAATAGTAATAAATAAAAATAATAATAAATACTACTAATAAAAAATAATTTTTAAAAGGAATAGCACAATTTTCCACCCAGGTTTTCAATTAACAAGCAAAGCTCTGTGCAATTTAAAATTAAATTAAATAAAACATCATGATTTGATTATATTCTAAAAGTTAATAATTGTAAAATAATCTTTAAATTATTATTATTAGTAGTAGTAGTAGTAGTAGTAGTAGTAGTAGTAGTAGTGATAAATACAAATAATAACAATAAATACTACTAATAAAAATTAATTACATACATTTTTTTAAGGAATATCACAGTTTTCCATCCAGGTTTTAATAATAATAATAATAAATAAATATTTTTTAAAAAGAAATACTATTATTAAAAATAATTACATATTTTTTTTAAAGAACACAATTTTTCATCCAGGTTTTAGTTTAACAAGTAAACCTTGATGCAAAATAAAAAATAAAAATAAAATAAAATAAAATAGTAAAAAAGGAAAAGGCAAATCAAAAAGCCAACAATATTCATAATATGCAATGGCTGTTTTTTTTAAACAATTAGATTATGATAATAATAATAATAATAATAATAATAAAATAATAATAATAATAATAATAATAATAATAATAATAAATATTTAAAAATACATAAATAAATACTATTTCATTAAATACATATATATTTTTTAATTATTATTGACCCAGTATTTTTTATATATATGTTATATATATTATCATGATGTATACATACTATTTTATATACATTATTGTTTAAAAATGTTTAATTTCTATTTCAATTAAATACTGTTCTTTTGAACTTTTTATTCATCAAATAATCCTGAAAGAAATATGGTTTTCACAAAAACATAAAGCAACACAACTGTTTTCAACATTGACAGTAATATGTTTTAATATGTTTTTTAAACAATACCATAATATAGCATAATATAATGTTTTCTGAAGTATCATGTGACACTGAAGACTTGAGTAATGATGCTAAAAATTCAGCATTGCATCACAGGAATAAATTACATTTTAAATTATATATACATTATATCAAAATAAAAAATTGATATTTTTAAATAAAAATAATATACCATAATTTTACTATTTTAGTGTTTATTTTTATTATTTTATTTTATTTATATTTTCTTTTTTATTATTATTTCACAGTGAAGAAATTAGAGGAGAAAATCCTTCAGGATTGTACAATAAAATAAAAATGGTTCTTTAATACCCAGAATATATACCTTCTTCAAAAAGACATCTGTTGAACATTTCTAAACTACATTTGTACTTTTGATCTTTTTATCCCCACAAACACACATCATGCTCTTAGGCTTCTGTCACATTTCCTGTCTTAATAATAAAATCTGACATCACCTCTAGATCTAGATGTGTTATTATTTCAATGAACGAACTCCATTCGCTTGCACCTGTCATCCTCGTATAACATCATATTCAAACGTAATGCGTTCCCAGGAGTGCTTTCTTTAATGGGCCGAGCTAAAAGCTTGCAGTGTTAGGACTGACCCATATCATCAATACAAATCACACCTATCGCGTCAGCTGACACCAGCACATCTCTAATTTAAGAGTAAACTCCGAGTGTAAATAAGCGCACTTGAAGAGATCAGATTCAGCGTGTCAGGAAGAGATAAGAAAGAGAGAGAGAAAGTGTGAGTGAGTGAGAGAGCAAACACACAGAGATGCCCTCCGGCCATGCCTCCCATGTTGTCATGGAAACAATAGCACAGGGTTTGGATTCTGAAGGCAAGGCCTGCAGGCACTATTACGACCGAGAGCAGCGTTCGGCTCTCAGGAACAAGACAGAGACAAAGAAACAAAGGGCCAGCGAGATTAACAGTGGGGGGGAAAGTGATCAGGGAGAAAGAAAGAAATGCATTCATTAAATGTTGGCAAATGGACCACCTTTCATCTGCCTCGAGTCACATATGCCATAAGCATCATTATTATTAGTGCTCATATTTAAGTTATGACACAATATATTACTGGAGTAGGATGTACTTGTCAAAGTAATAATAATAATTATATATATTATATTATATGTCATTTTAATTAAAGCAACTTTCAAAAAAAGAAAGCAAAGGCATAATAAATATTACAATAATTATAATAATAATAATACTATTAAAAAAATTATTTATTTTTTTTATAGAATATCACAATTTAAAAGCAATTAGCTTTTAAAAGCCAACAATATTCATATACAAAATTCAAAATACAATGTTGGTTTATTATACAATTAATAATAATAAACCTTGGTGTATAATAAAATAAATAAATAAAATAAAGTAGTTTAAGATAATTCAATTAGGATAATAATAATAAATAGGATAAAATACTGCTATTAAAAATAATGACTTTTTTTTAAGACTATCACACAATTTTCATCCAGGTTTTAATTTAACAAAATTAGATTAGGATTAATAATAATAATAATAATAATAATAATAATAATAATAATAATAATAATAATAATAATAATAATAATAATAATAATAATAATAAATATTAAAAGATAGATACCTATAAAAAAAGATCACACAGTATTTCTTAAAATATTATTTAAAATAAAATAAAATAAAAATAGATTAGATTAAGATAATAATAATAATAAGAAGAAGAAGAAGAAAAATAAATAAATACTACTATTCACAATTTTCATCCAGGTTTTAATTTAACAAGTAAACCATGGTGCAAAAGAAAAGAAAAGACAATTGCATTAGGATAATAATAATAATAATAAATATGAAAAAAAAAAACTACTATTAAAAACAATTCCTTTTTTTTTAAGGATATCACAATTTTCATCCAGGTTTTAATTTAACAAAATTAGATTAGGATAATAATAATAACTATAATAATAATAATAATAATAATAATAATAATAATAATAAATATTAAAATATAGATAAATATAAAGAAAAAGATCATGCAGTATTTTATCAAAAGAAAATAAAACTATTCATAATATATAATGGCCAGTTTTTTCGACAGATCAGGATAATAATAATTTGAAAAATAAATAAAAACTACTATTCACAATTTTCATCCAGGTTTTAATTTAACAAGTAAACATTGGTGCAAAATAAAACAAAATAAAAAATAAAATAAAAGCAGTTAATCAAAAAGCCAACATTATGTATAATACAGTGGCTGGTTTTTAGACAATTAAATAATAATAATATTACATAATAAATAAATAATAAATTAGCTTTAACTCATCAATCCAGATAAATGAAAACAGATATTTTCTTAAAAAAAAAAAAAAACATAGGGCATTGAATAATACTTTTTTATATTTAATTTAAAAAATACTTTTACATTTTTTTCAATAAACTATTCAAGTTTTTTAATTAAATTGATTAGTCATGCTTTTTGATAAAATATTGTTCAGATTTTATCAAACCATTAAAATGGAATCTATAAAAATTAAAACGGAAAACAGAATTTGGGGGAAAAAAGGCAACAAAATTTGGAAAAAAAATTTTATTGGATTTCATACTGTAGGGCCCTTGTTGGATTTGAACAAACTCCTGAAATTAAGTTTGAAACACTGGCATGTAATTCGTTTAAGCCACAGACATGAATGATACCGCAAATTATGTGTCATGTTGAGGCGAAGCCTGCTTTTACCTGTATAAAGCGACCAGACCTACAATTTCAACCTAGCAGAACATAAAAAGTGTGTGAAAAAGTCTGAGAAGGATGGATGTTAGCCATATCAATAGACCAACATATGTATGACCAGAATCCTTTTAAGGCTCTTTCACACTTTTCATCTTCTGCTAGGTTAAAATTGCAGTGCTATTAAATTGCAAGGAAAAAATGTGTGTATATGTGAGACACAAAAGGATGTAAATTGTTATGCTCTGCTATGTCACCTAGCTGTTGTTCCTCTGTGATTGTGTTTGGGTAATCGCAGCACACAAGGGCAGTAATCAGACACGCAAACACACTTCCACCCCGTAGTCTTTTATCATTTCTCATCAGAAGTGAACTCACACGGTCCCAGCGAGCCGCCAAACTTGCACCTACTGTCTGCGAATCAATTCGAGGCCTGTGCGTTTCTGTAGCGTGTGCCGGCATGTCACCAATTTACCCAGAGCCTCTGAATTTCAGATGGCCCAAATGAATAGACACATCTGCTTGTTATTTAATCGCAGTAGCGTGTCCAGATGCGGTTTGCGCTGATCGATTTTTCTGGTCTCTAAGCACAGATCAATATATGTGTGTGTGTGTGTGTGTGTGTGTGTGTGTGTGTGTGTGTGTGTGTGTGTGTGTGTGTGTGTGTGTGTGTGTGTCTGTGTGTGTGTGTGTGTGTGTGTGTGTGCGCTTGTTGGAAAAGCAACACTGTCCACTGATTTGAAAACTTTTTGAGATGCAAATCAATGTGGGAACCTGAACCACGTACAGTTGCATCCTAACCCAAAGTCATGAGAAATTATATTTTTGCATAAAGCCTGTTTGGCATCGTGGCATTATTTTCATGACTATTAAACTAAGCACGTTTCCCCTGAAATTCCTATTACCATAATGCATCCAGGCATTGTTATTTTTGTGTAATTCTCATTATTCTTTATAATGACTCTCATTAGATTCTCATAACTGTGATACTCTATTTTTGTGTCGTTCAAAACAAATTGCAGCAACACAGATTTAAAAAAAAAAAAAGAGAAGAAAAATCAGTACAAATCAAATTAAAGCCAAAAAGTAATACCATAATGTAGTAATATTATTATTAGCACTATACATTTTATTTTTGGCATTGCAATCATAAAAATAAGAACAGGGAGGAAAACTTAACTTAATTGTCAAGAAAATAATGCTTAATTAATAATTCATTACCATAATGTGTGTAATTCTCATTATTCTCTTTAATAATGTTCATTACTATAATACAATATTTTTGTGCAGGTTTTTATAGATTCATTTTTAAATCAGCACTATAAATGGAAAAAATAATACCATAATGTATTAGTATTATTTTACCAAAATACATTGTTTTGTAATATCTCTAATAAATTTGTAATATCTTTAAGCATTATATGTTGCATGTCACCCCAAAATCATAAGTAATTATATTTTGCATAAGGAAGTAAAGCCTATTTATCTGGCATTGTGCCATTATTTTAATGAATATTAAATTATTAGTAATTATTAAATGAATTGTTATTAAATTAGCAATGTTCTCATTACTATAATGTGTGAACTTCTCATTATTCTCTATAATATTTTTCATTACTGTAATATAGTATTTTTGTGCAGGCTTTTATAGATTAGTTTTTAAATCAGCACTATAAATGGAAAAAAAAATAATACCATAATGCATTAACATTATTATTATTTTACCAAAATACATTGTTTTGTAATATCTCTAATAAGGATGTGATATCTTCAAGCATTATATGTCACATTTCACCCCAAAATCATGAGTAATTATATTTTGCTTAAGGAAATAAAGCCTATTTATCTGCCATTGTGCTATAATTTTAATGAATATTAAATCATTAGTAATTATTAAATTATTCTCTAGAATACTTTTCATTACTGTGATATAGTATTTTTGTGTAAGTTTTTATAGATTAGTTTTTAAATCAGCACTATTATTATTGTCAAAATAGCTGGAAACAAAAGTGAGCACACCCTAAGTGATAACAGCAGTATGTTGTTTAACCATGCAAAAGCCACATGCCCTATTCATCATGTTTATGTTTTTTTCTGCTTGACAGGATCATACAAAGTTGTGCATCTTGTATTAGAGCAGTTAAAATTAAGTGCTTTAAGTACAATTCTGTCCTATTGACCACTGGATGTTCAACATGGCATCTCATGGCAAATAACTCTCTGAGGATTTGAGAATTAGAATTGTTGCTCTCCACAAATATGGCCAAGGCTAGGTTCAGTAACACCCTGAAACTGAGTTACACTACAGTGGTCAGGGTCATACAGAGGTTTTCCAAGATGGGTTCCATTCGGAACAGGTATTGCAAGGGTCAATCAACGTTGAGCACTCGTTCTATGCATCAGGTGCAGAACCTGGCTTCAAAAAACAGATGCATGAGTGCTGCCAGCATTGCTTTAAAGGTTGCAGAAGTAGAAGGTCAGCTTGTCAGTGCTCAGACCATACGCCACATACTGCAAAAAGTTTGTTTGCATAGACATCGTCCCAGAAGGAAGCCTCATCTAAAGCTGGCTCACAAGAAAGCCCATAAACAGTTTGCTGAAGACAACCTGTCCAAGAGCATGAATTACTGGAACCATGTCCTGTGGTCTGATGTGACTATAAGATAAACTTGTTTGGCTCGGATGGTGTCCAGCATGTGTGGCGATGCCCTGGTGAGGACTACCAAGAAAACTGTGTCTTGCCTACAGTCAAGCATGGGGGTGGTAGCATCATGGTCTGGGGCTGCATGAGTGCTGCTGGTTCTGGGGAGCTGCAGTTCATTGAGGGAAACATGGATTCCATTATGTACTGAACATTCCGAAGCAGAACATGATGCCTTACCTCCAGAAACTAGGCCGAATGACAGCAGTTTTCCAACATGATAACAATCCCAAACACACCACCAGGATGACAACTGCCTTGCTGAGGAAGCTGAAGGTGATGGGGTGGCCAAGTGTGTCTCCAGACCTGAACCCTAATAAGCACCTGTGGGGCATCCTCAAGCATAAGGTGGAGAAGCACTGTGTGTCTAACATCCAGCAGCTTCATGATGTCAATATAGAGGAGTGGAAGAGGATCCCAGCAACAACCTGTGCAGCTCTGGTCAGTTCCATGCCCAGGATGATTAAGGCAGTGCCAGATAACAATGGTGCTAACACAAAATATTGACACTTTGGACACAGTTCACTTAGGGTGTACTCACTTTTGTTGCCAGCTATTTTAACAATACTGGCTGTATGTTGAGTTATTTTCAGAGGACAGTACATCTATACAATCTACACATTGACTACTCTAAAATATATTAATTTCATTTTCATTTAATTTCTATAATATTGTCCCTTGAGAAGATGTGTCCCTAAAATGGCTGCTGAAATGTGAGGGGTGTATTCACTTTTGTGAGAAACTGTATATATGTACTCATTTAACAACGCCTGATATATTTGAATTACAGTTATTTGCATCACAGTAACAAGAACTGTGAGAATGAACACCTTAATTAATTGCCAAAAAATAGTCTTAATAGGCTTAATTTTATTGCAAAATATATCAGTATTTTATAAACTATTTTTAAAATCAGCACTCTAAATGGAAAAAAATAATACCACAATGTATTAATATTATTATTTTATCACAGTCCATTTTATTAATTTGTTTGCATTACAATTATGAACATGACACTTATTTGCACTTATTTGAGAACG